>NC_135232.1:24389932-24709432 GCF_051348905.1 Ranitomeya variabilis
TTCTCATGCACAGCGTTCACTTTAAATGGATACTTTCCTGATATATGCACTTTATATTGAACTAGCTGTACTACCCGGCTTCGCCCGGGGTAATAACTGCTGTTAGCAAAATAGAATGTGTTAACAAAAATTTATTCTGCACAAAAAAACCACAAAACAAATAGATAGAAATGTAATTATTAAAAGGCAAAAACTAAGCTAATAGAAGCATTTTACAACATATATTTCAACACCAGAGATATTCCACACAGATTTAACTAAATTGGCCAAGTAATGTGAAGTAATCTTCTACTACTTATTCGAGAGCCTTTTGATAAACAACATTCTTAGTTTTTCCTTCAGGTGCAAAGACAAACAGATTTTTGGCTGTTCCAACTCTTGAACAGGCCACATAAAGTTGACCATGAGAAAAGCATGGAGATTGTAAATCTAAGCTAGCTGAAGAGCCCGGCGTTGCCTGGGCATAGTAAATATCTGTGGTTAGTTATAGCACCTCACTTCTCTTATTTTCTCCCTCACACCTCTCATTTTCCCCCTCACTCCTCTTATTTTCCCCCTCACTCCTCTCATTCCCCCCTAACACTTGTCATTTCGACCTCACATCTGTCACTTTCCGATCACTCCACTATTTTCCCTCACTCCTCTCATTTTGCACTCACACCTTTTCATTTTCACCTCACACCTCTCATTTTCACCTCAGTATATACATGTTTGTCATCTCCCTTATATATAGTATACACCTGTATATCATCTCCTGTATATAGTATATACCTGTATGTCATCTTCCCTGTATATAGTATATACCTGCTGTGTGTCATCTCCCCTGTATATAGTATATACCTGTATGTCATCTCCTCCTATATATAGTATATACCTGTATGTAATCTCCTCCTGTATATAGTATATACCTGTGTGTCATCTCACCTATATATAGTATATATCTGTGTGTCATCTCCTCCTGTATATAGTATATACCTGTATGTCATCTCCTCCTATACATAGCATATACCTGAATGTCATCTCCTGCTGTATATACTATATACCTGTAGGTAATATGCTCCTGTATATAGTATATACCTGTGTGTCATCTCCTCCTGTATATAGTATATACCTGTATGTCATCTCCTGCTGTATGTAGTATGTACCTGTATGTCATCTCTTCCTATACATAGCAAATACCTGTATGTCATCTCCTCCTGTAAATACTATATACCTGTAGGTAATCTGCTCCTGTATATAGTATATACCTGTGTGTCATCTCCTCCTGTATATAGTATATACCTGTATGTCATCTCCTCCTGTATGTAGTATGTACCTGTAGGTAATCTGCTCCTGTATATAGTATATACCTGTGTGTCATCTCCTTCTGTATATAGTATATACCTGTATGTCATCTCCTGCTGTATGTAGTATGTACCTGTATGTCATCTCCTCCTGTATATAGTAAATACCTGTGTGTCATCTCTCCTGTATATAGTATATACCTGTGTGTCATCTCCTCCTGTATATAGTATATACCTGTGTGTCATCTCCCCTGTAAATAGTATATACCTGTGTGTCATCTCCTCCTGTATATAGTATATATCTGTGTGTCATCTCCTCCTGTATTAGACCTCGTTCACACGTTATTTGGTCAGTATTTTTACCTCAGTATTTGTAAGCTAAATTGGCAGCCTGATAAATCCCCAGCCAACAGTAAGCCCACCCCCTGGCAGTATATATTAGCTCACACATACACATAATAGACAGGTCATGTGACTGACAGCTGCCGGATTCCTATATGGTACATTTGTTGCTCTTGTAGTTTGTCTGCTTATTAATCAGATTTTTATACCAGACTTGTGTGTGTTTTGGGGCGAGTTTCGTGTGTCAAGTTGTGTGTGATGAGTTGCGTGTGGCGACATGCATGTAGCGACTTTTGTGACATGAGTTTTGTGTGGCGACATGCGTGTAGCAACTTTTTGTGTGTCGAGTTGCATGTGACAGGTTAGTGTAGCAAGTTGTGTGCAGCAAGTTTTGCGCATGGCGAGTTTTGCGCGTGGCGAGTTTTGAGCGGCGACTTTTGTGTTTCAACTTTTATGTGGCGAGGTTGGTGTATGTGTGGTGAAATGTGCGCTGAGGGTGGTATATGTGTTCGAGCACGTGGTAGTGTGTGGCGCATTTTGTGTGTGTTCATATCTCCGTGGTGGTGTGGTGATTATCCCATGTCGGGGCCCCACCTTAGCAACTGTACAGTATATACTCTTTGGCGCCATCGCTGTCACTCTTTAAGTCCCCCTTGTTCACATCTGGCAGCTGTTAATTTGCCTCCAACACTTTTCCTTTCATTTTTTCCCCATTATGTAGATAGGGGCAAAATTGTTTGGTGAATTGGAAAGCGCGGGGTTAAAATTTCACCTCACAACATAGCCTATGACGCTCTCGGGGTCCAGACGTGTGACTGTGCAAAATTTTGTGGCTGTAGCTGCGACGGTTCAGATGCCAATCCCGGACATACACACACACACACATACACACATTCAGCTTTATATATTAGACTAGCTGTACTACCCGGCTTCGCCCGGGTTAATGACTGCTGTTAGCAAAATAGAATGTGTTAACAAAAATTTATTCTGCACACAAAAACCACAAAACAAAGATAGAAATGTAATTATTAAAAGGCAAAAACTAAGCAAATAGAAGCATTTCACAACATATATTAGCTTTGTTATACTGAGAATGTCTTTGTTGCCTATATTAACCAATCAGAGCTCAGGTTAATTAACTGTAGCAAAATAGAAGCTGAGCTGTGATTGGTTGCTATTGGCAGCCTGATAAATCCCCAGCCAACAGGAAGCCCTCCCCCCTGGCAGTATATATTAGCTCACACATACACATAATAGACAGGTCATGTGACTGACAGCTGCCGTATTTCCTATATGGTACATTTGTTGCTCTTGTAGTTTGCTTATTAATCAGATTTTTATTTTTGAAGGACAATACCAGACTTGTGTGTGTTTTAGGGCGAGTTTTATGTGTCAAGTTGTGTGTGTTGAGTTGCGTGTGGCGACATGCATGTAGCGACTTTTGTGAGATGAGTTTTGTGTGGCGACATGCGTGTAGCAACATTTTGTGTGTTGAGTTGCATGTGACAGGTTAGTGTAGCAAGTTGTGTGCAGCAAGATTTGTGCATGGCGAGTTTTGCGCGTGGCGAGTTTTATGTGTGGTGCATTTTGAGTATGTGCAAGTTTTGTGTGAGGCAACTTTTGCATGTGGTGCAACTTTTGTACATGTGGCAATTTTTCTGTGTGTGCAAGTTTTGCATGAGGTGAGTTTTCCATGAGGTGAGTTTTGCACGTGTGGCGAGTTTTGCGTGAGCCTAGTTTTGCATATGGCGAGTTTTGCATGTAGCGAGTTTTGAGTGGTGACTTTTGTGTTTCGACTTTTATGTGGCGAGGTTGGTGTGTGTGTGTGGTGAAATGTGTGCTGAGGGTGGTATATGTGTTCAAG
This sequence comes from Ranitomeya variabilis, assembly GCF_051348905.1. Lineage (NCBI taxonomy): Eukaryota > Metazoa > Chordata > Amphibia > Anura > Dendrobatidae > Ranitomeya > Ranitomeya variabilis. Next base: position 24,393,422 of record NC_135232.1, read on the forward strand.
CACGTGGTAGTGTGTGGCGCATTTTGTGTTTGTGTTCATATCCCCGTGTGTGGTGAGTATCCCATGTCGGGGCCCCACCTTAGCAACTGTACGGTATATACTCTTTGTCGCCATCGCTCTCATTCTTTAAGTCCTCATTGTTCACATCTGGCAGCTGTCAATTTTCCTCCAACACTTTTCCCTTCACTTTTTCCCCATTATGTAGATAGGAGCAAAATTGTTTGGTGAATTGGAACGCGCGGGGTTAAAATTTCACCTCACAACATAGCCTATGACGCTCTCGGGGTCCAGACGTGTGACTGTGCAAAATTTTGTGGCTGTAGCTGCGACGGTACAGATGCCAATCCCGGACATACACACATACATACATACACACATTCAGCTTTATATATTAGATATACCTGTATGTAATCTCCTGTATATAGTATATACCTGTGTGTCATCTCACCTATATATAGTATATATCTGTGTGTCATCTCCTGTATATAGTATATACCTGTATGTCATCTCCTCCTATACATAGCATATACCTGTGTCATCTCCTCCTGTATATACTATATACCTGTAGGTAATCTGCTCCTGTATATAGTATATACCTGTGTGTCATCTCCTCCTGTATATAGTATATACCTGTGTCATCTCCTCCTGTATGTAGTATGTACCTGTATGTCATCTCCTCCTCTATATAGTATATACCTGTGTGTCATCTCTCCTGTATATAGTATATATCTGTGTGTCATCTCCTCCTGTATATAGTATATACCTGTGTGTCATCTCCCCTGTAAATAGTATATACCTGTGTGTCATCTCCTGTATATAGTATATAGCTGTATGCCATCTCCTCCTGTATTAGCCCTCGTTCACACGTTATTTGGTCAGTATTTTTACCTCAGTATTTGTAAGCTAAAATGGCAGCCTGATAAATCCCCAGCCAACAGTAAGCCCACCCCCTGGCAGTATATATTAGCTCACACATACACATAATAGACTGGTCATGTGACTGACAGCTGCCGGATTCCTATATGGTACATTTGTTGCTCTTGTAGTTTGTCTGCTTATTAATCAGATTTTCATTTTTGAAGGATACCAGACTTGTGTGTGTTTTAGGGCGAGTTTCGTGTGTCAAGTTGTGTGTGTTGAGTTGCGTGTGGCGACATGCATGTAGGGACTTTTGTGAGATGAGTTTTGTGTGGCGACATGCGTGTAGCAACTTTTTGTGTGTCGAGTTGCATGTGACAGGTTAGTGTAGCAAGTTGTGTGCAGCAAGTTTTGCGCATGGCGAGTTTTGCGCGTGGCGAGTTTTATGTGTGGTGCCTTTTGAGTATGTGCAAGTTTTGTGTGAGGCAACTTTTGCATGTGTTGCAACTTTTGTGCATGTGGCAATTTTTCTGCGTGTGGCAATTTTTCTGCGTGTGCAAGTTTTGCGTGTGGCGAGTTTTGCACGTGTGGCGAGTTTTGCATGTGGAGAGTTTTGCGCGTGGCGAGTTTTGAGCGGCGACTTTTGTGTTTCTACTTTTATGTGGCGAGGTTGGTGTATGTGTGGTGAAATGTGCACTGAGGGTGGTATATGTGTTCGAGCACGTGGTAGTGTGTGGCGCATTTTGTGTGTGTGTTCATATCCCCGTGGTGGTGTGATTATCCCATGTTGGGGCCCCACCTTAGCAACTGTACAGTATATACTCTTTGGTGCCATCGCTGTCATTCTTTAAGTCCCCCTTGTTCACATCTGGCAGCTGTTAATTTGCCTCCAACACTTTTCCTTTCATTTTTTCCCCATTATGTAGATAGCGGCAAAATTGTTTGGTGACTTGGAAAGCGCGGGGTTAAAATTTCACCTCACAATATAGCTTTGACGCTCTCAGGGTCCAGACGTGTGACTGTGCAAAATTTTGTGCCTGTAGCTGCGACGCCTCCAACACTTTTCCTTTCACTTTTTCCCCATTATGTAGATAGGGGCAAAATTGTTTGGTGAATTGGAAAGCGCGGGGTTAAAATTTCACCTCACAACATAGCCTATGACGCTCTCGGGGTCCAGACGTGTGACTGTGCAAAATTTTGTGGCTGTAGCTGCTACGGTTCAGATGCCAATCCCGGACATACATACATACATACATACATACACACACACACACATTCAGCTTTATATATTAGACTAGCTGTACTACCCGGCTTCGCCCGGGTTAATGACTGCTGTTAGCAAAATAGAATGTGTTAACAAAAATTTATTCTGCACACAAAAACCACAAAACAAATAGATAGAAATGTAATTATTAAAAGGCAAAAACTAAGCAAATAGAAGCATTTCACAACATATATTAGCTTTGTTATACTGAGAATGTCTTTGTTGCCTATATTAACCAATCAGAGCTCAGGTTAATTAACTGTAGCAAAATAGAAGCTGAGCTGTGATTGGTTGCTATTGGCAGCCTGATAAATCCCCAGCCAACAGGAAGCCCTCCCCCCTGGCAGTATATATTAGCTCACACATACACATAATAGACAGGTCATGTGACTGACAGCTGCCGTATTTCCTATATGGTACATTTGTTGCTCTTGTAGTTTGCTTATTAATCAGATTTTTATTTTTGAAGGACAATACCAGACTTGTGTGTGTTTTAGGGCGAGTTTTATGTGTCAAGTTGTGTGTGTTGAGTTGCGTGTGGCGACATGCATGTAGCGACTTTTGTGAGATGAGTTTTGTGTGGCGACATGCGTGTAGCAACATTTTGTGTGTTGAGTTGCATGTGACAGGTTAGTGTAGCAAGTTGTGTGCAGCAAGATTTGTGCATGGCGAGTTTTGCGCGTGGCGAGTTTTATGTGTGGTGCATTTTGAGTATGTGCAAGTTTTGTGTGAGGCAACTTTTGCATGTGGTGCAACTTTTGTACATGTGGCAATTTTTCTGTGTGTGCAAGTTTTGCATGAGGTGAGTTTTCCATGAGGTGAGTTTTGCACGTGTGGCGAGTTTTGCGTGAGCCTAGTTTTGCATATGGCGAGTTTTGCATGTAGCGAGTTTTGAGTGGTGACTTTTGTGTTTCGACTTTTATGTGGCGAGGTTGGTGTGTGTGTGTGGTGAAATGTGTGCTGAGGGTGGTATATGTGTTCAAGCACGTGGTAGTGTGTGGCGCATTTTGTGTTTGTGTTCATATCCCCGTGTGTGGTGAGTATCCCATGTCGGGGCCCCACCTTAGCAACTGTACGGTATATACTCTTTGTCGCCATCGCTCTCATTCTTTAAGTCCTCATTGTTCACATCTGGCAGCTGTCAATTTTCCTCCAACACTTTTCCCTTCACTTTTTCCCCATTATGTAGATAGGAGCAAAATTGTTTGGTGAATTGGAACGCGCGGGGTTAAAATTTCACCTCACAACATAGCCTATGACGCTCTCGGGGTCCAGACGTGTGACTGTGCAAAATTTTGTGGCTGTAGCTGCGACGGTACAGATGCCAATCCCGGACATACACACATACATACATACACACATTCAGCTTTATATATTAGATATACCTGTATGTAATCTCCTGTATATAGTATATACCTGTGTGTCATCTCACCTATATATAGTATATATCTGTGTGTCATCTCCTGTATATAGTATATACCTGTATGTCATCTCCTCCTATACATAGCATATACCTGTGTCATCTCCTCCTGTATATACTATATACCTGTAGGTAATCTGCTCCTGTATATAGTATATACCTGTGTGTCATCTCCTCCTGTATATAGTATATACCTGTATGTCATCTCCTCCTGTATGTAGTATGTACCTGTATGTCATCTCCTCCTCTATATAGTATATACCTGTGTGTCATCTCTCCTGTATATAGTATATATCTGTGTGTCATCTCCTCCTGTATATAGTATATACCTGTGTGTCATCTCCCCTGTAAATAGTATATACCTGTGTGTCATCTCCTGTATATAGTATATAGCTGTATGCCATCTCCTCCTGTATTAGCCCTCGTTCACACGTTATTTGGTCAGTATTTTTACCTCAGTATTTGTAAGCTAAAATGGCAGCCTGATAAATCCCCAGCCAACAGTAAGCCCACCCCCTGGCAGTATATATTAGCTCACACATACACATAATAGACTGGTCATGTGACTGACAGCTGCCGGATTCCTATATGGTACATTTGTTGCTCTTGTAGTTTGTCTGCTTATTAATCAGATTTTTATTTTTGAAGGATACCAGACTTGTGTGTGTTTTAGGGCGAGTTTCGTGTGTCAAGTTGTGTGTGTTGAGTTGCGTGTGGCGACATGCATGTAGGGACTTTTGTGAGATGAGTTTTGTGTGGCGACATGCGTGTAGCAACTTTTTGTGTGTCGAGTTGCATGTGACAGGTTAGTGTAGCAAGTTGTGTGCAGCAAGTTTTGCGCATGGCGAGTTTTATGTGTGGTGCCTTTTGAGTATGTGCAAGTTTTGTGTGAGGCAACTTTTGCATGTGTTGCAACTTTTGTGCATGTGGCAATTTTTCTGCGTGTGGCAATTTTTCTGCGTGTGCAAGTTTTGCGTGTGGCGAGTTTTGCACGTGTGGCGAGTTTTGCATGTGGAGAGTTTTGCGCGTGGCGAGTTTTGAGCGGCGACTTTTGTGTTTCTACTTTTATGTGGCGAGGTTGGTGTATGTGTGGTGAAATGTGCACTGAGGGTGGTATATGTGTTCGAGCACGTGGTAGTGTGTGGCGCATTTTGTGTGTGTGTTCATATCCCCGTGGTGGTGTGATTATCCCATGTTGGGGCCCCACCTTAGCAACTGTACAGTATATACTCTTTGGTGCCATCGCTGTCATTCTTTAAGTCCCCCTTGTTCACATCTGGCAGCTGTTAATTTGCCTCCAACACTTTTCCTTTCATTTTTTCCCCATTATGTAGATAGGGGCAAAATTGTTTGGTGACTTGGAAAGCGCGGGGTTAAAATTTCACCTCACAATATAGCTTTGACGCTCTCAGGGTCCAGACGTGTGACTGTGCAAAATTTTGTGCCTGTAGCTGCGACGCCTCCAACACTTTTCCTTTCACTTTTTCCCCATTATGTAGATAGGGGCAAAATTGTTTGGTGAATTGGAAAGCGCGGGGTTAAAATTTCACCTCACAACATAGCCTATGACGCTCTCGGGGTCCAGACGTGTGACTGTGCAAAATTTTGTGGCTGTAGCTGCTACGGTTCAGATGCCAATCCCGGACATACATACATACATACATACATACACACACACACACATTCAGCTTTATATATTAGATTACTAACACGCAGTGCAATGTGATTTATTTGGTGCACTTTAGAGGTAGTTTATTATTCATTATTTATTTATTTAGACTTTTCTGGGTAAATTTGACTTTTTTGTCACTGTATTTATTTTTTGAGTACCGATTTATAATATCAATTCTGCCACATGCACTATGTTCACTTTATTTATTACTCTTCCATATGGAATATACTATGAAATATGAACAGTGCAATATAAGTAAAATTACCTCAATTTTATTATTTTTTTGATCATTTATGGTGAGATTTCCATACTCGTTACATTATCTGATTTTCTTAAGAAATTAATTATTCCAAATTTACTGACATGCCCTTGTATGACAACCTGCATTCTACTGCCACCTGGTGGTCCTTTCCTGAATTTTAAACTGTTATTATTGTGTTTATAATAAAATTTATATTTTAATCTTAAATCATTGGTTGTTGTTTCATATCTATAGGTGTTATGTATGTAATCATGTTTCATATCATGTCGGGTTTGTGAAGGAGATAGGAAAAGCCGGCAATTGAATTACCGGCTTTTCTGCTATCTCGCGCTATATGAAATATAAATATACATATATATGTGTCTGTATATATATATTCCTATTCTATGTGTACACATTTATTCTACCTATTCTATTCTGTCAGTGTGATGTTACTGTACACCGCACTGAATTGCCGGCTTTTCTAGAGAACACCGCTGCGTATTTCTCGCAAGTCACACTGCTGGTCTGTGTGTAATCCGTATTTTTCTCGCCGCCATAGACTTTCATTGGCGGATTTTTTGCGCAATACGCTGACAAACGCGGCATGCTGCAATTTTCTACGGCCGTACAAGACCATATAATACGGCAGATAGGAGCAGCCCCATAGAGAATCATTGTACCGTATGCAATCCGTATTTTCTGCGCCTCTCATACGTCCGTAAAACTCGCCAGTGTGACGCCGGCCTCACAGGCAGGTATGATAATGTCTGACCAGGGTTTATAGAGAGAGGAAATGAGCAGGTCAGGAGCATCTGTGAGAGGGAGGTGCAGGTCTCTAACCAGCATACAACAGCTGGTAACCTCTTCAGCGCCAATGGAAACGAAGTTCATTTAATATGAGGAATAAAACACACAGGCTAAATGGAAGAGCTGTGGTTCAAACCACATAAAGATCGCCTAACCCCAATTCTGCTGGTTTCAGCATTCGTCCTGGTCTCAGATTTCACCAGATCCCATGCCACAGATAACAGAACAAAGCAGACGCCTATGCCGAGTCTGAACAGAGAGTTTGTGCTTTAGAAATGACAAACCGCCCTCATTCAGAAGTGTGAGCTACCCCAGGTACAACGGGAGGCCGCCCAGTGGCTGAGCCATGTCCATCAGACAGCGAGCACAGTGCGCAGCCCAAAGCTTACTCCATAGTTATATACACACATGTAACAGGTATAAACTAACACATACATGCAGCTCTACACTGACTTATGGTACTGACTTTATGGCAGTGTCATCCTGCAGACACTAGATGGCGCTGTGGCTCCTGCAGCCTCTAGTCAGTAATAGCAGCAGTAGACGTCGCCGGGTGCGGTGGCGTGCGCCTGTAATCCCAGCTACCAGGGAGGCTGAGGCTGGTGGATCGCTTGAGTCCAGGAGTTCTGGGCTGCCCTGTGCTATGTCGATCGGGTGTCCGCACTAAGTTCAGCATCAATATGGTGACTCTGTGGGAGCTCGGAGCTACCAGGTTGTCCTAATGAGGGGTGAACCGGCCCAGGTCGGAAACGGAGCAGGTCAAAACCCCCGTGCCGATCAGTAGTGGGACCGCGCCTGTGAATAGCCAGTGTAGAGCAGCCTGGACAACACAGCGTGACACAGACTTTTATACCCGCAGAAAATATTCAATTTATAGCACAAAATCATCATTATATCATTACCTCAGTCACATCTGGAACAATTATTATTAATTTGAAGCTCGAGATAATAAACTGTACAAAACTTTTACATTTTTCATAAAATACGTATCTATCCATGTATTTGTATTTTTTCACTATTTCTCCATCTTCTGCTTTTCTGCCTCCTGATCTCTATGTGAGCACTACTGACACCTACTGGTAGAACTAAGAAAATGCTTCTATCTGTGTGCAGTACTGGTTATTACCAGTAGAGACCGCTCTGGTCTAAACCTTCAGGACAGAACAGTGATCACTCGCACTGAGCAATTCCCGTTATAATAAGGTTGCAGTGCCGCCATCATCAGGGAATAATGGATTGTGTAAATCAGGTTTTTTTGGTCAATGTTTTTTTTTCCCCATATAACAATTTGTGTTCAAAATAAAAAGTAGTAATATAATATTATTATAACTAGATGGTGGCCCGATTCTAACGCATCGGGTATTCTAGAATATGTATGTAGTTTATAAAGATTTATGAATAATGCAATGAATACACAGGATTTTCCGGGTAAAATATATACATTATCATTAAATTTTATTGCTCAAAGAACTTAATACAACTGAACGAAATTATTAAACAGATCATCAAAATATATAAACCATTACATGAATATCTAACTGTATTTAAATAAATCATCGGACAAAAGAAGTATATCGACACTATAATATATTTGTTAACAATATCAACCCAAAATATTTACACCACATTGATTGAACGTGTTCAGTAAATGTGAGTGAACCACGTGGCACTGTGACTGACAGAACTTATTCAGTAAACGTGACTGAACCACGTGGCACTGTGACTGACAGAACTTATTCAGTAAATGTGACTGAACTATGTTGCACTGTGACTGACAGAACGTGTTCAGTAAACGTGACTGAACCACGTGGCACTGTGACTGACAGAACTTGTTCAGTAAACGTTACTGAACCACGTGGCACTGTGACTGACAGAACTTGTTCAGTAAACGTGAGTGAACTACGTGGCACTGTGACTGACAAATCTTGTTCAGTAAACGTGACTGAACTACGTGGCACTGTGACTGACAGATCTTGTTCAGTAAACGTGACTGAACTATAAGGCACTATGACTGACAGAACTTGTTCAGTAAACGTTACTGAACCATGTGGCACTGTGACTGACAGAACTTGTTCAGTAAACGTGAGTGAACTACGTGGCACTGTGACAGATCTTGTTCAGTAAACGTGACTGAACTACGTGGCACTGTGACTGACAGATCTTGTTCAGTAAACGTGACTGAACTACAAGGCACTATGACTGACAGAACTTGTTCAGTAAACGTGAGTGAACTACGTGGCACTGTGACTGACAGAACTTGTCCAGTAAATGTGACTGAACTACATCACACTGTGACTGACAGAACTTGTTCACTAAACGTTACTGAACTACGTGGCACTGTGACTGACAGATCTTGTTCAGTAAATGCTACTGAACCACGTGGCACTGTGACTGACAGAACTTGTTCAGTAAACGTGACTAAACTACATCGCACTGTGACTGACCGAACTTGTTCAGTAAACGTGACTGAACCACTTGGCACTGTGACTGACAGAACATGTTCAGTAAACGTGACTGAACTACGTGGCACTGTGACTGACCGAACTTGTTCAGTAAACGTTACTGAACTACGTGGCACTGTGACTGACCGAACTTGTTCAGTAAACGTGACTGAACTACGTGGCACTGTGACTGACAGAACTTGTTCAGTAAACGTGACTGAACTACGTGGCACTGTGACTGACAGAACTTGTTCAGTAAACGTGAGTGAACTATGTGGCGACCAATCAGCGACGTGGGATAATAAATGGAGCAGAACGTCGTGATCCTGGAACATTGGATGGAGAGGTATTGGTTGACACCTTACAAATTATTAACCTGTCTGATTATTCCCTGTCCCAGGTTGAACTGTCGGTCCTCCGTAGAGCCTTGATGTTTTTACCCCCACAGAAGGCTGATAAGTTTATTCTTATCAAGGATTTGTATCTTTTTTCTACAAATCTCACTTTCCAAGTGATGTGTAAAAAACCTGATATTTTGCAGACTATGTCTCTGGACGAACGCCAGGCTTTCCAGGATTTGCTGGACTTATTGGAGGAGAATCAATCGGCCACTAACGTTAGGACATTTCCACCTAAAAACAAATCTTTGATGGCACCTTCTTTCTCATTGGTTCTGGCTATAAAGATTTTTTTATGAGCTTGTACAACGAGACATTATGGCCATGTCTCCCCAGGTGGGCATATCCTCTAATCTTTCTATTGCAGAAAGTCGGGCTATTTCAGATTTGAAAAATAATGGTGCTTTTATAATTAAGGAAGCTGACAAGGGGGGCAATGTCGTCCTGCGGCCTACCCACATGTATCAGGAGGAGGCTATCAGACAGTCAAGTGATAGACGATTCTACAACAAATGGCCTTTAGATCCCATACAGGTATTTTCATCCAAACTCCAGGCATTGCTGTGTAGAGCTAATCAACTTGATATCATTAGCTCTAGTGAGAAACGGTACATGTGGGTAGAGGATCCCATCATTGCTACATTTTATGTTACCAAAGATCCACAAGGACGACAAACAGCCCCCCGGTCGTCCGATAGTTTCAAGCATAGGCAGTTTGTGTGAGAAAGCCTGCGACTACCTTGACTTCTTCCTGCAGCCTATTGTATTGGCGCTACCTTCTTTTGTGAGGGATTCTGCCCATTTTATTGAGATTATCCGTGACATTACTCTGCCTACTGAATTCCACTTAGTCACATGTGACGTGGAATCGTTGTACTCCAACATCAGCCATACCGATGGTCTTTCTTTTTGGATAAAAGGAAACAAGAGGACTCCAGACACCATACTTTCTTGTTGGAACTTTTGAGATTTATTTTACGTCATAAGTTCTTTCTCTTTGACAGGACTTTTTATCTCCAGGTGTCTGGAGTGGCGATGGGGGCGAAGTGTGCACCAGCCTACGCTAATATATTTTTAGGCTGATGGGAGGAGAATGTGGTTTACCCATCCGTGATTTTCAGAGAGAAGGTGCGTCATTGGCATCGTTACATAGACGATGTGTTCTTTCTATGGATGGGCACTGAAGCCATAGCTCCCAACTGTCCCTCATTCTGCGGGACTGTCCCGGTTTTGAGCCTTTGCCCCGCACTCCTGCACGGGACACTCTGCTTCCCGCAGACAGCAGAAGCAGCCGACACGCCCCCTTGTATTAAGCCATGCCCCTTACCCTTCCTATGCAGTGCAGTATCAGAGGCTGCACTGGCGGGGTGCCGGGGGATTCCCTGGTGGGCCCCTGGAGAAAAGCAGGAGAGGGGAGGAAGGGGAAAAAAAATGTTGCGGGCCCTTTAAATGTGGGTGTGGCTGAACGGATGCACACACAGTGGAGACTGGAGAGCTGGGCCAGGGAGCAGGAGAGCAGCAGGGGGTCGCACACCCAGCAGAGTCACAGCTGAGCTAGCAGACAGACTCGGCCACAGCCTAGCGTGACATCATCACTCCGCGTGGGTATAGGAGTGCAGTGCAGTGCTTCAATAATGCCTGGGCTGGAGACAAGCCAAGGTAGGGTGCTAACACCCTGAATGTGTGTGTGTGGTTATATATGGATTGTATGCATATGCCTGCATGTGTACATGGTATATGTGTGTATGTATATGCCTGTATGTATGTATGTATGTGTGTATGTATGTATGTATGTATGTATGTATGTGTGTATATATGCTTGTATATGTATGCCTGTATGTATGCATGGTATATATGTGTATGTATGCATGGTATGTGTGTGTATATGCCTGTATGTGTATGCCTATTTGTGTATGTATGTATGTATGGTATATGTGTGTGTGTATATGCTTGTATGTCTGTACGTGTATATATGCATGGTATATGTGTGTGTGTGTGTGTGTGTATATATGCCTGTATGTGTACATGGTATATGTGTGTGTATAAATGCCTGTATGTGTATGTATGCATGGCATATGTGTGTAAATATGCTTTTATGTGTATGTCTGTATATGTGTGTATGCATGGTATGTGTGTATATGCTTGTATATGTATGCCTGTATGTATGCATGGTATATCTGTGTACATATGCTTGTATGTGTATGCCTATTTGTGTATGTATGTATGGTATATGTGTGTGTGTATATATGCCTGTATGTGTACATGGTATATGTGTGTAAATATGCTTTTATGTGTATGTCTGTGTATGTGTGTATGCATGGTATGTGTGTATATGCTTGTATATGCATGCCTGTATGTGTCTGTATGCATGGTATATGTGTGTATATATACTTGTATGTGTATGCCTGTATATGTGTGTCTGTATCTGCATGCACGTGTCTGTGTTTACATATGCATTTCTGTGTGTGTATGTCATTGAGTGTCTGCATGTGTGTGTGTCTGTCTTCCTGCGTGTGCTTGTATGTGTCTAGTCTATGTGTGCATTTCTGTCTGTGTCTTCACGTGTGTGTGTTTGTGCTTGTCTGAGCGTGAATTTCTGTGTGTATGAGCATGAATGTCTGCGTGTTTACGTATGCACTTTTGCATGCATAAGTGCGCTTGCCTGTGTGTGTATATGTGTGTGTGTCCCCATTTCTGTGTGTGTTCGCAATCTGCAAGTGTGTGTGCGTGTGTCTATTAATGCATGTCTTCGTGTGTGTGTGTGTGTGTGTGTGTGTATATGTGCTTCTGTATTTCTTTGTGTGTCTTTGTACTCTTCCAAATATTTTAATTGGGGAGAGATGGGGGGGGGGGGAATTTTAGGATACAGTATGCGGAGAATGTGGTAAGAAACAGTATGGTGAAAGAGAGGAGGGGGGAATGGGTGCGGGAGACAATATGGAGAGTGAGAGGAGACAGCATGGGGAGTGTTATGATCTGGTGAACTTGGAGCCGCATGAAACTTTCTCTGGAGTTGGTGGAACCTGTACTGACCGCAAACCCTAAACTGACACCGCAACTAGAAGTAGCCGTGGGGTGTACCTAACATACCCTAGACACCTCGACACAGCCGGAGGACTAAATACCCCTATAGATGGAAATGGGAATTCTATCTTGCCTCAGAGCAGAACCCCAAAGGATAGGCAGCCCCCCACAAATATTGACTGTGAGTATTAGAGGAAAGACACACGCAGGCAGAAATCAGGATTTAGCAAAAGAGGCCACACTAGCTAAATAGGAAAGGATAGGACAGAATACCAAGCGATCAGTATTAAAACCCTAAAAATATCCACAGCAGATAATACAAAAATTCCACCATCTAACTAAAGACATGGAATGTATATCTGCATCTCCTGAGAATCCAACTTGACTGAAATATCCAAACACAGTCTAAGCTGGACAAGAAAAAAAATTGAATAGTACTGAATTGTAAAGCACGCAGCATGTGTGCTGCAGAAACAAAACCAGACACTTATCTTTGCTGATTTGGCAGCAGGGCAGGAGGAACCAGACAGAGATGCAAAACCTCCAAGAACAATGGACAACTGACAAGGGCTAATGAATCCTGCACACCTAAATATCCCAGTCAGAGCTGCAATCAGCAGGAACACCTGCCCAGGATTGCAACCCAGGGACAACTGCATTACTACCAACAACCACCGGAGGGAACCCAAGAGCAGAATTCACAACACAACAAGGCTTGGCCCACGCACAAGTCCCACAGGACTGCACAAAAGAACGCACATCACGTGACAATGAAGGCCACCAAAAGGACCTACCAACCAAATCTCTGGTACCAAAAATACCAGGATGACCAGCCAACACAGAACAGTGAACCTCAGAAATCACTCTACTAGTCCATCTGTCAGGAACAAACAATTTCCCCACTGGACAGCGGTCAGGTCTATCAGCCTGAAATTCCTGAAGAACCCGCCGTAAATCAGGGGAAATGGCAGAAAGGACGACCCCTTCTTTCAGAATGCCGACCAGTTCAAGGGCCTCAGGAGATCAGGCAAAAAACTCCTAGAAAGGGCATCAGCCTTAATATTCTTAGAACCCGGAAGATACGAAACCACGAAATCAAAACGGGAAAAAAACAAGGACCATCGAGCCTGTCTAGGACTCAGCCGTTTGGCAGACTTGAGGTAAATCAGATTTTTATGATCGGTCAGGACCACAATACGGTGCTTAGCTCCCTCAAGCCAATGTCGCCACTCCTCAAACGCCCACTTCATAGCCAATAACTCCCGATTGCAGACATCATAATTGCGTTCAGCAGGCGAAAACTTGCGGGAGAAGAAGGCACACGGTTTCATCAAAGAACCAACAGAATCCCTCTGAGACAAAAGGGCCCCTGCCCCAATCTCAGAAGCATCAATCTCAACCTGAAACGGAAGAGAAACATCTGGTTGGCGCAACACCGGAGCAGAAGTAAATCGGCGTTTAAGCTCCTGAAAGGCAGAGACAGCCGCAGAGGACCAATTCGCCACATCAGCGCCTTTTTTCGTCAAATCAGTCAAGGGTTTAACCACGCTGGAGAAGTTAGCAATGAAACGGCGATAAAAATTTGCAAAACCCAAAAATTTCTGAAGGCTCTTCACGGATGTGGGTTGAATCCAATCATGAATGGCCTGAACCTTAACTGGATCCATCTCCATAGATGAGGGAGAAAAAATAAAGCCCAAAAAAGAAACCTTCTGCACCCCAAAGAGACACTTAGACCCCTTCACAAACAAGGCATTGTCACGAAGGATCTGAAATACCATCCTGACCTGTTCCACATGAGGCTTCCAATCATCGGAAATAATCAAAATATCGTCCAAATATACAATCAAGAATTTATCAATATAAGTCCGGAAGATATCATGCATGAAGGATTGGAAAACAGATGGAGCGTTAGTGAGCCCGAATGGCATCACAAGGTATTCAAAATGGCCTTCGGGCGTATTAAACGCAGTTTTCCATTCATCACCCTGTTTAATACGAACAAGATTATATGCCCCCCAAAGGTCAATCTTTGTAAACCAACTAGCCCCCTTAATCCTAGCAAACAAATCGGAAAGCAAAGGTAAAGGGTATTGAAACTTGACCGTGATCTTATTCAAGAGGCGATAATCAATACAAGGTCTCAAGGAGCCATCCTTCTTAGCAACAAAAAAAAACCCGCTCCCAACGGTGAAGAAGATGGCCGAATATGCCCTTTCTCCAAAGACTCCTTAACATAACTCCGCATGGCGGTATGTTCAGGCACAGACAGGTTGATAAGTCGGCCCTTAGGAAACTTACTACCTGAAATCAAGTCTATGGCACAAGCACAGTCCCTGTGCGGTGGAAGGGAACTGGACTTGGGCTCATCGAATACATCCTGAAAATCAGACAAAAACTCTGGAATTTCAGAAAAGGAAGAAGAGGAGATTGACATCAAAGGAACATCATTATGAACTCCCTGACATCCCCAACTAGTCACAGACATAGATTTCCAATCCAACACAGGATTATGTACCTGCAACCACGGGAAACCCAGCACGATAACATCATGCAAATTATGCAACACCAAAAATCGACAATCTTCCTGATGGGCTGGCGCCATGTGCATGGTCACCTGTGTCCAAAACTGAGGCTTATTTTTAGCCAAAGGTGTAGCATCAATCCCCCTTAAAGGAATAGGGTTCTGCAAAGGCTGCAAGGGAAAACCATAACGCCTGGCAAACTCAAAATCCATTAAGTTCAAGGCGGCGCCTGAATCCACAAACGCCATGACAGAAAATGATGACAATGAGCAGATCAAGGACACTGATAACAGAAATTTAGGTTGTACAGTACTGATGGTAAATGAACTAGTGATCCTCTTTGTCCGCTTAGGGCAGACTGAAATGACATGAGAAGCGTCGCCACAATAATAACACAACCTATTCTGACGTCTGAATCCTTGTCGTTCCGTTCTAGACAAAATCCTATCACACTGCATTGGCTCAGGCATCTGCTCTGAGGACAACGCCACAGCGCGCACAGTTCTACGCTCCCGCAAGCGCCGATCGATCTGAATGGCCAGAGACATAGAATCACTCAGACCGGAAGGCGTGAGAAACCCCACCATAACATCTTTAACGGATTCAGAAAGACCCTTTCTGAAAATTGCCGCCAAAGCATCATCATTCCATTTAGTCAACACAGACCATTTTCTAAATTTCTGACAAAACAATTCTGCCGCCTCTTGACCCTGAGACAGGGCCAACAAGGTTTTCTCCGCTTGATCCACAGAATTAGGTTCATCATATAATAATCCTAAAGCCTGAAAAAAGGAATCTACATTAAGCAAGGCCGGATTCCCAGATTCCAGGGAAAATGCCCAATCCTGTGGATCGCCACGCAGCAGGGAGATGACAATTTTAACCTGCTGAATGGAATCACCGGAGGATCGGGGTCTCAGAGCAAAAAACAGTTTACAATTATTTTTAAACCCTCAAAATTTGGACCTATCCCCAAAAAACAAATCAGGAGTAGGAATCTTCGGCTCTAAAGCTGGAGTCTGAACAATATAATCAGAAATACCCTGTACCCTAGCAGTAAGCTGGTCTACACGAGAAGCTAATTCCTGAACATCCATGCTGGCACAAGACTCCTCAGCCACCCATAAATAAAGAGGGGAAAAAAAAGACAAAACAGACTGCAGAAAAAAAAATGGCTCAACACCTTTCTTCCCTTCTTCTGAGATGCATTTAACTCATTATGGGCCAGTTGTACTGTTATGATCTGGTGACCTTGGAGCCGCATGAAACTTTCTCTGTAATCGGTGGAACCTGTACTGACCGCAAATCCTGAACTAACACCTCAACTAGAAGTAGCCGTGGGGTGTGCCTAACACGAACCTAGACACCTCGACACAGCCGGAGGACTAAATACCCCTATAGATGGAAATAGGAATGCTACCTTGCCTCAGAGCAGACCCCCAAAGGATAGGCAGCCCCCCACGAATAATGACTGTGAGTAGGAGAAGAATAGACACACGCAGGTAGAAAACAGGTTTTAGCAAAAGAGGCCACTCTAGCTACATAGGAAAGGATAGGATAGAATACTAGGCGGTCAGTATTAAAACCCTTCCAAAAATATCCACAGCAGATAATACAAAAAGTTCCACAATCTAACTAAAGACATGGAATGTATATCTGCCACTCCAGAGAATCCAGCAAGACTGAGAAAATACTGACACAATCTGAGCTGGACAAGAAAACACAAAGAATAGCACTGAATTGTGAAGCACACAACATGTGTGCCACAGGGAAAAAAAAAACAGATACTTATCTTTGCTGATTTGGCAGAAAGGCAGGAGGAACCAGGCAGAGGTCCTACACCTCCCAAGAACAATTGACAACTGGCAAGGACTAATGAATCCTGCACGCCTAAATACCCCAGTCAGAACTGCAATCAGCAGATACACCTGTCCAGGACTGCAACTCAGGGGCAAATGCATTACCACCTACAACCACCGGAGGGAGCCCAAAAGCAGAATTCACAACAGGGGAGAAAAGAGTGAGGGTACACAGAACAGAGACTACGTAGTGTGGGGAGAGGTATATAGATGGGGCAGTATGGGGGGACAGTGTGGGGGCAAAGCAAGGAGGGAATAGTATGCTGTAGAGCGCTAGTGTGATGAGGGGGCACATTATAGAGATGGGCAGTATAGTGGGGACACCATGTGAGAGGACAGTGTGAAGAGGAGGCCCAGTATAGAAAAGAGAGCTCAGTGAGGAGGGCATGTGCCATAAGAATAGTGTGTGGGTCATATTTAGCGCAGGGGCATTGTGAGTGTTAATAGTCTATACAAGGGCTCAGTGTCGGGCAGATATTTTTATTCAGGAGCATTGTAATGACTCTGCTATTTTTAGGTCGATGGAGGTCGACGGAGAACAGCTGTGCATGAGAAGAGTCATCATGGAGTCTGGACAAGTTGGAGATGAAAAGAAAGAGAAAGACTCCAAGCAGAGAAGAGGTCACAGGTAAGATACCTGGATGTAAATGTTTATTTGTGATCCAGCCTGCATCTCATCAGTGCTGTGGTTCCTGTATGGTCCGCAGGCTGATGACTGATAACAACAACTCCCAGTATCTCAATTGTTAAGGACATACTGGGAGTTGTAGGTTCATGTGATACATAGGTATATGGGACTGACCTGACACTACAATTGATGCACCATGTACTGATGGTGGTTAAGGAGATGTATTCATGTACTGGCGTGTTTGTGCCTGTCTGCGTGTTTGTGCCTGTCTGCGTGTTTGTGCCTGTCTGCGTGTTTGTGCCTATGTATTTGGAATTATATGTATTTTTGTAAGACGTGTATTCTGGAGTGTAAAAATATTTGTATGTTTGGGCACATTTACTAAATCTATAAGGGCTCTTTCACGTGTTGGGGAATTCCATTTGTCTGTCCATGTTTAGGAACAGACATGTGAAATTTTCTAACCTTGTCATAACTGTCACCTTAGGGATATGATTGTATGGAGCGTGTTCAGGAGCTGAGCCTGCTCCATATCAGGCAGATGTCGGATATAATGCACAGCCGGCATCTGCCTGTAACAGCAGTGATCAGAGCTCACCTTGATTGCTGCTGTTTTAGGTATTTAAATGCCCTTGTCAATCACTGACAGCGGCATTTAGATGGCCGGTACCTGCACCCATCAGCCTCCTGTGACGCAGCTGCAGGTTGCTGATGGGTGTCACATGCTGCTGCCATGTTAGTCGCTCAGTGATGCCCAGCCTGAGGTTGGGCTCCCTGGACGATGTCACAATCCGTGTCGGGACATTATTCCAGCACGCTCACTTTGTAGTTAGCGGTGACTGTAATTTCTTCCTCCTTGCACCGACCCTATCACAGGAAGCGACTGGCGGAAGGGAGAATAAAGTGTAAATTTCTCCCTGCAGCCAACGCTTTCCCATTATGCCAGCTAACCCATTTACCTGCAGATTAACCCTATATCTGCAGATAAATAATGTTTCTGAAGATGACAAGTTACCCTTAAATGGACTCTGTCAGTGCAGAATGACTGTTCAAACTAAGTCCTACCGCTCGGTGCTTCACGGCGGGGCCAATCATGTACATTCACCTTCCGACCTGTTTGTATTCCATCATTCTCCACCCCCTCTAATGTGATTGACAGCTCTGACTTCATAGAGTCAGAGAAGGATGGAAATGGATGGGAAACAAGCAGGTGGGAAGGTGTATATAAATAATTGGCCGCCATGATGATCTGAGCGGCTGTGCTTGGTATCAATAGTCATTCTGTGCTAACAAAGAGCCTTTAAAGAGGTGTCCGATACACCTGAAGGATTTCACTCTGACTCAAAACATTGTATATAATGCACACAGCATTATATATGAGAATATATCCGTATAATGTCGGCACGATCCTCCTCCAGAGCGGGTCCACTGTGGGATACAAGCAGTGGGCATCCCGCAGTGGACTCGCTAGTGTGAAATTAGGTGTTATCCAGGGATTCTGTTACAGGGAATCTGTCGCTGATTTCATGGTGTCCTAACTAAGGGAAACAAACTAGTGACAGATCCCCATAGCAGAATGCCGGGTCACTCAGTTGTACCACAATCTTGTATTGGGAGCTCCAGCACAAAATGATGAGTCCTGATTATTCAGGAATTCCTGACTTTCTCTGCCCTCCGCTGCTAATTCAGTTTAAAAAAAAAAAAATAAATCCTGTAAATCAGAGGCCGAGTGTAGGGAAATCCGGGAGCTCAGGAACATCCGGACTCATCATTCACTGCTGACAGAGAAACTTATTTTCCTAATGAAGTATATTGCAAATATGATTAACATCCCTGTCCGTATATTATATAAAAAAATGTTTATGGAAGCTGTAGAGTGGGCCCCTAGAGTTAATTCCCCTGGTGGGCCCTAGGCACCCCAGTCCGACCCTGATGGAGCATCATGTGGGGCCATTGTACAGTATGGAGCATCATGTGTGGTCATTATACAGTATGGAGCATCATGTGCGGTCATTATACAGTATGGAGCATCATGTGTTGTCATTATACAGTATGGAGCATCATGTGTGGCCATTATACAGTATGGAGCATCATGTGGGGCCATTGTACAGTATGGAGCATCATGTGTGGTCATAATACAATATGGAGCATCATGTGTGGCCATTATACAGTATGGAGCATTGTGGGGCCATTATACAGTATGGAGCATCATGTGTCGCCATTATACAGTATGGAGCATCATGTGTGGTCATTATACAGTATGGAGCATCATGTGGGGCCATTGTACAGTATGGAGCATCATGTGTGGTCATTATATAGTATGGAGCATCATGTGTGGCCATTATACAGTATGGAGCATCATGTGGGGCCATTGTACAGTATGGAGGATCATGTGTGGTCATTATACAGTATGGAGCATCATGTGTGGCCATTATACAGTATGGAGCATCATGTGTGGTCATTATACAGTATGAAGCATCATGTGGGGCCATTGTACAGTATGGAGCATCATGTGTGGTCATTATACAGTATGAAGCATCATGTGGGGCCATTGTACAGTATGGAGCATCATGTGTGGCCATTATACAGTATGGAGCATCATGTGTGGCCATTATACAGTATGGAGCATCATGTGGGACCATTGTACAGTATGGAGGATCATGTGTGGTCATTATAGAGTATGGAGCATCATGTGTGGCCATTATACAGTATGGAGCATTGTGGGGCCATTATACAGTATGGAACATCATGTGTGGCCATTATACAGTATGGAGCATCATGTGGGGCCATTGTACAGTATGGAGCATCATGTGTGGTAATTTTACAGTATGAAGCATCATGTGGGGCCATTTTACAGTATTGAGCATCATGTGTGGTCATAATACAGTATGAAGCATCATGTGGGGGCATTGTACAGTATGGAGCATCATGTGTGGTCATTATACAGTATGAAGCATCATGTGGGGCCATTGTACAGTATGGAGCATCATGTGTGGTCATTATACAGTATGGAGCATCATGTGTGGCCATTATATGGTATGGATCACTGTGTGGCCATATTTTTTTGTTTATAATTATTCTTTATGAAACATTGTGATCAGCAGTGCTAAATGGGTGTGGTTGGGACGTGAATATGGGTGTGACTAGTTATGAATGGGTGTGGTCAGAGGCGTGGCCTAAAACTTGTTCCTCTTTCCCATCTTCAAAAGTTGGGAGGTATGGATTAGGACACTAACAGGAGCATAGTAAGGTCAGAGACTTGGGCCTTTCTACCTTTTAGAGTATGCCCAGGACAGGGATAGTTAGGGTCCCACTTCCAGGGATAGTGTAAGGCCCCCCTTCTTTACTGAAGACCACCACAGCATGACAATTCACCAGCGTATCTAGTTAAATCTGCTAACACTGACCCACAAAGCCATCCATAATCTTTCTCCTCCATATATCTACGACCTAATCTCCTGATATCTTCCAACACGCAACCTCCGGTCTTCCCAAGACCTCCTTCTATTGTCAACACTCATAAATTTCACCCCCAATTGCCTCCAAGACTACTCATAAGTGTCCCCCATCCTCTGGAACTCTGTGCCTCAACACTTTTGATTATTTGCCACAGTCGGAACCTTCAGACGGAACTTGAAAACCTACCTCTCCAGGAAGGCCTACAGCCTGACACGACCCTACTACCACCTCACCACCACCTAAGCTGCCGCAACCCCCTACCCTACTGTCTCCATCCCATTATCCTCGAGACTGTAGGCCTGCAAGGGTAGGGCCCTCTCTTTTCTGTACAAGTCTGTCATTATTAGTTTGTTCACCGTTTTTTTTTATTTGTACACTGTATGTAACCCCTTACATGGACTCAATGGTGCTCTAAACATAAATAATAATCTACTATATAATTGTCTAATTCTTTTTGTTTGTCTGTAACGGAAATCCCACGTCGCTGATTGGTTGCCACATAGTTCACTCACGTTTACTGAACAAGTTCTGTCAATCACAGTGCCACGCAGTTCAGTCACGTTTACTGAACAAGTTCTGTCAGTCACAGTGCCAAGTAGTTCAGTCACGTTTACTGAAAAGTTCTGTCAGTCACAGTGCCACGTAGTTCAGTCACGTTTACTGAAAAGTTCTGTCAGTCACAGTGCCACGTAGTTCATTCACGTTTAGTGAACAAGTTCTGTCAGTCATAGTGTGATGTAGTTCAGTCACGTTTACTGGACAAGTTCTGTCAGTCACAGTGCCACGTAGTTCAGTCAAGTTTACTGAACAAGTTCTGTTAGTCACAGTACCATGTAGTTCAGTCACGTTTACTGAACAAGATCTGTCAGTCACAGTGCTACGTAGTTCATGTGAATAAATATAAATGGGTCGCACTCCCATAACAATAACGATACCAGGTGCAAAAACCTAGTCTGCAAGCAACAAAGTGAACACCAGAAAGAGAGAAGACTCGACTAATAATGATATGCACACGCGTCAATAATAAGAAAATAAGACAAATTTTATTGTTAAACCTCAAGCAACAAACACACAATAAAACCACTTAAAAGGCCTAAATGTAAGACCGATCACCAACACCCCTTAAATTTTGAATGCCTATTACACTGTGACATAACCAATAGATTAACTAAAGACACAAATACAAAATAAGATGCATAGTACAGTTGGTTATGGAGGTATGCAATATTAACAAAATCTCTTGCTCTGTAGACCCCTGTATAGCAATAATATGCTGAGAAAAACACTCCAAATGATGGAATGTTGAACTGAATAATTATGTGCAATATACAGTCATATGAAAAAGTTTGGGCACCCCTATTAATCTTAAGCTTAATGTTTTATAAAAATTGTTTTTTTTGCAACAGCTATTTCAGTTTCATATATCTAATAACTGTTGGACACAGTAATGTTTCTGCCTTGAAATGAGGTTTATTGTACTAACAGAAAATGTGCAATCTGCATTCAAACAAAATTTGACAGGTGCATAAGTATGGGCACCCTTATCATTTTCTTGTTTTAAATATTCCTACCTACTTTTTACTGACTTACTAAAGCACTTTTTTTGGTTTTGTAACCTTACTGAGCTTTGAACTTCATAGCCAGGTGTATGCAGTCATGAGAAAAGCTACTTAAAGTGACCACTTGCAAGTTGTTCTCCGGTTTGAATCTCCTCTGAAGAGTGGTATCATGGGCTCCTCAAAACAACTGTCAAATGATCTCAAAAGAAAGATTATTCAACATAGTTGTTCAGGGGAAGGATACAAAAAGCTGTCTCAGAGTTAACCTGTCAATTTCCACTGTGAGGAACATAGTAAGGAAATGGAAGAACACAGGTACAGATCTTGTAAAGGCCAGAAGTGGCAGGCCAAGAAAAACATCAGAAAGGCAGAGAAGAAGAATGGTGAGATCAGTCAAGGACAATCCTCAGACCATCTCCAGAGAGCTGCAGCATCAACTTGCTGCAGATGGTGTCACTGTGCACTGTCGGTCAACTATACAATGCACTTTGCACAAGGAGAAGCTGTATGGGAGAGTGATGGGAAAGAAGCCGTTTCTGCAAGCACACCACAAACAGAGTCAGCTGAGGTATGCAAAAGCACATTTGGAGAATCCAATTTCTTTTTGGAAGAAGGTCTTGTGGACTGATGAAACCAAGATTGAGTTGTTTGGTAATACAAAAAGGCGTTATGCATGGCGGCAAAAAAACACAGTGCATTGTATGATAGTTGACCAATGCACAGTGACACAATCTGCAGCAAGTTGATGCTGCAGCTCTCTGGAGATGGTCTGAGGATTGACCTTGACTGATCTCACCATTCTTCTTCTCTGCCTTTCTGATGTTTTTCTTGGCCTGCCACTTCTGGCCTTAACAAGAACTGTACCTGTGTTCTTCCATTTCCTTACTATGTTCCTCACAGTGGAAATTGACAGGTTAAATCTCTTAGACAGCTTTTTGTATCCTTCCCCTGAACAACTATGTTGAATAATCTTTCTTTTCAGATCATTTGACAGTTGTTTTGAGGAGCCCATGATGCCACTCTTCAGAGGAGATTCAAACAGGAGAACAACTTGCAAGTGGCCACTTTAAGTAGCTTTTCTCATGGTTGCATACACCTGGCTATGAAGTTCAAAGCTCAATGAGGTTACAAAACCAAAAAAAGTGCTTTAGTAAGACAGTAAAAAGTAGGTAGGAGTATTTAGAACAAGAAAATGATAAGGGTGCCCATACTTATGCACCTGTCAAATTTTGTTTGAATGCAGATTGCACATTTTCTGTTAGTACAATAAACCTCATTTCAAGGCAGAAACATTACTGTGTCCAACAGTTATTAGATATATGAAACTGAAATTGCTGTTGCAAAAAAAACAATGTTTATAAAACATTAAGCTTAAGATTAATAGGGGTGCCCAAACTTTTTCATACGACTGTATACACTCACTGGCCACTTTATTAGGTACACCTGTCCAACTTCTTGTTAACACTTAATTTCTAATCAGCCAATCACATGGCGGCAACTCAGTGCATTTAGGCATGTAGACATGGTCAAGACAATCTCCTGCAGTTCAAACCGAGCATCAGTATGGGGAAGAAAGGTGATTTGAGTGCCTTTGAACGTGGCATGGTTGTTGGTGCCAGAAGGGCTGGTCTGAGTATTTCAGAAACTGCTGATCTACTGGGATTTTCACGCACAACCATCTCTAGGGTTTACAGAGAATGGTCCGAAAAAGAAAAAAAATCCAGTGAGCGGCAGTTCTGTGGGCGGAAATGCCTTGTTGATGCCAGAGGTCAGAGGAGAATGGGCAGACTGGTTCGAGCTGATAGAAAGGCAACAGTGACTCAAATCGCCACCCGTTACAACCAAGGTAGGCCTAAGAGCATCTCTGAACGCACAGTGCGTCGAACTTTGAGGCAGATGGGCTACAGCAGCAGAAGACCACACCGGGTACCACTCCTTTCAGCTAAGAACAGGAAACTGAGGCTACAATTTGTACAAGCTCATCGAAATTGGACAGTAGAAGATTGGAAAAACGTTGCTTGGTCTGATGAGTCTCGATTTCTGCTGCGACATTCGGATGGTAGGGTCAGAATTTGGCGTAAACAACATGAAAGCATGGATCCATCCTGCCTTGTATGGAGCATCTTTGGGATGTGCAGCCGACAAATCTGCGGCAACTGTGTGATGCCATCATGTCAATATGGACCAAAATCTCTGAGGAATGCTTCCAGCACCTTGTTGAATCTATGTCACGAAGAATTGAGGCAGTTCTGAAGGCAAAAGGGGGTCCAACCCGTTACTAGCATGGTGTACCTAATAAAGTGGCCGGTGAGTGTATATAAAACATGCTTAAACCCTAATAATGACCTCATAGAGATTAATTGTGACGTTATATATACAGAGCTCCTAATGCCAAAATATGGAGCTTCATATATGAGGTATTGCTAGATGATAATCTGCAATATACTTTAAGCATGCTTGAGTCCTAATGATATCACTATAGAAAATATACATGGCAAGATAATATAGAGACCTGGTATCACGGTATAAAACCCCATGCAGTAATATGCTGAATACAATTTGATTATGATGTTATATACACAGAGTTCCTGGTGCCAAAGTATAGAACCTCATATATGAGGTATTGCTAGATACCATTCTGCAGTGTACTTTAAGCATGCTCGGATCCCGATGATGACCCCATGGAGAACATGTACAACAAAATATATACAAAAACCTGATATCACAATGTAAATCATCATCCATAAGGCATAGCCCCTATAGAATAAAGGGCATAAAGCAGTGGCGTTACTACAAAGTTATGGGCCCCGGTGCGAACTTCCAAATGGGCCCCCCTTCCCTGCAGCCCTGCCATACAATTAAATGTAACCCCCATAGAATACAATGCAGCCCACCTCATAGTATAATGCAGCCCCTCCATACAGGGGCAGTGAGAAAGACAAGAGCAAATGGTGATGAGGGGGCAGGGGAGAAGGATCAAGGGGGTTAGGGGAGACATTCTGCTCCATTTATTATCCCACGTCGCTGATTGGTCGCCACATAGTTCAGTCACGTTTACTGAACAAGTTCTGTCAGTCACAGTGCGACATAGTTCAGTCACGTTTACTGAACACGTTCTGTCAGTCAGTGTGACATAGTTCACTCACATTTACTGAATAAGTTCTGTCAGTCACAGTGCCACGTGGTACAGTCACGTTTACTGAACAAGTTCTGTCAGTCACAGTGCCACGTAGTTCAGTAACGTTTACTTAACAAGTTCTGTCAGTCACAGTGCCACGTAGTTCAGTAACGTTTACTGAACAAGTTCTGTCAGTCACAGTGCCACGTAGTTCAGTCACATTTACTGAACAAGATCTGTCAGTCACAGTGCCACGTAGTTCAGTCACATTTACTGAACAAGATCTGTCAGTCACAGTGCCACGTGGTTCAGTCACATTTACTGAACAAGATCTGTCAGTCACAGTGCCACGTGGTTCACTCACATTTACTGAATAAGTTCTGTCAGTCACAGTGCCACGTGGTTCACTCACATTTACTGAATAAGTTCTGTCAGTCACAGTGCCCCGTGGTTCAGTCATGTTTACTAAATAAGTTCTGTCAGTCACAATGTGATGTAGTTCACTCACGTTACTGAACAAGTTCTGTCATACTGCCCAACTTTTTAAGATGGGAAAGAGGGATAAAGTTTGCGTCGCGCAAAGCGCGACGCTGTAAATTTTAGGCCACGCCTCTGACTACACCCATTCATAATTATTCACACCCATATCCACAACCCAACCACACCCATTTAGCACTGCCGATCACGCTGTTTCATATACAATAATTATAAACAAAAAAATATGGCCACACAGTGCCCCATACTGTATAATGGCCACACATGATGCTCCATACTGTATAATGGCCACACATGATGCTCCATACTGTATGATGACCACACATGATGCTCCATACTGTATAATTAACACACATGATGCTCCATACTGTATAATGAACACACATGATGCTCCATACTGTATAATGACTGCACATGATGCTCCATACTGTATACTGGCTGCACATGATGCTCCATAGCGTATACTGGCTGCACATGATGCTCCATACTGTATGATGACCACACATGATGCTCCATACTGTATAATGAACACACATGATGCTCCATACTGTATACTGGCCGCACATGATGCTCCATACTGTATACTGGCAGCACATGATGCTCCATACTGTATAATGACTGCACATGATGCTCCATACTGTATAATGACCGCACATGATGCTCCATACTGTATAATGACCGCACATGATGCTCCATACTGTATAATGACCGCACATGATGCTCCATACTGTAATGACCGCACATGATGTTCCATACTGTATAATGACCCCACATGATGCTCCATACTGTATAATGACCGCACATGATGCTCCATACTGTATAATGACCGCACATGATGCTCCATACTGTATAATGACCGCACATGATGCTCCATACTGTATACTGGCTGCACATGATGCTCTATACTGTATAATGACTGCACATGATGCTCCATACTGTATACTGGCCGCACATGATGCTCCATACTGTATAATGACTGCACATGATGCTCCATACTGTATAATGACTGCACATGATGCTCCATACTGTATAATGACTGCATATGATGCGCCATACTGTATAATGACTGCACATGATGCTCCATACTGTATAATGACCGCACATGATGCTCCATACTGTATAATGACCGCACACGATGCTCCATACTGTATAATGACCACACATGATGCTCCATACTGTATACTGGCTGCACATGATGCTCCATACTGTATAATGACTGCACATGATGCTCCATACTGTATAATGAATGCACATGATGCTCCATACTGTATAATGACTGCACATGATGCTTCATACTGTATAATGACCGCACACGATGCTCCATACTGTATAATGACCACACATGATGCCCCATACTGTATAATGACCACACATGATGCTCCATACTGTATAATGACCGTACATGATGCTCCATACTGTACAATGACCGCACATGATGTTCCATACTGTATAATGACCCCACATGATGTTCCATACTGTATAATGACCACACATGATGCTCCATACTGTATACTGGCTGCACATGATGCTCCATACTGTATAATGACTGCACATGATGCTCCATACTGTATAATGAATGCACATGATGCTCCATACTGTATAATGACTGCACATGATGCTTCATACTGTATAATGACCGCACACGATGCTCCATACTGTATAATGACCACACATGATGCCCCATACTGTATAATGACCACACATGATGCTCCATACTGTATAATGACCGTACATGATGCTCCATACTGTACAATGACCGCACATGATGTTCCATACTGTATAATGACCCCACATGATGTTCCATACTGTATAATGATCCCACATGATGCTTAATACTGTATACTGACCCCCCTCCTGTATGTATGGCTCATATCCCCCCCCTGTATGTATGGCTCATATTCCCCCCCTATGCATGGCTCATATTCCCCCCTCCCCCTATGCATGACTCATATTTCCCCTCCCCCCACCCTATGCATGGCTGATATTTAACCCCCCTCACCCTATGCATGGCTCATATTTCCCCCCCCACCCTATGCATGGCTCATATTTCCCCCTCCTGTATGATGCATGGCTCATATTCCCCCCCGCCCCCCCGCTCCCCCCGCTCCCATCTTGAATGGCGACAGCGCGGCTTACCGTCCTCCTTCATCCTCCCAATCCGTCCCCCGTCCCTCATACTTACCTGTTCCTCACCGCGCGGTCATCCCTCTCGCGCTGTGTCCCGACTCCCGGCTCAGCACCTTCTTCCTGGGTGAGCGGTCATGTGATACCGCTTATTATAGGTCATGAATATGCGCATATTCATGACCTTAAATCAGCGGTACCACGTGACCGCTCATTCAGGAGCGCTGCAGAAGCCAAGACCAGCCATCGCTGGAGCAGGGTGAGTATTGTCTTCAAGGAGGGTGGGTGGATGCGGGCGGGCGGGGGGGCTGGGCGGGCAGGAGGTGACCCAACTTTTATAAAAAAAAAACAAAAAAAAAACCAGCCACAAACCTTGCTCAGGTGCCGCCTCCTGCATTGTCCCCGCCCTAGGCACGTAGTGCGGGACAACTAATGTCCCTCCCGGGATCGCGGGGCTGACTGTCAAAATCAGGACAGTCCCGTGGTATCCGGGACAGTTGGGAGGTATGCGTTCTGTCAGTCACAGTGCGACATAGTTCACGCACATTTACTGAACACGTTCAGTCAATCAATGTGGTGTAGATAAATATTTTGGGTTGATATTGTTAACAAATATATTATAGTGTCGATATACTTCTTTCGTCCGATGATTTATTTAAATACAGTTAGATATTCATGTAATGGTTTAGATATTTTGATGATCTGTTTAATAATTTCGTTCAGTTGTATTAAGTTCTTTGAGCAATAAAATTTAATGATAATGTATATATTTTACCCTGAAAATCCTGTGTATTCCTTGCATTATTCATAAATCTTTATAAACTACATACATATTCTAGAATACCCGATGCGTTAGAATCGGGCCACCATCTAGTTATAATAATATTATATTACTACTTTTTATTTTTAACACAGATTGTTATATGGGGAAAAAAAAACATTGACCAAAAAAACCTGATTTCGACCATACATTATTCCCTGATGATGGCGGCACTGCAACCTTATTATAACGGGAATTGCTCAGTGCGAGTGATCACTGTTCTGTCCTGAAGGTTTAGACCAGAGCGGTCTCTACTGGTAATAACCAGTACTGCACACAGATAGAAGCATTTTCTTAGTTCTACCAGTAGGTGTCAGTAGCGCTCACATAGAGATCAGGAGGCAGAAAAGCAGAATATGGAGAAATAGTGAAAAAATACAAATACATGGATAGATACGTATTTTATGAAAAATGTAAAAGTTTTGTACAGTTTATTATCTCGAGCTTCAAATTAATATTAATCATTCCAGATGTATTTGAGGGTATAATGATGATATATATATGACTGAGGGTAATGATATAATGATGATTTTTGTGCTATAAATTGAATATTTTCTGCGGGTATAAAAGTCTGGGTCACGCTGTGTTGTCCAGGCTGCTCTACACTGGCTATTCACAGGCGCGGTCCCACTACTGATCGGCACGAGGGTTTTGACCTGCTCCGTTTCCGACCTGGGCCGGTTCACCCCTCATTAGGACAACCTGGTAGCTCCGAGCTCCCACAGAGTCACCATATTGATGCTGAACTTAGTGCGGACACCCGATCGACATAGCACAGGGCAGCCCAGAACTCCTGGACTCAAGCGATCCACCAGCCTCAGCCTCCCTGGTAGCTGGGATTACAGGCGCACGCCACCGCACCCGGCGACGTCTACTGCTGCTATTACTGACTAGAGGCTGCAGGAGCCACAGCGCCATCTAGTGTCTGCAGGATGACACTGCCATAAAGTCAGTACCATAAGTCAGTGTAGAGCTGCATGTATGTGTTAGTTTATACCTGTTACATGTGTGTATATAACTATGGAGTAAGCTTTGGGCTGCGCACTGTGCTCGCTGTCTGATGGACATGGCTCAGCTACTGGGCGGCCTCCCGTTGTACCTGGTGTAGTTTACACTTCTGTATGAGGGCGGTTTGTCATTTCTAAAGCACAAACTCTCTGTTCAGACTCGGCATAGGCGTCTGCTTTGTTCTGTTATCTGAGGCCTGGGATCTGGTGAAATCTGAGACCAGGACGAATGCTGAAACCAGCAGAATTGGGGTTAGGCGATCTTTATGTGGTTTGAACCACAGCTCTTCCATTTAGCCTGTGTGTTTTGTTCCTCATATTAAATGAACTTCGTTTCCATTGGCGCTGAAGAGGTTACCAGCTGTTGTATGCTGGTTAGAGACCTGCACCTCCCTCTCACAGATGCTCCTGACCTGCTCATTTCCTCTCTCTATAAACCCTGGTCAGACATTATCATACCTGCCTGTGAGGCCGGCGTCACACTGGTGAGTTTTACGGACGTATGAGAGGCGCAGAAAATACAGATTGCATACGGTACAATGATTCTCTATGGGGCTGCTCCTATCTGCCGTATTATATGGTCTTGTACGGCCGTAGAAAATCGCATCATGCTGCGTTTGTCAGCGTATTGCGTAAAAAAATCCGCCAATGAAAGTCTATGGGGGCGAGAAAAATACGGATTACACACAGACCAGCAGTGTGACCTGCGAGAAATACGCAGCGGTGTTCTCTTGAAAAGCCGGCAATTCAGTGCGGTGTACAGTAACATCACACTGACAGAATAGAATAGGTAGAATAAATGTGTACACATAGAATAGGAATATATATATACAGACACATATATATATTTATATTTCATACAGCGCTAGATAGCAGAAAAGCCGGTAATTCAATTGCCGGCCTTTGCTCTCTCCTTCACAAACCTGACAGGATATGAGACATGATTACATACAGTAAACCATCTCATATCCCTTCTTTTATTACATATTCCTCTTTACTAATGTAACAAGTGTCTCTGTGTAAAATTTGGGGTCTCTAGCTATTAAATTAAAGGAATAATCCCGGAAATCCCGGAAATAAATGGCGTGGGCTCCCGCGCAATTTTCTCCGCCAGAGTGGTAAAGCCAGTGACTGAGGGCAGATACTAATAGCCTAGAGAGGGTCCATGGTTATTGCCCCTCCCCCCCGGCTACAAACATCTGCCCCCAGCCACCCCAGAAAAGGGACATCTGGAAGATGCGCCTATTCTGGCACTTGGCCACTCTCTTCCCACTCCCGTGTAGCGGTGGGATATGGGGTAATGAAGGGTTAATGCCACCTTGCTATTGTAAGGTGACATCAAGCCTGGTTAATAATGGAGAGGCGTCAATTATGACACCTATCCATTATTAATCCAATAGTACGAAATGGTTAATAAAACACACACACATTATTAAAAAGTATTTCATTGAAATAAAGACACAGGGTGTTTTAATATTTTATTATACTCTCAATCCACCTGAAGACCCTTGTCACCTGAAATAAAGTTAAAAAAAAAAACAACAATATCCCATACCTTCCGTCGTTCAGTCTTGTCCCACGCTGTAAATCCATCTGAAGGGGTTAAATCATTTTACACCCAGGAGCTCTGCTAATGCAGCTGTGCTCCTGTCTGTAAAACTTTGTGAATGAATGGAATGCAGGGGAATGTCCTGTAGTTACCTCGCGGTGATGCGCCCTCTGCTGGATGAACTCATGAACTCGAGCCTGGGAAAATATTCTGAAAAGTAATAATATATATTACTACTTTTTATTTCTAACACAGATTGTTATATGGGGAACAAAAACATTGGAAAAAAAACATTGACCAAAAAAATCTGATTTAGACAATACATCATTCCCTGATAAAATGAATATTATCCGTGCGCATAAAAAGTCTGTGTCACGCTGTTATACACTGGCTATTCACAGGCGTAGTCTCACTACTGATCAGCTTGTGGGTGTAACCGTGCTCCCTTTCCATCTTGGGCCG
The DNA here is from genome assembly GCF_051348905.1 of Ranitomeya variabilis. Classification (NCBI taxonomy): domain Eukaryota; kingdom Metazoa; phylum Chordata; class Amphibia; order Anura; family Dendrobatidae; genus Ranitomeya; species Ranitomeya variabilis. Next base: position 24,425,155 of record NC_135232.1, read on the forward strand.
GTTTACCCCTCATTCATATCCTGGTAGCTCTGAGACCCCAGCAGCAGCCACCATATTAATTGCTCCACTCAGTGCAGACCCCCAATTGACATAGCCCAGTGCCAGCCAGCCTCGAACTCCTGGACTCCAGCGTTCCACCAGACTAAGCCTCCCTAGTTGCTGGGATTACAGGCGCACGCCACCGCACCCGGCAAAGTTTACTGCTGCTATTGCTGACTAGAGGCTGCAGGACCCCTGACGTCACTGGTAACCACTGCGCCATCTAGTGTCTGATGGATGAAACTACAGTACAGTCCGTTACATACAGGAGCTTCTCACTAAATTAGAATATCAAGAAAAAGTTAATTTATTTCAGTTCTTCAATAGAAAACATGAATCTCATATATTAGAGAGTCATTACACACAGAGTGATCTATTTCACGTGTTTATTTCTGTTAATCATCAACATTAAGGCTTACAGCCAATAAAAACCCAAAAGTCATTATCTCAGTAAATTAGAATACTTTATAACACCAGCTAGAAGAATTATTTTAACATCCAAAATGTCGTCCTACTGAAATGTATGATCAGTAAATGCAGTCAGTACTTGGTCGGGGCTCCTTTGGCATCAATTACTGCATCAATGCGGTGTGGCATGGAGGCGATCAGCCTGTGGCTGCTGAGGGGTTATGGAAGCCCAGGTTGCTTTGATCGCAGCCTTCAGCTCGTCTGCATTGTTGGGTCTGGTGTCTCATCTTCTTTTTGACAATCCCCATAGATTCTACATGTGGTTATGGTCAGAAAGAAACACTTGAAATAGATCACTCTGTTTGTAATGACTATAAAATATGAGTTACACTTTTTGTATTGAACAACTGAAATAAATTAACTTTTTGATGATTTTCTAATTTAGTGAGAAGCCCCTGTATGTGTCAGTATACTCCTGCATGTATGTGTTAGGCTAAGTTCACATTAGCGTTCGGGGCTTTGCGTTGGGCTGCATATGTCCTTCGCCTACTTCTGCATACTTCTACATGCATCCCGCGTACCTATCTGTAACCCCTTCGCGCCATACTAGTACTGCGCTGCAGGCACTGCATTTGTGCCAACCGCAGTACTAGTACGGCGCCGCCATTTTCCGGTCACCGCGTGGCATCGCGCGGCGATCGGGTTCCGATGGCTGCTGTCCCTGACAGCAGACCATCTCTGCACGTAGCCCCGGGGGGCTGCACCCCCCCCCCCCCCGGCTGCACCACCCCCCGCATCAGCGATCGCTGTGATTGGCTGGTCAATTATGACCAGCCAATCACAGCAACATGACAGTAACGTTAAAAAAAAAAAAAAAAGCATGTGACAGGCTGTGATTGGTGCTGTGTGACTTCGCACCAATCACAGCCGTCACAGTAGGTGGGGTGATCGGCACGTCACCTCACCTGATTAACCCCTATGGCAGGGCCAGCCCGAACGTATAGGCGAACTAGGCGGCCCCCTAGGGCGCCGACCCTAAGGGGGCGCCAGAGAAAAAATAGAAAAAAATTATAAAAAATCTTTTCAAAAGGCAAAAGGTGTACGGAGCGGAGCTGAATGTGTATGAGTTGTATGGAGCGGAGCCGTGTGTGTATGAGGTGTACGGAGTGGAGCCGTGTGTATGAGGTGTACGGAGTGGAGTCGTGTGTGTATGAGGTGTATGGAGCGGAGCTAAATGTGTACGAGGTGTACGGAGCGGAGCCGCGTGTGTACGAGGTGTATGGAGCGGAGCACGTGTGTACGGAGTGCAGCCGCATGTGTAGGAGTAGCTATGTGTGGCCATTATACGGTACGAAGTATCATGTGCGGCCAATATACAGTATGGAGCATCATGTGTGGTCATTATACAGTATGGAGCATCATGTGTGGCCATTATACAGTATGGAGCATCATGTGTGGCCATTATACAGTATGGAGCATCATGTGTGGCCATTATACAGTATGGAGCATCATGTGTGGCCATTATACAGTATTGAGCATCATGTGTGGCCATTATACAGTATGGAGCACTGTGTGGTCATTATACAGTATGGAGCATCCTGTGTGGCCATTATACAGTATGGAGCAACATGTGTGGCCATTATACAGTATGGAGCATCATGTGTGGCCATTATACAGTATGGAGCATCATGTGTGGCCATTATACAGTATTTAGCATCATGTGTGGCCATTATACAGTATGGAGCACTGTGTGGTCATTATACAGTATGGAGCATCATGTGTGGCCATTATACAGTATTGAGCATCATGTGTGGCCATTATACAGTATGGAGCACTGTGTGGTCATTATACAGTATGGAGCATCATGTGTGGCCATTATACAGTATGGAGCATCATGTGTGGCCATTATACAGCATGGAGCATCATGTGTGGCCATTATACAGTATGGAGCATCATGTGTGGCCATTATACAGTATGGAGCACTGTGTGGCCATTATACAGTATGGAGCATCATGTGTGGCCATTATACAGTATGGAGCATCATGTGTGGCCATTATACAGTATGGAGCACTGTGTGGCCATATTTTTTTGTTTATAATTATTCTTTATGAAACAGTGTGATCAGCTGTGCTTAATGGGTGTGGTTGTGACGTGGATATGGGTGTGGCTAGTTATGAATCGGTGTGGTCAGAGGCGTGGCCTAAAATTTGTCCCTCTTTCCCATCTTCAAAAGTTGGGAGGTATGAATAGGAAACCTTTTTTTTCTTTTCCCACCCACCCTGTCCTGTGCTTGTCTGCACCAAAGTTTCACCAGTACTCACATACATTTACTGCAGTCCACAGCTCCTTCTCTCCTCACTGCTCCTCCCACATGAGTCACAGTCTGATAAGCTGCAGCCAAGAAAGAAAAAAAAAAAAGAGACTGGGCTCACTCACGCTGCTCCTTTCGTTCACAGCAGGGTGCCAGCTCTTTGTGTCGGCTCATTCACAAACGACACATCACTAGCTGAGACGCAGTTGCAGCCACCGCTGGAGGAAGGTGAGTATTACATCTTCAGGGAGGGGGGCGGGAGGGAGGAGGGGGGGTGGGCACTTGACCCCAGAGTTTTATAAAAAAAAACAAAAAACCTAGCAGCGCAAATCCAGTTACTACAGAATCTGCCGCCCCCTCTCTTCTGCCGCCTGAGCCAAAGAGCTCAAATCGCCTCATGGTAGCAGCGTCACTGCTCACACGAGCTGCAGGGGGCAACATGCAAGAGGTGTTAGAGGTGCACAAATCAGAACTGGCGTTGGACAGAGGGGTTTTTATGACCAGGTTGTGGAGTGATTTCGCAATGACCGCAGATACGACAGGTACTGCAGCATCAATTCAAAGTGACAGGAGACAGCATTTGTCCAGTATGGTTACCAACTATTTTTCCTCCCTTATCGATGTTCTCCCTCAACCGTCATTCCCATTTGATTACTGGGCATCCAAATTAGACACCTGGCCAGAATTGGCAGAATATGCATTGCAGGAGCTTGCTTGCCCAGCTGCTAGTGTGCTATCAGAAAGAGTATTCAGTGCTGCTGGTTCAATACTGACCGAAAAAAGGACTCATCTGGCGACCCAAAATGTTGATGATCTAACCTTCATTAAAAAGAACCAATCATGGATTTCTAATTACTTTGCCCCACTTTTCCCGGCTGACACCTAGCTTTCCTGTAAAAAGGTCTTGCTTTTGGACTCGTCTTACTGACTTCTCCAATTTCTCCATTTGCAGCTGCTGAATGTCCACCATAGGCCATTTTTACACCTCCCTAAATGGGCTGACTCCCCCCACGGGGCCGTGGTCACAACTTGGCGCAATCACCCGTGCGAGTGCCGTTTGGCTGAACAGGTGGGTGTGCCCACTCTTAGGCGACGGCACTGGCACAGGGTCCCTCATAGTACAATGAAGTGTCTCTGGCGGTGGTGGTGCACAACCAACGACAGACACACCGTCGTAATATGAGGGGCCCTGGGCCAGTACCGCAGCCCACGAGAGAGTGTCCCCCCCCCCAGCTCGAACAGTGCTCTACCACTTGCAAAATTACCTCTCACTGCTCCACCACTGTTTAGTCTGTGCTGTTAAATCCTTCAATGGCACTGCCAATACCAATTTGTTGACATGATTGTTGATAGTAAAAATATACAGGGGCCCTGCCCTACATTTACACCAGTTAATACTTTGCGCCAACTACCACTGTCTGAAAGTCAGCAGAGGAGCCCACCCCTGTACCTAGGTATGGCACCTGTTTATTTGTGAATTTTTTTTTGGGCCAGACATTCACCTCACTTTATTATTTTGGCCTACTAACTGTGTCAGACACTACTTACAGTTGTCCTCCACTGAACAAAGCTAGGCCGCCTGCGTACTCCTGTAACCGATTTTTAACTGCATTTTGCCTATTACTTTTTTGGCCCTACTAACTGTGTCTGCCCCTCGGTGCAATCGTCCTTCGCTGACCACACCAATGCTGCCTGTGTAACCCTGTAACCTATTTAAACCTGCATAGAGCCTACTTTTTTATTTTAGGCCTAGTAAGTCTGTCTGCGGTCCCTCCTTGCAATCGTCCTCCGCTGACCACACCAATGCTGCCTGTGTAACCCTGTAACCTATTTAAACCTGCATAGAGCCTACTTTTTTATTTTAGGCCTAGTAAGTCTGCGCCACTCCTTCCAATTGTCCTCCGCTGACCACACCAATGCTGCCTGTGTACCCCTGTAACCTTTTTTTAAACTGTATTGAGCCAACTTTTTTGTTTAAGGCCTACTACCTGTGTCTGTCTGCGCCACTCAATACAGCTGTCCTCCTCTGAAAAAAGCTGAGCTTCAATTGTCAGGTTTTCAGCCTATAGGAATTTGAAAGCTGCATTGGGCCTACAAGTTTGGTTGGGGCCTACTAATGGTGTCTGCCGCTCCTTGGTGTTCTCCAGGTTTACTTGCCTGAGCTTCAATCTCCAGGCTCTCATTAAGTTGTTGTTAATATAACACGGCATTAGGCCTACTAGTTTGGTTGGGGCCTACTAACGGTGTCTGCCGCTCCTTGGTGTTCTCCTGTTTTTTTTTCCTGAGCTTCAATCTTCAGGCTTTCGGCCTATATTTGAAATATGAAACTGCATTTGGGATACTAGTTGCGTTGGGCCTACTACGGTGTCTGCCGCTCCCTGGTGTTGTCCTCCACTGGACAAAGCTGAGCTTCAATCTTCAGGCTCTCATTAAGTAGTTGTTAATATAACACTGCAGTTGGCCTACTAGTTTGGTTGGGGCCTACTAACGGTGTCTGCCGCTTCCAGGTGTTGTCCTCCACTGAACAAAGCTGAGCTTCAATCTTCAGGCTTTCATTAAGTAGTTGTTAATATAACACGGCATTAGGCCTACTAGTTTGGTTGGGGCCTACTAACGGTGTCTGCCGCTCCAAGGTGTTCTCCAGGTTTACTTGCCTGAGCTTCAAACTACAGGCTTTCGGCCTATAGGGAATTTTAAACTGCATTTGGGCTACTTGTTTGGTTGGGGCCTACTAACGGTGTCTGCCGCTCCTTGCTGTTCTCTTCCACTGAACAAAGCAGTGCCGCCTGTTTACTAATGTTACCAATTATGAACTGCATTTAGCCTAGTTACTTATTAGGGCCTACTCACTGTGTCAGTCTCTCATTACAGTTGTCCTCCACTGAACAAAGCAATGCCGCCTGGTTAGTCCTGTTACCAATTTTGAACTGCATGTAGCCTACTTTATTATTTGGGCCTTTATCTGTGTTTCCTCCTCATCCTGCCCATTGCCCAGCCACTGCTAGATGAGTCTGCTGGTACATTGACCCAGACCACTACATTCCCCTTGCACTCTACACAGCCAGAATCTGACCCTGCTGAAAGTAAGGTTCCCCTTCCCGCATGTTATACCACCTTACACAGGGACAAAGAGGAAGGTGCAGATGAAAGTGCAGGTTCCTTCATCAGGTGGGGGGGCATACTCGTTGGCGACGTCACTGGCACAGGGCCCCTCATAGTACGCAAAAGTGTCTCTGCCAGTGGGAGGCGCCACCCGCTGTCAAACACACCGCCGTAGTATGAGGGGCCCTGTGCCAGTGCCAATGCGAACGAGTGGGCCCCCCCTGCTTGCTCAGGATCACAGCACATGCAAAGTTGAAATACTTACCTCTCCCTGCTCCACCGCCGTGACGTAGTCCGCGTTTCCTGGGCCCACTAAAAACTTGAACCAGCCCTACCCCCCCCCAACTTTTGCCAAATGACCCTCAGTTTTCAATGCCTAACTATTATTATAAGGTAAATTAAGATTGACAAGCTTCAATAATAAGAATGGATGTTTTTGCCATTAAAATGGGCACTGTAGGTGTTTCTGTCCTCCACTCACTGCCGACTTTGCTTCCCCATTGACTTGCATTGGGTTTCGTGTTTTGGTCGATCCCCGACTTTTGGCGATAATCGGACGATTTCACTTGACTCGACTTTTCACAAAGTCGGGTTTCACGAAACCCGACTCGATCCTAAAAAAGAGAAAGTCGCTCAACCCTAGTGGTGAGTTCTCCTTCAATGGAAGTCTTCACACAGAGGCTGGACAGACATCTGTCTGAGATGGTTTAATGACTCCGGCATTGAGCCGGTGGTTGGACACGATGACCCCGGAGGCCCCTCCAACTCTAACATTCTATGATATAAGTTGGTCATCTGCAAAGATTCTGTAAAGGAAGCTTGTAATTGTAGAAAGCTGCCAATAGGGGGCGCTTGTGTGCGGCTTACATGTAATTGAATCAGGAGACCACTAGATGGCCTCCTATCTATTACTGTAAGGCTATGTGCACACGTTGCGGATTGGGGTGCAGAATTTTCCGTACAAAATCCGCATTTCCAGGCAAAAACCGCAAAAAAACGCAGGTGCGGATTTTATGCGGTTTTGATGCCGATTTTATGCGGTTTTTACCCCTGCGGATTTCTATTGTGGAAAGGATCAGAAACGCTGCAGTTCCGCACAAAAGAAGTAGCATGCTACTTCTTTTGTTCCGCAGCGGGTTTCATGCGGATTTTTCCGCACCATATTAGCACAGCCTTTTTTTTGTTTCAATTGATTTACATTGCACTGTAAATCACAGTGCGGAACTGCAGCGTTTCTGCGCAGAAAAATTCACTGCGGATCCGCACCAATTCCACATCGTGTGCACACAGCCTGAAATGTCCCCTAGAATTTGAGAAGCACATTTCCTGCGCTGGCCGCAGTTGAACCTCTGACTAGATGGCAGCAGTCTACCATTAAAGGAGTGAATGACAGGACTAGAACTCTAGCGCCACCTGCAGGAAGTAGCAATCCTAATAGTCAATATCGACTCTACTGAGCCTTGTCACATGATTTTGAGATTTTGGTTTTGGCTTTTATCCTAAGTCATGTGACAAGGCTCGCTCAATAGTTGGTATTGACTTTTAGGATTGATAATTCCTATAGGAGGCACGAGAGTTCTAGTCCTCTTCCTCTCTGAAGAGACAATTTGCATATTTCGCAAAGTAGCATTGCGGCTTAAGGCTATGTGCACACGTCAGGATTTCTTGCAGAAATTTCCTGAACAAAACCGGACATTTTCTGCAAGAAATCCGCATGCGGATTTTTCACTTTTTTTTTTGCGTATTTCTCGCGTTTTTTGCGCTTTTTTTTTCTTGGAAAAAAACACAACATATGCACAAAAATTGCGGAATGCATTATAAATGATGGGATGCATATGTATGCGTATTGTAAGCATTTTTATCGCATTTTTATAGCAAAAATACATGAAAGATCCGAAACATGTGCACACAGCCTAAAAGTCTCTTAAAGGTAGCATGTCAGGCTTCACATGTCACTCTCCCCTTGGATCCCAAACGAGGGCAGCAATGTAATTCAATAAAGTGACCACTAGATGTCACCAGTGTGCTCCCTGTAGCACACACAGTTTCAAAAATGTAACGCTATATAGTCACCACTAGGTGGCGTCTGGTTCAGCTCTCGCCACAAGGAATTTCTTATGGTGATCACTGATGATCACTAGGAGACACTGCTGCAATCTTCTACAGAACACACATTTCCATAGATTGTAATTCCAAAAGGAACCTCTAGAGGATGTCTTGTTACGATAGTCTCAAATAATAAGATAAAACAACCACTGGGAATCACCCAAGTAACACAGTATCTACATGGCATACATTCCATTACATGTAATTCTGGAATGTCACCACTAGATGGCGCAGAGAAATAATTGAGCTACTTCTAATTTAATAAAGTGACCACTAGATGTCACTCGAACATGACCTACTAGGCATAGATTCAGTTATATGTAGTTTCATAAACATACCACTAGAAGGCGACTTGGCCATTGTCTGTGTAATTTGAATAAATGACCACAAGGTGTCACTCGTTCATCACCTATAGGGCATATAGTCTATTACATGTCATTTTAAAATGCTACCACTAGATGGCACCTGAACACGATTTTTTGCGTGTAATTGGAAAAACCAACCACTAGATGTCACTCGTCCATCTCGTCAGGGGTATACATTCTGATACATGTAATTATAGAAACACACCACAAGGTGGCGCCTCCTCAGAGTCACGGCCCCGCTTGTAGACACGCAGAATATGACGTCACAGCTCCTCCTCCCTTTCATGACGTCTTTAATCCCCTCCCTCTCTTACGTCACTGCCCCGCCGGTAGGCGATATGCCCGCTCCGAGCGCGGTTTTGCGGGCGATCCTTTCCCGCTGGAGATCGTACAAATATCGGTTTGTCCCCCGCAGACTGATTGTATTTACAGAGGATCTGTAGACCCCGCAGCAAGGAGTGAAAGAGGGTCCGAACTATGTGCAAACGCCGGTGACCGCCAGGTGGCACCAGAGGTCCTGCCGCTTCCTTACAGTTTGTTGCTTCCGTGTAATTTTATGCCGCTGCCACAAGATGGAGCACGTCTTATTGTGCAACTTACCTGTAATTGCACAGACGGCCACGAGATGGCGACCGTGTACATTTGAAGCACATTTATAGCGTTAGTATGCAGATGAACAAAGGAACCACTAGATGGCAGCCGTGAGGCACTTAAGTTCATTCACTGCCGTGTACTTGCACTAGAGGGCAGCAGAGTACTACAGTGCATGCCATTCGGTAGATTCACCACTAGATGTCGCCCGTGTATAAGCTATAGCTACTTGTGCAGCTACTGCTTGGCGATCTGCAGGCACTACAACTCCCATCATGTCCTGGATTAAGGGGACAGAGACGGAACCTGTTCATGTGGATTCCCTCGCGGCAGCCACATTGTACGGAGCAAAATCTTACTTAGAACATACAGATTATACAAATAAAATATTAAATATAAATTAAATACAATTATAAGATTAAAATATGTATAAATATACAATAAATGTTAATAAAGTAATAAATCGCCATCAATGCAATAAATAAAAGTGCAAAGACGTGACATAGTGTATTCCCGTGCAGTGTCGGTGAGCGCTGCGGCACATTGGCCTTTTTCTTTGCATTTTTCCTCTATAGAAATGAATACAGGTGAAGACTATAAAGCCGCGAGAATAAAGCACAATCCTCTCTACGACTCCAGAATAAAGTCCTGACCCGCAGAAAGCGACGAGGCGGAATAAGCCATTGCTCGTGTCCTCGAGGGGTTAATACCTCGGCTCCTCACTTCTGCTCTTCTTCCTCCTCCAGGACGCTGCGCTGTGTGTCCGCCGGCCGCGCTGACAAGGTCGTGGCGGATGACGACGTCTGCTCCTCGCTCGTCACTTTCTTTCGGGTCCTGTTCACATGGGATATAAATGCACAGACGGATCTGCTGTCGCTGCTGCCCCCGACCACCCGCGCCATGTACCCTGCACCCGATACCAGCGGTCAGCAGCACAGACATCATCACACGCTGCACCCTGCGGACGCCATCTACGAGTGTCTGGGGTTCTACATCGATCGGCAGCCGAGCACCATGGAGGCCGCAGGAACCGGAGTGTTCGTCTCCAAAGGGTTTGTGCCTAAAGGAGCCGTAGTGTCAATGTATCCGGGTAATGTCCTAAATGTCCGCACCCAGAACATCCTGTGTACACGAGCACCCCCTCCGAAATCACAAAATATACCGCCCAGAACAGCAAATCTAAGTACATTACTGATCCTGAGTTACATACTGTATTATACTCCAGAGCTGCACTCACTATTCTGCTGGTGCAGTCACTGTGTACATACATTACATTACTGATCCTGAGTTACATCCTGTATTATGCTCCAGAGCTGCACTCACTATTCTGCTGGTGCAGTCACTGTGTACATACATTACATTACTGATCCTGAGTTACCTCCTGTATTATACCCCAGAGCTGCACTCACTATTCTGCTGGTGCAGTCACTGTGTACATACATTACATTACTGATCCTGAGTTACATCCTGTATTATACTCTAGAGCTGCACTCACTATTCTGCTGGTGCAGTCACTGTGTACATACATTACATTACTGATCCCGAGTTACATCCTGTATTATACTCCAGAGCTGCACTCACTATTCTGCTGGTGCAGTCACTGTGTACATACATTACATTACTGATCCTGAGTTACATCCTGTATTATACCCCAGAGCTGCACTCACTATTCTGCTGGTGCAGTCACTGTGTACATACATTACATTACTGATCCTGAGTTACATTCTGTATTATACTCCAGAGCTGCACTCACTATTCTGCTGGTGCAGTCACTGTGTACATACATTACATTACTGATCCTGAGTTACATCCTGTATTATACCCCAGAGCTGCACTCACTATTCTGCTGGTGCAGTCACTGTGTACATACATTACATTACTGATCCTGAGTTACATCCTGTATTATACTCCAGAGCTGCACTCACTATTCTGCTGGTGCAGTCACTGTGTACATACATTACATTACCGATCCTGAGTTACATCCTGTATTATACCCCAGAGCTGCACTCACTATTCTGCTGGTGCAGTCACTGTGTACATACATTACATTACTGATCCTGAGTTACATCCTGTATTATACTCCAGAGCTGCACTCACTATTCTGCTGGTGCAGTCACTGTGTACATACATTACATTACTGATCCTGAGTTACCTCCTGTATTATACCCCAGAGCTGCACTCACTATTCTGCTGGTGCAGTCACTGTGTACATACATTACATTACTGATCCTGAGTTACATCCTGCATTATACTCCAGAGCTGCACTCACTATTCTGCTGTGCAGTCACTGTGTACATACATTACATTACTGATCCTGAGTTACATCCTGTATTATACCCCAGAGCTGCGCTCACTATTCTGCTGGTGCAGTCACTGTGTACATACATTACATTACTGATTCTGAGTTACATCCTGTATTATACCCCAGAGCTGCACTCACTATTCTGCTGGTGCAGTCACTGTGTACATACATTACATTACTGATTCTGAGTTACATCCTGTATTATACCCCAGAGCTGCACTCACTATTCTGCTGGTGCAGTCACTGTGTACATACATTACATTACTGATCCTGAGTTACATCCTGTATTATACCCCAGAGCTGCACTCAATATTCTGCTGGTGCAGTTACTGTGTACATACATTACATTACTGATCCTGAGATTCATCCTGTACTATACTCCAGAGCTGCACTCACTATTCTGCTGGTGCAGTCACTGTGTACATACATTACATTACTGATCCTGAGTTACATCCTGTATTAGACTCCAGAGCTGCACTCACTATTCTGCTGGTGCAGTCACTGTGTACATACATTACGTTACTGATCCTGAGTTACATCCTGTATTATACCCCAGAGCTGCACTCACTATTCTGCTGGTGCAGTCACTGTGTACATACATTACAGTACTGATCCTGAGTTACATCTTGTATTATACTCCAGAGCTGCGCTCAGTATTTTGCTGGTGCAGTCACTGTATACATACATTACATTACTGATCCTGAGTTACATCCTGTATTATACCCCAGAGCTGCACTCACTATTCTGCTGGTGCAGTCACTGTGTACATACATTACATTACTGATCCTGAGTTACATCCTGTATTACACTCCAGAGCTGCACTCACTATTCTGCTGCAGTCACTGTGTACATACATTACTGATCCTGAGTTACATCCTGTATTATACTCCAGAGCTGCACTCACTATTCTGCTGGTGCAGTCACTGTGTACATACATTACATTACTGATCCTGAGTTACCTCCTGTATTATACTCCAGAGCTGCACTCACTATTCTGCTGGTGCAGTCACTGCGTACATACATTATATTACTGATCCTGAGTTACATCCTGTGTTATACCCCAGAGCTGCACTCACTATTCTGCTGGTGCAGTCACTGTGTACATACATTACATTACTGATCCTGAGTTACATCCTGTATTATACCCCAGAGCTGCACTCACTATTCTGCTGGTGTAGTCACTGTGTACATACATTACATTACTGATCCTGAGTTACATCCTGTATTATACCCCAGAGCTGCACTCACTATTCTGCTGGTGCAGTCACTGTGTACATACATTACATTACTGATCCTGAGTTACATCCTGTATTATACCCCAGAGCTGCACTCACTATTCTGCTGGTGCAGTCACTGTGTACATACATTACATTACTGATTCTGAGTTACATCCTGTATTATACCCCAGAGCTGCACTCACTATTCTGCTGGTGCAGTCACTGTGTACATACATTACATTACTGATTCTGAGTTACATCCTGTATTATACCCCAGAGCTGCGCTCACTATTCTGCTGGTGCAGTCACTGTGTACATACATTACATTACTGATCCTGAGTTACATCCTGTATTATACCCCAGAGCTGCACTCACTATTCTGCTGGTGTAGTCACTGTGTACATACATTACATTACTGATCCTGAGTTACATCCTGTATTATACCCCAGAGCTGCACTCACTATTCTGCTGGTGTAGTCACTGTGTACATACATTACATTACTGATCCTGAGTTACATCCTGTATTATACCCCAGAGCTGCACTCACTATTCTGCTGGTGCAGTCACTGTGTACATACATTACATTACTGATCCTGAGTTACATCCTGTATTATACCCCAGAGCTGCACTCACTATTCTGCTGGTGCAGTCACTGTGTACATACATTACATTACTGATTCTGAGTTACATCCTGTATTATACCCCAGAGCTGCACTCACTATTCTGTTGGTGCAGTCACTGTGTACATACATTACATTACTGATTCTGAGTTACATCCTGTATTATACCCCAGAGCTGCGCTCACTATTCTGCTGGTGCAGTCACTGTGTACATACATTACATTACTGATCCTGAGTTACATCCTGTATTATACCCCAGAGCTGCGCTCACTATTCTGCTGGTGCAGTCACTGTGTACATACATTACATTACTGATCCTGAGTTACCTCCTGTATCTCTTTTTTATTATAAAAGTACAAAACAAAACTTACAGGCAAAGCTTACAGACAAACTCAATAACAAAACAAATTATTCACAGTCCCCAAAAGTCCAATGTCCAGCATATTTATACAAACAAAATGTTCCTCCATTTCATTAATACCCCCAGCAAGGGAAGAGACCTCAACCTATATCCTTTTTCCTCTCCCCTTGTACCTTTTTCCCTCATACACACATACCCATGCATTCACCCCGAGAAAAATAAACAAAAGTCGGCCAACTGCCCTAAAGAAAGCAAATAGGCCACCTGGCCAAAACTTAATCATATATTATTATTATTTTTTTTTTTTTTTTTTTTTTTACCTCCTAAACTAAACCACCACCATTCCCCCAAAGGTCCCACGAAAGTTTGTGGCCTATCACACAAGGTCCCACGAGAGTTTGTGGCCTTCACTATACAACAAGGTCCACAGAAGTTTATGGCCCTTTTTTCCTCTTCTTGGCATCCCGCCGGACGTCCATTCTCCAAAACCCATCCCCCCACCCCACCTAAACTAAATCCCCCCTACACGCATCATAGTACACATGTAACATATATACAACCTTATAATAACATATAATCAATAATAACATAATAACCAATACACACCTTAACCATGACCAAAGAACAGGCCCAAGTTCAATGCTTGCAAGCCCTATACCCGGGTTACCAATTACAAAACAAAAATCTATAAGTGAGGGTTACAGCCCACCACCAGGAACTGGAGACCATAGAGGCTCTCACCCTAATCTACCGCACATCACCCTGACCCTCCCTAACAACACAAAAGAGAAAATCCTGTCCCTATAGCCCTACCAATCTCTCCCTACCTGCCCCTACCTGTCCCTCACTGACCCTCACTACCAACCTAATACTAACTACCTGTCCCTAAAGACTGTCCCTATCTGTCCCTCCCTGTCCCTACACATCTATCTGACCCTACAAAATAAAGATAAAAAAGACTAACTCAACCCTATCACAGGCACACAGAACCTAACTCTCCCTAGGGCACATTAAAGGAGAAACCCTTCCAAAGAAGAGAGGCCCTCCCTGCACCCAGCCTCTCAAACTCCAGCAAGCGCACTTTTGCCAGGTCACCCAGGATGTTCCTAATCACCTCTTCCCTGGGGAGGACTTTCCGCTGAGTAGACACTAGACACCGTGCATTCCACGTGTGGAACCTAGTTACTAAACTAACTAAGAAAACAGTGCCCCGATCTCGGCCACCAAGGGACCTGAATGCCCCATAGGCCCACTCCGCATAGGAAAGGCCTGCCAGCCTAGGCCAGCCAATGGAAGCACCCACCCTGCTGTAGACCTCTGTATTAAAGGGACACCGAAGCAGGAAATGCTCCATGCTTTCAAGCATACCGCCACACTCTTCGCGGGGACAATCCCGGTCATCAGAGCATCTGCACTTCAGGTTGTCCCTCACATACAGCTTCCCATGGAAGCAGCGCCAAGCCAAGTCCCAAAACTTCAAGGGGATCCGCTTAGAGTTCAATAACCCGAGCCCTACCTCCAGATCCCAGCTTGGGCAATCCCTGAGCGCCAGGGGCTTCTGAAAGTGGGTCAACAGGACCCTATTGTCAAGTAACCTTCTCGACATGGTCCTGATCTCCCACACTCCCAGACCCCACCGACGGATCACCTTCAGAACCGGGGTAGCATAAGCCGGAAGATGCCCATGAGGTGTTCGAAGGTCCTTTACCTGCCCTCCTGTCTCCCATTCCTGGAAGAAAGGCCGAAACCACCCCCTACAGGAGAATACCCACAGAGGAGCCCTCTCTGACCAGAGGTTGGCGATGTTTGCCTTAAGAAAGGTGTTTACTAGAAACACCACTGGGTTGACCATACCCAACCCTCCTAGTCTCCTCGTGCGGTACGTGACCTCCCTCTTGATTAGGTTCAGCCTATTTCCCCATAACAATTGGAAAAACAGGCTGTAGACCCGTGTCCAAAGAGGCTCTGGCAAGATGCAGACGCTGCCCAAATATATTAGCAAAGGAAGCAAATAGCCCTTGGCAAGACTAACCCTTTCCCTTAGGGTCAAAGACCAACCCTTCCACTGATCCACCTTCTGGGCGGCAATCTTAAGTCTGCCCTCCCAGTTTTGCTGGGGATAGTCCCCCGGGCCGAAACTGATGCCTAATATTTTTGCTGTGGCCTGAGGCCCTGGAAGGGTGTCCGGGAGATCAAAACTTGGATCTCCCCCTCCCAGCCAGAGACTCTCACACTTGTCCCGGTTGATCATGGAACCGGATGCCACCGAGTAGCGTTCAACCTCAGACATCACCCAATCTGCCTCCTCTCTCGAGGATACAAAAAGGGAAACATCATCAGCGTACGCCACTACCCTCAAGGCGGCCTCTGGCTCCGCCTGGTCCATCCTGACTCCCACCAACGGTCCACGCTCCACCCTCCTTAAAAGGGGGTCGATCGCAAACACGTATAACAGCGGGCTCAGAGGACAGCCCTGGCGGACACCAGACCTCACCTCAAAAGGGTGTCCGACCCAACCGTTCACGAGCGGAAAAGTCTCTGCCCCATTGTATAAAACTCTCAACCAATCAACAAACCTCCCAGGCAGACCATACCTCAGAAGGACGGACCAGAGGTACTCATGGTTAACCCGGTCAAAGGCCTTCGCCTGGTCTAAGGACAGCAAGTACCCCTTCCAGTGACCTGCCCTGCCCTGCTCCACTGCCTCCCGGACACCGAGCACAGCACTAAATGTACTGCGGCCTGGAACAGAGCAGTGCTGGGCCCCCGAAAGGAGCCGGGGCGCAAACTGCACCAGCCGATTAAAAAGCACCTTTGCCAGAACCTTTCGGTCCGTATTGAGAAGCGCTATGGGACGCCAATTCTCAATACGGGACGAGTCTTTACCCTTTGACAGGATAATCAGGGCTGACTTCCTCATTGAACTGGGTAGAATGCCCGAGGAGAGGCACTCATTAAAAACCTCAGTCAAGAGGGGGACCAAAGAGTCCCTAAAAGTCTTGTAGAACTCGGATGTTAAGCCATCCGGACCGGGCGACTTTTTGGGCCGGAGCCCATCAATCGCCCGTCTCACTTCCTCTTCCCTGATTGCTTCTGCCAAAACATGAAGAGAGGGGTCATCCCCTGGCTCAGGGATGGTTTCAGTCAGGAAAGCCGACATCTCATCCCGATCAGGATCCCTCCTCCCCAAGAGGTGCAAGTAGAAGGATCTGACCACCTCCAGGATCCCTGATTTGGATCTGTTCAGGGACCCCGTACTGTCAATCAGTCCTCTCACCATCTTACAATTCACTGACAACCTGCAGTTTCTGTAAGGGTCGGGCGAGCGGTACCTCCCGAAATCCCTCTCAAAAACCAAGGATGTGTGCCTATCATACTGGCACCCCTTGAGCAAGGTCTTCACCCTGGAGATTTCCTCTCGGTCCCCTCCAGTCGAGACGAGCTGCTCGAGTTTCCTCCCCAGCTCCCGATACAGGCGGTACCTGTTCAGGCCTCTGAGGCTCGAGAGCTGACGGAAGAACCCTGCGATCCTTCTTTTGAAGATCTCCCACCACTCAGACTTACTGCTACAAAGACCCAAGAGAGGTACCTGGCTCTGAAGAAATTCCTCAAAGGACTGTCTTACTTCCGCCTCTTCCAGAAGGGACGAATTCAGCTTCCATAGGCCTCTCCCCATCCGGGGGGTCTCTGTAACATTCAAAGTAAAGAAAATGAAACAGTGATCGGAGAACTCCACCTCAACAGCGGACACTGCAGAAGAGACGGCTTCCTCCTTTAAAAAAAACCTATCTATCCTAGACCTACTGCTTCCCCTAAAAAAGGTGAAACCCTCGTGACCTGGGGTGTGCCGGATGTGGACATCCACCAGGCGAGCTTCGCTTACTATGCTATTCAAGGCTACGCTATCATAAGCCAGCCGGTCTCCGGGGCCTCCCCTATCACGGAGTCTGGTTACAGTATTAAAATCCCCACCGAAGACCACCTGCCGGCTCGTAAAAAGATAGGGCTTGATCCTCAGGAAGAGACATTTACGGTCCCACTTGGATTGTGGGCCATAGATATTGATGAGCCGAAGCTCCTGTCCCCTCATGAAGACGTCAAGGACCAAACATCTCCCCATTTCTACCTCGATCACCCGTCTGCATTCCACCTCCACGGTCTTAAAAAGGACCGCTACCCCGCTATACGGCTCGGCCGCAAGAGACCAGTATGAGGGCCCACTCCTCCATTCCCTCTTTGCTTTGTAGATGGACCCCAGGTCCGTTAGTCTGGTCTCCTGCAAAAATAAAATATCAGCCTCAACCCGGGTGAAAAAATCAAAGGCCGTAAATCTAGCCGTATCTGACTTTATGCTGGCGACATTAATCGACGCCAGAGTCAACGGGGTAGGTTCCGCCATCATGGGTGATTGAGTTAGATGGCCTGTTTTTTAACCGTACCCCCTGTTTTCCTCTCCCCTTCTGAGGAGGAGCCCGACTCACCCCTCCTCTTTAAAGATACCGAGGTGTCCATATCCTCCTTTATAGCACTGGATTTCCCAGAAATAGATTCCTTGCCCCTGGACCCCGAGGTAGTCCCCCCTCCAGAGGAGTGTGAATCCCCCGGAGGACAGACCTCACCACTCCCCGAAGGAACCCCAGATGTTGCGACCGGCCCCTCACCCCCGACCTCCGACACAGCAGAGTCATCGAGGGCTTGGAACCGATTGGAGAGGGGGATCAGAGGGGAGTCAGCGAGCCCTTCCGTAGGCACCCCAGTGGCCAGGGGGGGGGGCTTAGATTTTTTAGCCTTGTTCTTCCTCTTCTTCCGACTCTTACTGGTACGATTGTCACCCGTTTTTTTAGGCTGCTCCACCACCTCTTCATCCAGACTTTCATACTGGGAAGAGTTATCAGAAGCAGCCAACTCCTCCCTCTCCATCCTCCGGATCTCCTCGCTCACCGCCTTCTCCCCCAGGGCCTCAGAGGCTTCGGCTGCCGTCTCCAGGGTGGGGGCAGTCATCACCCCAGTTGCCTGAGGCTTATCCTGCCCCCTGCCCTTACGGCTCCTCACCTGTTGCCACTGGTGGGCAGATGTACCAGCCTCGCCTTTCCTCACCGACCCCTCAGCTCCCCTCATGCCTCCACCCTCAGCCACAGCAGAAGTTGCACCACCGGGGACCCCCCCTTGGCTCCCCCCTGCCGGGCCAGAGATGGTGCTGGAAAAGGAACGGGGGCAGCGGCTATACGGGTGACCAAGGTCACCACACAGGTGACACCTAATGTCACCACAGGCCGCGGCAAGATGGCCTACCCCGCCACACAAGGCACATTTCTGTACCTTGCAGCCTGCGCTGAAGTGGCGGGGATCACCGCACCTGTGGCAGACCTTCGGTTGCCCCTGGTAGAAGATCTGGATTCTGTCCCTCCCCAGAAATGCTGAGGAAGGGATGTGGGTGACCGTACCTCCTGAAACCTTCAACTTTACCATGAAGGTCCAGCCCCCTGACCAAATGCCAAACTCGTCCCTATTTTTTTTAGGGACCTCGGTGACTTCCCCATAACGGGAAAGCCACGTCATTATGTCGACCCCAGAGAGTGACTCGTTACTTGTCAGAACGGTCACCCTCTTTACACTATTTTGGCGAGACACCGCCTGCACGGCAAAGTCTCGCCAGCCGGGCTCCCCCTTTGCCAGTTCGAAATTCGACCAGAAAAGCTCCAAGCCCTCTGGCCGAACAAAACTGACATCGAAGAAGGAGGTGCCAAACGGATGAATCAGGGCAAAGATGTCCGTCGCCCTGAAGTCCATCTTCAGAAGGAGCTCCACAACCCTCGCCCTTGGCGGGCACGCTTCACTGCCCCTCCACCGAAGACGGACCACATTCCGCCTGGCCACCCCCTGCCCGGCTGTCGGGAGGGACCAAACCGTTTCCCCTTCCCTTTTATCTTGGAAGGCAGTCTGGCCGTGTCTATCCAGCCAAAAGGCCAAGTCCACCACTCTTCCCTCTACTTCAATCGTCCGTTCTCCCTTTTTGAGGGCCTCCAGGAAGCGGCGCCGCAAAACGCTATCCCTGAGGTCCAGAGGCGAGGAAACCCCCTGACTAGACCCTGAGGCTCCAGCCACCACCCCCGAATAACTCCGAGAACCTGTGGCTGGGGGGGCAGATGGACCGGCCCCCTCCCCCCTTCTCCCACTACCATCAGACACCGTACTCACACTTGCCACCTTAGACGCACTGCCACTCGCATCCTCAACCATAGACACTTCCATACCCGCACCCTCCTCATCCACTCCATCAGTCACCCCACTCTCACTCACATACACACTGGGGTCAGTTTTATTTTGCCTCACCTTTTGGGTATTTCCAGGTTCACGGCTACCGCCACCTACTGGTGGCATCCTCCCTGCTGGGGGGTTTGGCACACACAGCGCTGCTGTCCCTTTAAGAGTCCTGCTGCCATGGGACTTAAGCAGCACAGCCTGACTTTCCACCATAGCAGGCGCAGAGTCTCCTCCCTCACTGGCAGGTAGGAGGCCAGGTGCAGACCCACCTCCAGCTCCATCCTGCCTTGTCACCGGAGCCCCCACCACAGGTAAGCCCCCAGACTCAGGGGACCCCACCAGGCAGGCGCCCTTGCTGCTATCTGCTGCAGTCCCTGCTCCATTGCTGACAGTAGCTAAGACCATTTTTTTTCCCTTTCTTTGGGAAGCCACGCCCCCAGCCTTCAGCCGCACAGCAGAGCTTTCCAAAGCTGCTCCTACATGGGCAGCGGGTGCCGAGGAGGCCACGCCCCCTGAGACCGGCCGCAGCGGGACCCCCAGAGCCGACCCAGAGCTGGATCCACCCCCAGGAATCCCCCCAGCGGTACCAGTCCCCTGAGGCACAGCACCCCCCACCACCACACCCTGGGCCACAAACAGCCTGGCCACAGCAACTCCAGCGGCTGGCCCCAGGCTAGGCCACTCCCCCTCATCATCCACCAGCGGCGGTGCCCCCAATGCAGGAGACCCCGACTTCACCGCAGACCCCGCCAGGGGAGGCCCCACCATTTTCTTTTTATGAGCCTGTAATGCCGAAGCCGCAGGCCCCTCCCCCTTTACTTTACTAGGTGCCTGGGACCCCAGAAGCGATCCAGATTTAGCGGATCCGTAAGTGGGGGACCCGGACACCCCAGCGCTCACCGCCGGAGATGCGGTCCCGGCTGCCACTCTCTTGCCCACCTCTGGGCCACCTTCCACACCATGCTCCATATAAGACACATCACTACCCCCTCCGTTACCACAAACAGAGGCAGCGCCCTGCGTGTCATGGCCTGTAATCTCCCCGCTCCCCCGCTGCGGACCCACAACAGAGTCCGAGCCGGGGTGGGTAGCGGGTGCCGCACAGCGGGATCGGGGGGCCCCAGAGAGGGGGACATACACATATTTCTCCACAGTAGATGTTTTCTTCTTCTTACTTTTTTTTGCCTTTCTCTTCATCCCCCTCCTGGTTGCCTCGTCCTCACAGATCTCATCCCCGAACCTCAACTGGTTAAAACGGACCGGGGACTCGATCTGCCGGATCTGCTGCATGACGAGGCAGCCCCCCTCGCTGCTACTACCACCATCCTCATCCTCCCCCTCGCTCCCGCTGTCCCCTGAAGGGCCAGAATCTGACGGGAGAGCCACCTGCTCGGGGGCTATCCCGCTATGCGACGCCTGGAGATCTCTTACCAGGCCACCAGGCGGTGGGTAGGGCGCGACCTCCTCCTCGCATTCCTCATCATCCTCCTCCACCACCTGGCTGGAGCTCCGTGACCCCTCCGGAGCCCCACCGGTCATGGCTCTGAACCGGTCGTCGTTCTCCAGCTTTTCACGGAAGGGCCCGCTGCCATCCAGGATCTCACACCTCCGGCTTTCCAGGTCTTGTATGGATTGTTTTATCTTCTTGACCGCAGCGGATAGCTCGGCCTTCCTATTGCCGGAGGCCCTGTCAGACCTGTCCTTAGCTACCCTCAACTCCCCCCAGAGGGATTTTAGCTTCCTTGAGGCGTCCTCATACTCGCAGAGGTGCGCATGGATGCGTGAACCATAGCCCACGGCGGATTCTCTAGCCGCCTTAGTACCCCAACCAAGGGGCACCGCTGCAGCACCCCTGCTCGTACTCGGCCTACCTCCGGGGGAAGGAGCCGCCGCGGCCTCAGGGGTCCTACGGGTCTTCATGCTGGATCCCTTGCCTGATCCTTGGCCAGATCTTGTGGCCCTAGCCGGAGTTGGAGTCCTCCCACCCCCCGCCGGCTTGGACCGGGAGGCGGGAGCCGGGGGCCCAGCCCCGGAGGCCAGTCCCAAAATGAGCCTTCTTTCCTGGGAAGGGGGCAGACAAAAAAGTCCTGGATGAAAAAGTTTACCTCCCTTCCCAGGAGCTCTCTCTATGCAGCACACAGAGCACACGGCAAGCAGGCTCCACCTCTTCCTGCTGTGCAGTCACTGTGTACATACATTACATTACTGATCCTGAGTTACATCCTGTATTATACTCCAGAGCTGCACTCACTATTCTGCTGGTGCAGTCACTGTGTACATGCATTACTGATTCTGAGTTACAGCCTGTATTATACTCCAGAGCTGCACTCACTATTCTGCTGGTGCAGTCACTGTGTACATACATTACATTACTGATCCTGAGTTACCTCCTGTATTATACTCCAGAGCTGCACTCACTATTCTGCTGGTGCAGTCATTGTGTACATACATTACATTACTGATCAAGAGTTACATCCTGTATTATACCCCAGAACTGCACTCACTATTCTGCTTGTGCAGTTACTGTGTACATACATTACATTACTGATCCTGAGATTCATCCTGTATTATACTCCAGAGCTGCACTCACTATTCTGCTGGTGCAGTCACTGTGTACATACATTACTGATCCTGAGTTACATCCTGTATTATACCCCAGAGCTGCACTCACTATTCTGCTGGTGTAGTCACTGTGTACATACATTACATTACTGATCCTGAGATTCATCCTGTACTATACTCCAGAGCTGCACTCACTATTCTGCTGGTGCAGTCACTGTGTACATACATTACGTTACTGATCCTGAGTTACATCCTGTATTATACCCCAGAGCTGCACTCACTATTCTGCTGGTGCAGTCACTGTGTACATACATTACAGTACTGATCCTGAGTTACATCTTGTATTATACTCCAGAGCTGCGCTCAGTATTTTGCTGGTGCAGTCACTGTATACATACATTACATTACTGATCCTGAGTTACATCCTGTATTATACCCCAGAGCTGCACTCACTATTCTGCTGGTGCAGTCACTGTGTACATACATTACATTACTGATCCTGAGTTACATCCTGTATTACACTCCAGAGCTGCACTCACTATTCTGCTGCAGTCACTGTGTACATACATTACTGATCCTGAGTTACATCCTGTATTATACTCCAGAGCTGCACTCACTATTCTGCTGGTGCAGTCACTGTGTACATACATTACATTACTGATCCTGAGTTACCTCCTGTATTATACTCCAGAGCTGCACTCACTATTCTGCTGGTGCAGTCACTGCGTACATACATTATATTACTGATCCTGAGTTACATCCTGTGTTATACCCCAGAGCTGCACTCACTATTCTGCTGGTGCAGTCACTGTGTACATACATTACATTACTCATCCTGAGTTACATCCTGTATTATACCCCAGAGCTGCACTCACTATTCTGCTGGTGTAGTCACTGTGTACATACATTACATTACTGATCCTGAGTTACATCCTGCATTATACTCCAGAGCTGCACTCACTATTCTGCTGTGCAGTCACTGTGTACATACATTACATTACTGATCCTGAGTTACATCCTGTATTATACCCCAGAGCTGCGCTCACTATTCTGCTGGTGCAGTCACTGTGTACATACATTACATTACTGATTCTGAGTTACATCCTGTATTATACCCCAGAGCTGCACTCACTATTCTGCTGGTGCAGTCACTGTGTACATACATTACATTACTGATCCTGAGTTACATCCTGTATTATACCCCAGAGCTGCACTCACTATTCTGCTGGTGCAGTCACTGTGTACATACATTACATTACTGATTCTGAGTTACATCCTGTATTATACCCCAGAGCTGCGCTCACTATTCTGCTGGTGCAGTCACTGTGTACATACATTACATTACTGATCCTGAGTTACCTCCTGTATTATACCCCAGAGCTGCACTCACTATTCTGCTGGTGCAGTCACTGTGTACATACATTACATTACTGATCCTGAGTTACATCCTGTATTATACTCCAGAGCTGCACTCACTATTCTGCTGGTGCAGTCACTGTGTACATGCATTACTGATTCTGAGTTACAGCCTGTATTATACTCCAGAGCTGCACTCACTATTCTGCTGGTGCAGTCACTGTGTACATACATTACATTACTGATCCTGAGTTACCTCCTGTATTATACTCCAGAGCTGCACTCACTATTCTGCTGGTGCAGTCATTGTGTACATACATTACATTACTGATCAAGAGTTACATCCTGTATTATACCCCAGAACTGCACTCACTATTCTGCTTGTGCAGTTACTGTGTACATACATTACATTACTGATCCTGAGATTCATCCTGTATTATACTCCAGAGCTGCACTCACTATTCTGCTGGTGCAGTCACTGTGTACATACATTACATTACTGATCCTGAGTTACATCCTGTATTATACCCCAGAGCTGCACTCACTATTCTGCTGGTGCAGTCACTGTGTACATACATTACATTACTGATCCTGAGTTACATCTTGTATTATACTCCAGAGCTGCGCTCAGTATTCTGCTGGTGCAGTCACTGTATACATACATTACATTACTGATCCTGAGTTACATCCTGTATTATACCCCAGAGCTGCACTCACTATTCTGCTGGTGCAGTCACTGTGTACATACATTACATTACTGATCCTGAGTTACATCCTGTATTACACTCCAGAGCTGCACTCACTATTCTGCTGCAGTCACTGTGTACATACATTACTGATCCTGAGTTACATCCTGTATTATACTCCAGAGCTGCACTCACTATTCTGCTGGTGCTGTCACTGTGTACATACATTACATTACTGATCCTGAGTTACCTCTTGTATTATACTCCAGAGCTGCACTCACTATTCTGCTGGTGCAGTTACTGTGTACATACATTACATTACTGATCCTGAGTTACATCCTGAATTATACTCCAGAGCTGCACTCACTATTCTGCTGGTGCAGTCACTGCGTACATACATTATATTACTGATCCTGAGTTACATCCTGTGTTATACCCCAGAGCTGCACTCACTATTCTGCTGGTGCAGTCACTGTGTACATACATTACATTACTGATCCTGAGTTACATCCTGTATTATACCCCAGAGCTGCACTCACTATTCTGCTGGTGCAGTCACTGTGTATATACATTACATTACTGATCCTGAGTTACATCCTGTATTATACCCCAGAGCTGCACTCACTATTCTACTGGTGCAGTCACTGTGTACATACATTACATTACTGATCCTGAGATTCATCCTGTAATATACTCCAGAGCTGCACTCACTATTCTGCTGGTGCAGTCACTGTGTACATACATTACATTACTGATCCTGAGTTACATCCTGTATTATACCCCAGAGCTGCACTCACTATTCTGCTGGTGCAGTTACTGCGTACATACATTACATTACTGATCCTGAGATTCATCCTGTATTATACTCCAGAGTTGCACTCAATATTCTGCTGGTGCAGTCACTGTGTACATACATTACATTACTGATCCCGAGTTACATCCTGTATTATACCCCAGAGCTGCACTCACTATTCTGCTGGTACAGTTACTGTGTACATACATTACATTACTGATCCTGAGATTCATCCTGTATTATACTCCAGAGCTGCACTCACTATTCTGCTGGTGCAGTCACTGTGTACATACATTACATTACTGATCCTGAGTTACATCCTGTATTATACTCCAGAGCTGCACTCACTATTCTGCTGGTGCAGTTACTGTGTACATACATTACATTACTGATCCTGAGATTCATCCTGTATTACTCCAGAGCTGCACTCACTATTCTGCTGGTGCAGTCACTGTGTACATACATTACATTACTGATCCTGAGTTACATCCTGTAATTATACCCCAGAGCTGCACTCACTATTCTGCTGGTGCAGTTACTGTGTACATACATTACATTACTGATCCTGAGATTCATCCTGTATTATACTCCAGAGCTGCACTCACTATTCTGCTGGTGCAGTCACTGTGTACATACATTACATTACTGATCCTGAGTAACATCCTGTATTATACTCCAGAGCTGCACTCACTATTCTGCTGGTGCAGTCACTGTGTACATACATTACATTACTGATCCTGAGTTACATCCTGTATTATACTCCAGAGCTGCACTCACTATTCTGCTGGTGCAGTCACTGTGTACATACATTACATTACTGATCCTGAGTTACATCCTGTATTATACCCCAGAGCTGCACTCACTATTCTGCTGGTGCAGTCACTGTGTACATACATTACATTACTGATCCTGAGTTACATCTTGTATTATACTCCAGAGCTGCGCTCAGTATTCGGCTGGTGCAGTCACCGTATACATACATTACATTACTGATCCTGTATTATACTGTTATGGACCTGGTGGTTTGGAGCACCCGAAATGACCTGATGGTTAAAATGAAAAAAAACTGGGACAAGCTCTGAGGACGTGGTAACTCTACTGACCGCAATCCCTAATCCTAGCACACACACTAGAAATAGCCGTGGAGCGTACCTAACTCTCCCTAGACGCCTCTTCACAGCCTAAGAGCTAACTACCCCTAAAGATAGAAATAGTAGCCTACCTTGCCTCAGAGAAATTCCCCAAAGTAAAGGTAGCCCCCACAAATATTGACTGTGAGTTAAGAGGAAGTAACAAACACAGGAATGAAACAGATTTTAGCAAAGGAGGCCGAATCTTCTCTAGACAGACAGAGGATAGGAAAGGGAACTATGCGGTCAGTATTAAAAACTACAAAAACCACGCAGAGTGTGCAAAAAGACCTCCACACTGACTCACGGTGTGGAGGTGCAGCTCTGCACCCCCAGAGCTTCCAGCTAGCAAGGAAATATCATAATAGCAAGCTGGACAAAAACATAGCATGTACTAAGAAATATATTCAAAAAAACAATGAACAGCAAATGGACTAGCAAGGACTTAGCTTCTGCTGGAGTAGACAGGTCATCTGAGAAATCCAGGAGAGATCTGAACCAGTACTGAGACATTGACAGCTGGCATGAATTAACGACCTGGGCAGAGTTAAATAGGGAAGCCAGCAGCAACAATAAACGAGGCAGCTGAGAAAGCCACCCTCAAAGATCAGCAGTTCCACTTAAAGCCACCAGAGGGTGTCCAAGAACAGAACTCACCAAAGTACCATTCACGACCACAGGAGGGAGTCCGAGAACGGAATTCACAACATTATACTCCAGAGCTGCACTCACTATTCTGCTGGTGCAGTAATTGTGTACATACATTACATTACTGATCAAGAGTTACATCCTGTATTATACCCCAGAGCTGCACTCACTATTCTGCTTGTGCAGTTACTGTGTACATACATTACATTTCTGATCCTGAGATTCATCCTGTATTATACTCCAGAGCTGCACTCAGTATTCTGCTGGTGCAGTCACTGTGTACATACATTACATTACTGATCCTGAGATTCATCCTGTATTATACTCCAGAGCTGCACTCACTATTCTGCTGGTGCAGTCACTGTGTACATACATTACATTACTGATCCTGAGTCACATCCTGTATTATACTCCAGAGCTGCACTCACCATTCTGCTGGTGCAGTCACTGTGTACATACATTACATTACTGATCCCGAGTTACATCCTGTATTATACCCCAGAGCTGCTCTCACTATTCTGCTGGTGCAGTCACTGTGTACATACATTACATTACTGATCCTGAGTTACATCTTGTATTATACTCCAGAGCTGCGCTCAGTATTCTGCTGGTGCAGTCACTGTATACATACATTACATTACTGATCCTGAGTTACATCCTGTATTATACTCCAGAGCTGCACTCACTATTCTGCTGGTGCAGTCATTGTGTACATACATTACATTACTGATCAAGAGTTACATCCTGTAGATCTTTTATTATAAAAATGAAAAACATAACAATAATAGCAGAAAACATAACAAAAATATTAGCCAGAAAATAATCAGTATACTGAACACTGGTCCAGCCGCTCATTCTCTCCTCTCACACATATTATACAGTATATACAGAACAATAACTTCAGGTCCGGTCACCAAACAAAATAATAATAACAAATAAAATAAACAATGGAAAACAAAGACTATATACATTTTTTTTTTTTTTTTAGTTTTAAATAAAATAACTACAAATTAAACAAATATATACAATACTAAGCTATCCTCCATTCCCAACCCCCCGCACTGACCTGAGAGCTGGTCCTGCGTCTCATGCCTCAGTCCATGTCCAACGTCCATAGGCCAGATCAGGCAGTGCCAGTTTTTCCCCCAAACAACCCAGTGACCCATAGTCCCACAAGATAATCCCACCTCCCCCCTTTTCCCACCACCCAACCAAATACCTACACCCAATTCTATATCCCTATATACAATATATACACTATATACAGCAGCACACACCACAATAATTACAAAACACGAAGCCCAAGTTCGGCGCCTGCAGCCCTACATCACTGTATAATGATCAAACAAAACAAAAATGTACAGTGTCAGCAGCAGCCCACCACCAGGAAAGGAGATGACCAGACTAGGGCACACTAAAAGAAAAGCCCCTCCAGAGGAGCGCGGCCCTCCGTGCGCCCAGTCTCCCATACTCCAGAGAGCGCACCTGCACCAGGTCACCGAGTATGGTCCTAAACACATTGTCCACTGGGAGGATTTTTCGTTGCGTCGATACTAAGCACCGTGCGTTCCACGTGTGATACCTAACCACTGCGCTAACTAGAAATAAGGTGCAGCGGTCCCGACCACCCAGGTCTCCGAAAGCTCCATAGGCCCATTCTGCATAGGAGAGACCGGCCAGCCGAGACCAGCCAATGAAGGCGCCCACCCTGTTGTACACCTCTGTGTTGAAGGGACAATGAAGCAGGAAGTGGTCCATGCTTTCCAGCAAGGTACCACAATGCTCCCGAGGACAATTCCTGTACTCAGAGCTCCTACACTTCAGATTGTCCCTCACACACAGTTTCCCATGGAAGCAGCGCCAAGCCAAGTCCCAAAACTTCGAGGGGATCCGGATAGAATTCAAAAGATGTAAACCCACCCCAAGATCCCGACTTGGGCAGTCCCTGAGCGCCAGAGGCCTCTGGAAATGGGTCAACAGAACCCTACTGTCAAGTAGTTTCCTTGGCAGAGTCCTGATCTCCCACATTCCCAGACCCCACCGACGAATTACCTTCAGGACCAAGGTAGCGTAAGCCGGAAGATGTCCATGCGGTGTGCGAAGATCCTTCACTTGCCCTCCTGTCTCCCATTCCTGGAATAAAGGCTGAAACCATCCCCTACAGGAGAATACCCACGGAGGAGCCCTCTCTTTCCAGAGGTTTGCGATATTGATCTTAATGAAGGTATCCACAAGGAATACCACAGGGTTGACCATACCCAACCCTCCTAGTCTCCTCGTACGGTAAGTAACCTCCCTCTTGACCAGGTTCAGTCTATTCCCCCATAACAGTTGGAAGAACAAACTGTAGACCCGAGTCCAGAGAGATTCCGGCAAGATGCACACACTGCCCAGATAAATCAGTAAAGGGAGCAGGTAAGTTTTGCTCAGGATCTCCTCCTCCCAGCCAGAGACTCTCACACTTATCCCGGTTGATCTTGGACCCGGATGCCTCCGAGTAGCGATCTACCTCTGACATCAGCCACCCTGCCTCCTCGTGAGAGGAAGCAAACACAGTGACATCATCGGCATACGCCACCACCCTCAGAGTGGCTTCCGGTGCTGCCTGATCCATCCCGATCCCGGCCAACGGTCCACGCTCCACCCTCCTAAGAAGAGGGTCAATCGCAAACACGTACAGCAGCGGGCTCAAGGGACAACCCTGGCGAACACCGGACCCAACCTCAAAAGAGCTACCAATCCAACCATTCACAAGCGGGAAACTCTCTGCCCCACTGTACAAGGTCTTAAGCCAATCAACAAACCCCCCCGGCAGGCCATATCTCAGAAGGACGGACCAGAGGTACTCGTGATTAACCCGATCAAACGCTTTTGCCTGGTCCAGTGACAGCATGTACCCCTTCCAGTGACCAGCCCTACCCTGCTCCACTGCCTCTCGGACACAGAGCACAGCACTAAATGTTCTGCGGCCTGGAACAGAGCAATGCTGGGCCCCCGAAAGGAGTCGGGGTGCAAATTTCACCAGCCGATTAAACAGCACCTTTGCCAGAACCTTCCTGTCTGCATTGAGAAGCGCTATGGGACGCCAATTCTCAATGCAAGACGGGTCCTTACCCTTTGACAAGATGATCAGAGCAGACCTCCTCATTGACTTCGGCAGAGTGCCCGAGGAAAGACAGTCATTGAATACCTCAGTCAAGAGGGGAACCAAAACGTCCTTAAAGGTCTTATAGAATTCAGATGTTAAGCCATCTGGACCAGGCGATTTTTTGGGAGCAAGCCCTTCAATCGCCAACTGAACTTCCTCTTCCCTGATCATTTCTGTCAAAACGTCAAGAGAGGGGTCTACCCCTGGTTCGGGGACAGCTTCTGCCAGGAAAGCCGACATCTCATCCAAATCAAGATCCCTCTTCCCCAAGAGGTGCGAGTAGAAGGATCTGACAACCTCCAGGATCCCTGATCTGGATCGCCTCAGGGACCCCGTAGTGTCGACCAGTCCTGTAACCACTTTACTATTCACTGACATCTTGCAGTTTCTGTAAGGGTCGGGCGAGCGGTACTTCCCGTAATCCCTCTCAAAAACCAAAGATGCGTGTCTATCGTACTGACACCTCATAAGCAAAGATTTCACTCTGGAGATCTCCTCGCGGCTACCTCCAGTTGAGACAAGATGCTCGAGTTTCCTCCTCAGACCCTGATACAGGCGGTACCCGCTCAGACTCCTGAGGCTCGAGAGCTGGCGGAAGAATCTCGCCACCCTTTCCTTGAACATCTCCCACCACTCTGACCTACTACTACAAAGATCCAGTAAGGGTACCTGGCTCTGAAGAAAATCCTCAAAGGACTGTCTTATCTCCGCTTCTTCCAAGAGAGACGAATTGAGCCTCCAAAAGCCTCTTCCCATCCGGAGGGTCTCTGTAACATTCAGAGAAAACAAAATTAAACAGTGGTCGGAGAACTCCACCTCAACAACAGACACTGCTGAAGAGACAGCTTCCTCCTTTAAATAAAACCTATCTATTCTGGACCTACAGTTACCTCTATGATAGGTGAACCCCTCGTGGCCTGGGGTGTGCCGAATGTGGACATCCACCAGGCGAGCCTCACTAGCTATACTATTAAGGGCGACGCTATCATAAGTCAGCTTGTCTCTGGAACCTCCTCTATCTCGGGGCCTCGTGACAGCATTGAAGTCCCCTCCAAAGACAACCTGCCGACTTGTAAAAAGGTAGGGCTTGATCCTCATAAAGAGACACTTCCGGTCCCACTTAGATTGGGGACCATAGATGTTAATGAGCCGGAGCTCTTGTCCATTCATGAGGACATCTAAGATCAGGCACCTCCCCATTTCTAACTCAATAACCCGTCGGCATTCCACCGGTGCGGTAAAAAGGACCGCCACTCCGCTATACGGCTCGGCCGCAAGAGACCAATAGGAGGGCCCGAGTCTCCACTCCCTCTTAGCTTTAAACACATCTGCCATGTTTGGCAGCCTGGTCTCTTGCAAAAAGAAAATGTCAGCTTCAACCCGGCTGAGAAAATCAAAGGCCGCAAATCTAGCTGTATTTGACTTTATGCTGGCGACATTAATGGACGCCAGCGTCAACGGAGTGGGTTCCGCCATCATTGGTGATTGAGTTAGATGGCTTTCTTTTTCCCACTCCCCTTATCCTCTGCCTCAGAGGAGGAATCCTTCCCCCTCTTTAATGACATGGAGGTATCCATTTCCACGCATTTTTTATTTTTTTCGTCCTCGTCTCCGGACTCTGGGCCAGTCCCTCCCTCCAAGGATCTTACGTTCCCAGAAGGAGGAGACTCGGCGCCCCCTGTGAGCCCCGCCGAAGCCAGAACCTCACCCTCAGCTTCCTCCTCAGAGGAAGAGATGTTTTCAAGGGCTTGGAACCGGTTAGAAAGACCAACCAGAGGGGAGTCGGTTTTTCCTTCCTTAGGTACCTTGGTCAGAGTGAGAGAAGATTTTTTATCTCCCTTCTTTCTCTTCTTTTTGGTGCCGAGCTTACGCTTGTCCTCTAGCCACTGCCTATTATCCTCATCCATACTTTCATAATGGGAGGACTCTGAGACAGTGGCACTCTCCTCCCTGTGGATCCTCCTGACCTCCTCATCCAACTCATCATCCCTTGGGGCCTCAGCAGCAAGACTGGCATCCAGGACAGGGGCCGCCCCAGTAGCCCGAGGCTCGCCCAGCTCCCTATCCTGTCTGCGCTTGTCTAGACGCCTTAGCTGGGCAGGCGTCTTTTTATTGCTTTTCTTCCTTGGCCCCTCAGCTCCCTCACCCTTGCTAGTCCCTTCCACAGCAGAATCAGCCTCACGGCTTTCTCCCACCGGGGTCACGACTGCGTTAGCGAAGGAGCGAGGACAACGGCTGAATGGGTGACCTAACTCACCACACAGGTGGCACCTAATCTCCACACAAGATGCAGCAAGATGGCCGACATCCCCACACAATGCACACTTCTGCACAGTGCAGTTTGCGCTGAAGTGTGTGGGGTCGCCGCACTTGTGACAGAGCTTCGGTTGCCCCTGGTAGAAGACCAGGATACGATCCCTACCCAGGAAGGCAGATGATGGTATGTGGGCAACCGTACCACCTGAACGCTTAAGTTTTACCATAAACGTCCAGGCCCCTGACCAGATACCAAACTCGTCACGGTTTTTCTTTGGCATCTCCACTACCTCTCCATACCGGCCAAGCCACGTCATGATGTCATAACAAGAAAGCGACTCGTTACATGTCATCACGGTCACTTTCTTGACTTGATTTTGGCGAGACACCGCCTGAACGGCAAAGTCTCGCCAGCTGGGCTCATTTTTTGCCAACTCATAGTTCGACCAGAAAAGTTCAAGCCCCTCCGGCCGAACAAAGCTGACATCAAACTCAGGTGTGGAATAGGGATGTATCAAGGCGTAGATGTCAATCGCCTTGAAGCCCATCCTCAGCAGGAGCTCCACAACCTTCGACCTTGGAGGACACGCATCACTGCCCCTCCACCGAAGACGGACCACATTCCTACGCACACTACCCGGCCCGGCTGTTGGGAGGGACCACACTGTATCCCCCCCTCTTTGCTCTCGGAAGGCCCCGAGGCCATGCCTCTCTATCCAGAAGGATAGATCAACCTCTCGACCCTCTACCATTAGTGATCTCTCTCCCTTCTTTCGAGCCTCCTGGAGACGCCGTTGCAACATGCCGTCCCCAGAGCCCAGAGACGAGGAGGACGCCCTATTTCCCCCGGAGGTGACAGCGGCATAACTCCTGACAGGTGCTGCCACCACCGGGGGGGCAACCGGACCAGTGACCACATCCACACCAACAGTATCACCATTACCCACCTCCATAACCTCCTCACCCTCCACCAAACCAGCAACCACACCACTAGACAAAGAGTTTTCCTCATCCATACCCACCACCACATTCACTCCTGCTGGACCAGTGACAACAGGGGGTGACATTTTGGCCTCCGCATCATCAGGCACAAGGGGCTGAGTCTCCTCCACAGAACTGGAGGTGACCTCACCCCTGGTTTTATGTGTGCCCTCCGCATCATCAGTTGATATTTTCCGCTGCTTCATGGTTGCTACCAGGCGCCGCTGATCTTTCGCTGCTGTGAGGCACCGCTGATCCTTAGCATCAGGATCTTGTTGACCAGCGGCGCCAACACAGAACAGGACTTTGGTGGGAGGACCGGAACGCCCTGCCCCGGTAACCCCCTCACACTGCCGCAGCTTCTCAACTAAGTGATCAGCGGCAACAGCATTCAGGGGCACCGAGGCTACCGGAGCTGCCCCTGACACCGGGCTGCTCCCCCCTCCCACTGGGGAGCACACCACAGTATCGTGGCCTGATTTTTCGCCCGCCGCCGGGCCGCCCTCACTGTCCAGCCTCTCGGCTGATGCACCTGCTGCTACGTCCCCGCTACTACAAGCAGAGACGGAGCTCTGCGCCTCACTACATTGCTTTATAGTCTCCCCGCGCCTTTGCACCGGATCCACAGCAGAACCCGGGCTGGGCTGGGCAACGGGGCTTATACAGTGAGGTGACCCTGCAGCCGACTCAGGGGGTACAGGGAGGGGGGCATATACATAGCTTACCGCTTCCTGCAGCTTAGGTTTGATCTTCACCTTTTTTTTCCGGCCCCCAGGTGCCTCCTCTGGCAAATCATCACCAAGATGGAAGTTCTGAAGGCACACTGGGGACTCCAGGAGCTTGATCTCTGCCATTAGTGCCCCTCCCTGGCCGATGTCACTGTCCTCCCCAGAGCCAGCAGAACTGCGACGAGATGTCATTGTCGCCTGTCCAGCAGGGACCTCGCTGCACGTGGCCTGTGAGTGACTAAGCAGGCTGCCAGGTGGGGTTTTCTGCTGGTCATCCTCCTCCTTCTTATCATCATCATCATCATCATCATCCACCTGGCTCCCAGGCTGCAGCCCTATCTGCCTTTGCTCTCTGTTATCAGCCATTTCTCTAAATCGGTCTTCATTTTGCAATTTTTCTTTAAATGGTCCACTTTTTTCTTGGATAAAGGCTTTTCTTACCTCCAGGTCATTAATTTCAAGCTTCAGCCTCTTTACCTCCGCCTGGAATTGCGTCTTCCTGGGTCTGGAGGCGCCTGCAGCTTTTGCGCTTGTGCAGCGCAGCTCCTCCCGGAGCCTTCTCAATCTATTGCTTGCTTCTTCATACTCACGAAGGTGGCTCATGACCCGGGAGGCATAGGTGGACACAGACTCCCGGGGTCTCTGCAGCGCCCAACCCTCCTCAGTGAGGTCGGCCTCACCTCCGTGAGCACTCAGCTTTCCTCCGGAAGGGCCGTCATCCTGCACGCTAGCAAGCTTCTCCTCCATGGAAGCCTTGCGGCTTCTCTGGGTCTCTGCAGACCTGGGGGGAGTAGGAGCCACATTGCTGCGACTCCTGGTGGAGCGTCTCACCCCCGAATCCTCTGATGTGCAGGCTGGTTGCTGGTTCTTTCTGCCCCCCGCCAGCCTGGTCCGGGAAGCAGAAGCCTGGGACTTGGCCCCCTCATTCATCCCAGGAAACCCACTCACTCCCTGGGTAAGAGAGAGAGCAGGTCCCCGGGCGGAGAGGTGGTGGTTCCCAGGAGCTCAGGAGCACACTGCAGGTTCAGCAGCGACCGCACCCACAATCAACACAGTGAGTAGCAGCTGAGCAGAGCTGCACCCACTATCCTGCTGGTGCAGTCACTGTGTACATACATTACATTACTGATCCTGAGATTCATCCTGTATTATACTCCAGAGCTGCACTCACTATTCTGCTGGTGCAGTCATTGTGTACATACATTACATTACTGATCCTGAGTTACATCCTGTATTATACTCCAGAGCTGCACTCACTATTCTGCTGGTGCAGTCACTGTGTACATACATTACATTACTGATCCTGAGATTCATCCTGTATTATACTCCAGAGCTGCGCTCACTATTCTGCTGGTGCAGTCACTGTGTACATACATGACATTACTGATCCTGAGTTACATCCTGTATTATACTCCAGAGCTGCACTCACTATTCTGCTGCAGTCACTGTGTACATACATTACTGATCCTGAGTTACATCCTGTATTATACTCCAGAGCTGCACCCACTATTCTGCTGGTGCAGTCACTGTGTACATACATTACATTACTGATCCTGAGTTACCTCCTGTATTATACTCCAGAGCTGAGCTCACTATTCTGCTGGTGCAGTTACTGTGTACATACATTACATTACTGATCCTGAGTTACATCCTGAATTATACTCCAGAGCTGCACTCACTATTCTGCTGGTGCAGTCACTGTGTACATACATTACATTACTGATCCTGAGATTCATCCTGTATTATACTCCAGAGCTGCGCTCACTATTCTGCTGGTGCAGTCACTGTGTACATACATGACATTACTGATCCTGAGTTACATCCTGTATTATACTCCAGAGCTGCACTCACTATTCTGCTGCAGTCACTGTGTACATACATTACTGATCCTGAGTTACATCCTGTATTATACTCCAGAGCTGCACCCACTATTCTGCTGGTGCAGTCACTGTGTACATACATTACATTACTGATCCTGAGTTACCTCCTGTATTATACTCCAGAGCTGAGCTCACTATTCTGCTGGTGCAGTTACTGTGTACATACATTACATTACTGATCCTGAGTTACATCCTGTATTATACCCCAGAGCTGCACTCACTATTCTGCTGGTGCAGTCACTGTGTACATACATTACATTACTGATCCTCAGTTACATCCTGTGTTATACCCCAGAGCTGCACTCACTATTCTGCTGGTGCAGTTACTGTCAGGGCCGGCGTTAGGGGCAGGCAGACCAGGCAGCTGCCTGGGGCCCCCACTCCCCCAGGGGCCCCCAGCTAGCGGCAAATCACGCAGCCGCTATGGGGCCCCGGGCCCCTGTGAGGCAGGGGGCCCGCCTGCCGCCAGCGCTGACTCCCCCGCCGCATTGAACTGTACCGGCATCTGCCGGTACAGTTCAAAGCAATGATGGAGGAGAGAGCGTCACCTGACGCCCCCTCTCCCATCATTCCCCGCTCTGCCTCTGACACAGCGGGTGCGCGCGCACTCACTGTGTCCCAGGCAGAGCAGCTGCAGCCGCCGACACAGGAGCAGCGCGGGCACGTGTGGAGAGGTGAGGAGCTTGTGTTTTTTTTTTTTCTTTTTACTGGACGGGGAGAGGAGAGGGGAGGAGGGGAGAGGAGAGGAGAGGGGGGGATGTGAGCTGTGGTGTACACCACTGGGGGCTGTGCTGTATACTACTGGGGGCTCTGCTGTATACCCCTGGGGGCACTGCTGTACACCACTGGGGGCTGTGCTGTATACTACTGGGGGCTCTGCTGTATACCCCTGGGGGCACTGCTGTACACCACTGGGGGCTGTGCTGTATACTACTGGGGGCTCTGCTGTATACCCCTGGGGGCTCTGCTGTATACCCCTGGGGGCTCTGCTGTATACCACTGGGGGCTGTGCTGTATACCCCTGGGGGCTCTGCTGTATACCCCTGGGGGCTCTGCTGTATACCCCTGGGGCTCTGCTGTATACCCCTGGGGGCTCTGCTGTATACCCCTGGGGGCTCTGCTGTATATTACTGGGGGCTCTGCTGTATATTACTGGGGGCTGTGCTGTATACTACTGGGGGCTCTGCTGTATACCCCTGGGGGCTCTGCTGTATACCCCTGGGGGCTCTGCTGTATACCCCTGGGGGCTCTGCTGTATATTACTGGGGGCTCTGCTGTATATTACTGGGGGCTGTGCTGTATACTACTGGGGGCTCTGCTGTATACCCCTGGGGGCTCTGCTGTATACCCCTGGGGGCTCTGCTGTATATTACTGGGGGCTCTGCTGTATATTACTGGGGGCTGTGCTGTATACTACTGGGGGCTCTGCTGTATACCCCTGGGGGCTCTGCTGTATACCCCTGGGGGCTCTGCTGTATACCCCTGGGGGCTCTGCTGTATACCCCTGGGGGCTCTGCTGTATATTACTGGGGGCTCTGCTGTATATTACTGGGGGCTGTTCTGTATACTACTGGGGGCTCTGCTGTATACCCCTGGGGGCTCTGCTGTATACCCCTGGGGGCTCTGCTGTATACCCCTGTGGGCTCTGCTGTATACCCCTGTGGGCTCTGCTGTATACCCCTGTGGGCTCTGCTGTATATCCCTGTGGGCTCTGCTGTATACTACTGTGGGCTCTGCTGTATACTATATGGAGGACTATGGCGTGTGCATTTTAATATATGGAGGACTATGAAGAGTGTATTATACTATATGGAGGACTGTGGAGCACATTATATTATATGGAGGACTATGGGGTGTATTTTACTAAACAAGTAAAATGCTGCATATTCATTGGGTGATTGGATTGTTTATGCCGGAATAAAAATCATTGTTCTCAGCAGCACATCACCCTATGTAAACTGTAGATGTGCTGCTGATAACATGATACTGTATGGTGATCTGTTAGTGATCTATTAGTGATGGTTCTGTCCCATCATTCTTTCTCAGATGGTGGAAAGAGGCCGGGAAACAAGCGTCCAACGACTTCAGTATTGTCGATCACACTCGTTTAGCGGCCTGAGATCAGCGCAGGTAAATACAACCGAAATGCTTCTGTGTGACGTGCAATATGTTAGCATTTGGGGCCCCATTTTAAACTTTGCCTAGGGCCCCACTTTGCCTAAAACCGGCCCTGGTTACTGTGTACATACATTATATTACTGATCCTGAGATTCATCCTGTATTATACTCCAGAGCTGCACTCACTATTCTGCTGGTGCAGTCACTGTGTACATACATTACATTACTGATCCTGAGTTACATCCTGTATTATACCCCAGAGCTGCACTCACTATTCTGCTGGTGCAGTCACTGTGTACTGATCCTGAGTTACATCCTGTATTGTACCCCAGAGCTGCACTCACTATTCTGCTGGTGCAGTCACTGTGTACTGATCCTGAGTTACATCCTGTATTGTACCCCAGAGCTGCACTCACTATTCTGCTGGTGCCGTCACTGTGTACATACATTACATTACTGATCCTGAGTTACATCCTGTATTATACTCCAGAGCTGCGCTCACTATTCTGCTGGTGCAGTCACTGTGTACATACATGACATTACTGATCCTGAGTTACATCCTGTATTATACTCCAGAGCTGCGCTCACTATTCTGCTGGTGCAGTCACTGTGTACATACATTACATTACTGATCCTGAGTTACATCCTGTATTATACCCCAGAGCTGCACTCACTATTCTGCTGGTGCAGTCACTGTGTACATACATTACATTACTGATCCTCAGTTACATCCTGTGTTATACCCCAGAGCTGCACTCACTATTCTGCTGGTGCAGTTACTGTGTACATACATTATATTACTGATCCTGAGATTCATCCTGTATTATACTCCAGAGCTGCACTCACTATTCTGCTGGTGCAGTCACTGTGTACATACATTACATTACTGATCCTGAGTTACATCCTGTATTATACCCCAGAGCTGCACTCACTATTCTGCTGGTGCAGTCACTGTGTACTGATCCTGAGTTACATCCTGTATTGTACCCCAGAGCTGCACTCACTATTCTGCTGGTGCAGTCACTGTGTACTGATCCTGAGTTACATCCTGTATTGTACCCCAGAGCTGCACTCACTATTCTGCTGGTGCCGTCACTGTGTACATACATTACATTACTGATCCTGAGTTACATCCTGTATTATACTCCAGAGCTGCGCTCACTATTCTGCTGGTGCAGTCACTGTGTACATACATGACATTACTGATCCTGAGTTACATCCTGTATTATACTCCAGAGCTGCGCTCACTATTCTGCTGGTGCAGTCACTGTGTACATACATTACATTACTGATCCCGAGTTATATCCTGTATTATACTCCAGAGCTGCGCTCACTATTCTGCTGGTGCAGTGACTGTGTACATACATTACTGATCCTGAGTTATATCCTGTATTATACTCCAGAGCTGCACTCGCTATTCTGCTGGTGCAGTGACTGTGTACATTACATTACTGATCCTGAGTTACATCCTGTATTATACTCCAGAGCTGCACTCACTATTCTGCTGGTGCAGTCACTGGGTACTTACATTACATTACTGATCCTGAGTTATATCCTGTATTAAACTCCACAGCTGCACTCACTATTCTGCTGGTGCAGTCACTGTGTACACACAATGCATTACTGATCCTGAGTTACATCCTGTATTATACCACAGAGCTGCACTCACTATTCTGCTGGTGCACTGTGTACATACATTACATTAGTGCTCCTGAGTTACATCCTGTATTATACTCCAGAGCTGCACTCACTATTCTGCTGGTGCAGTCACTGTGTACATACGTTACATTACTGATCCTGAGTTACATCCTGTATTATACCCCAGAGCTGCACTCACTATTCTGCTGGTGCAGTCACTGTGTACATACATTACATTACTGATCCCGAGTTACATCCTGTTTTATATCCCAGAGCTGCACTCACTATTCTGCTGTGGATGTGAAAAGTCATTGTACAGATATGAGTAACACAAAACTAAAAGTTATAGAAGTGGATTAGAGATAAAACTAGGAATTCATTTCTTCTCTGATCCGGAATTTGCCTTCTTTGCTTTGTCCTTGAGGAGTTTTTGCTCGGATTTTGCCTGCGCGTTTGAGGTCGTCTTCTCCCTTATTTTGCAGGTGCCGTCTATCAGAGTTTTGAGCCCATCTTCTTTCAATCAATCGGAAATCCATTTATTTTCAGATGCCTCGATGGGATTCTCATTGATGGGAGCGACAAGGGAATCTCGAAGTCCGTGTACAGGTGAGAGGAGCTGTGACGGGTGTGGACAGCACCTTGAATTTTTTTTTTTTTTTAACTTAAATGTATATATTTTTGTATAAAAATAATATGTTGTTATTAGGAATGTTGCATTGTTCGCCTTCTACATCCTCTATGTATCACTGTACACAGTAGCTTGAGTTCCCAGCAATCTGCCAGTGAGCACGGATTTCATTTTTCAACTGGTCATAAATCAACATAGAAGATGGTTCAGGAGAAGAGAGATGAGAGTTACAGATCAGAGAGCACGATCACTGACAAATCACTGGTAACTCATCCTCCAGTCTGCTATGTACCGTGATACATAGAGGATGTAGAAGACAAATGAGACAACATTTTATATAATATCCTACTGGAATAATTATGCTTAGACACAAATTTGTGCATTGAAGTAACACAATTGTGCCAGAGGTGTCCGTATCCTGTAATATTTTAGGAACCTCTGTCCCCCATGACACGCAAGAGACGTCACAATCTGCAGCAAAAAAAAAAGCGGGCGGGAGGTTTCTATAAATGCCATCCACTTTGCTGGAGGAACGCTCGGGGTCTTCAGAAATCTGAAGCGATTAGAAGATGTTGGAAAGCCTGAACATGTGAACAGCGAGTTATCGCTACCTAGGAACGCTCAGAATCCGTCTTCTCAGCAGTTTTTAATGTGTTTTTCGGACAGAAACTCCCTGATAATCCCGTAGGCTGACATGGGATTCTCCATCTGCCCTTTTCAGCTTTTAGCCACAGGGTGGCGCTGTGCAGACACTGAACAAGCAGGAATCGTGCAGAATTGTGAATACAGTGCTTTCTTCCAGCTTTATTCCAAACGCAGTGTGATCCCGGCCTAAATGGGATGTTCTGTATCTTGAAAATCTTGCAGGGGCTTTTGTTTCAGGTCGTGCAGCAGAAGAGATCAACTCGGACCCCTGAAGATGTGTGACATCACCTGGCTGACCAGCGCCCCCCTCAATCCCCTGGCGGTGGGGCAGTATGTGAATAACTGCTCTAATGGTAATATACCCAGGTGTCATCTGCGGCCCCCCGCTCACATCACACATTTCCTCTACATGTGCAGCCGTCACACAGGTGGGGTCACTGCTTCACGTCTTCTTCCCGCAGAGCACGCGGCCAACATCTCTTACCAGGAATTCGATGTCCCGGAGTCTTTCCCAGTGGAGCTGAGGCAGTACATCCCCAATATCCGCTACTCCCATGATGTGGAGGGGTCAGTATGGACATATGCATCCCCTGCGGGGGTCTCCCCTACATAGCAGGGTGCATTTTTCACCATTTTTGCACTTACTCCTCGTCTTCTCTTTCTTAGGCCGTTGCGCTGTGTGGTCCTCATTGCTCTCAGAGACATTCGCTGCGGAGAAGAACTTTTCTCAAACTACTTTACTCTCGTTCAGTGACTCCCGGATGGAGATCGGACTCCGCAGGAGATGCTTCAGTTCTCTGCGGTCCTGGAGAAGGACCGGCTCCGAGTGGGGAAGGGGCTCTGCGGTTGTTTTTTACATGCGGAGGATCCAGGATACATTATTTTTTTACATATATAGAAAATATTTAAGAAAATGACATTTTTGCTAAATAAATACGGTAGATACAATAAATCCATTATTTGAAGGGGGTGAATGATAATCTGCATAGTGAAGGGGTTGCAGCGCGAGGAGGAAGCACGAATCACAGCTGCAACTGTCCAACAGCAGTCTCTTCCCAAGGATCTGCACCTTTTCTATGTGCCACTAATTAATAACCGTCCAGGAGATTATGAAGATATCCCACCACTGCCACCAATCGTCAGGACCAAGAGATTATGAAGATATCCCACCGCTGCCACCAATCATCAGAACCATCACACAATTGCCTGATGATCGATGGACGAGTCAACAACTACTATGGCTATTGGGCAGGTTATTGGGCGCTTTAACAGTGAATGTATAAAATATATATTGTACATCCGGTTCCAAACTCTTTGGTACGGTCACTTCCGCAATAACCGGAGAAAAACGCCGTCTCCAACCGTTTATTAGAGACAAATTGGACACCCGTCACTGGTAACGTTGAGCCTCACATGGCTGCTGGGATGCGGTTTATAGAACAAGAGGAACAAAGCTAATAAATATTTTATGTTTAATCCAACAATTAGGCCAAACATATACAAGACAATATAGTATATACAGTCACTTAAAAAGATAAAAGAAAATTGGTAGACTTTTTGGTAGCAGATTAATCTCTGTACTGTCCAGCCATTCAACAGTAATTATATGTTTCTTCAGGAGCAAAGATAACAGCTTACAACTGGTATTTGTTATAGCTTAGGATCTTAGCATCTTGTTTTACTTGCAGAGTGAAAGTAAAACTGCTCCAGCTACACACACAGTGAGAAGGAACATCCTGGTTCTTTTTTTCTTAACAATGTATTATTGTCAATATAACATTACTGCTGGAGACAGAAACTCATCACTATTAAACAGTACTAAATAGTAGATGATGCAATATATACAATAATAAGCATTTTTCCAACACCCCCACTCAACAACTACTTATCTTGTTATTCCCATAGTGGTTTTGAGTTCTTCAAATTTGTTTCTTTTAAGTGGCTTTGTCATAATATCGGCTATCATCTGATCAGTCTCTCAATAAACCCAATTATGCCACATACTATCAGATCATGTGATGATGTATAACATCAATATTTTTGGTTCACATATGGATCTCACTGCATGCAAGTTTCATGCCTCCTCGGTTGTGTTCATAAACCGCCGTAGGTTGAGTTTACCTAGATAAATTAATAATTGATTTAATCAAATATCTTTGTGACTTGCATGGGCTGCAGACACCTACTCTGCTTCTGTAGATGGCAAGGCTACAGACACCTGTTTTCTACTAGTCCAAGAAATTGAATTTTTCGCTAAGCTTGAACAAATAGCAGTTTGTCGATTTACAATCACCAAACCCCTTAACACCCAATGATGGACATAGCACGTCATGAGCGGACTTGACTGTCACTGAACTTTAGGAAGGCAAAGTTTGAGCAGCTTCGAGATGCCCTTAATCTGGTAGACTGGGACAGTATCCTCAGAAATAAGAATACAGATAATAAATGGAAAATGTTTAAGAACATCCTAAATAGGCACTGTAAGCGGTTTATACCTTGTGGGAATAAAAGGACTAGAAATAGGAAAAACCCAATGTGGCTAAACAAAGAAGTAAGACAGGCAATTAACAGTAAAAAGAAAGCATTTGCACTACTAAAGCAGGATGGCACCATTGAAGCTCTAAAAAACTATAGGGAGAAAAATACTTTATCTAAA
Organism: Ranitomeya variabilis; assembly: GCF_051348905.1. Taxonomy (NCBI): domain Eukaryota; kingdom Metazoa; phylum Chordata; class Amphibia; order Anura; family Dendrobatidae; genus Ranitomeya; species Ranitomeya variabilis. Next base: position 24,468,694 of record NC_135232.1, read on the forward strand.
AAACTAATTAAAGCTGCCAAAAAGGAAACAGAGAAGCACATTGCTAAGGAGAGTAAAACTAATCCCAAACTGTTCTTCAACTATATCAATAGTAAAAGAATAAAAACTGAAAATGTAGGCCCCTTAAAAAATAGCGAGGAAAGAATGGTTGTAGATGATGGGGAAAAAGCTAACATATTAAACACCTTCTTCTCCACGGTATTCCCGGTGGAAAATGAAATGCTAGATGAAATCCCAAGAAACAATGAAAACCCTATATTAAGGGTCGCCAATCTAACCCAAGAAGAGGTGCGAAACCGGCTAAATAAGATTAAAATAGATAAATCTCCGGGTCCGGATGGCATACACCCACGAGTACTAAGAGAACTAAGTAATGTAATAGATAAACCATTATTTCTTATTTTTAGGGACTCTATAGCGACAGGGTCTGTTCCGCAGGACTGGCGCATAGCAAATGTGGTGCCAATATTCAAAAAGGGCTCTAAAAGTGAACCTGGAAATTTTAGGCCAGTAAGTCTAACCTCTATTGTTGGTAAAATATTTGAAGGGTTTCTGAAGGATGTTATTCTGGATTATCTCAATGAGAATAACTGTTTAACTCCATATCAGCATGGGTTTATGAGAAATCGCTCCTGTCAAACCAATCTAATCAGTTTTTATGAAGAGGTAAGCTATAGGCTGGACCACGGTGAGTCATTGGACGTGGTATATCTCGATTTTTCCAAAGCGTTTGATACCGTGCCGCACAAGAGGTTGGTACACAAAATGAGAATGCTTGGTCTGGGGGAAAATGTGTGTAAATGGGTTAGTAACTGGCTTAGTGATAGAAAGCAGAGGGTGGTTATAAATGGTATAGTCTCTAACTGGGTCGCTGTGACCAGTGGGGTACCGCAGGGGTCGGTATTGGGACCTGTTCTCTTCAACATATTCATTAGTGATCTGGTAGAAGGTTTACACAGTAAAATATTGATATTTGCAGATGATACAAAACTATGTAAAGCAGTTTATACAAGAGAAGATAGTATTCTGCTACAGATGGATCTAGATAAGTTGGAAACTTGGGCTGAAAGGTGGCAGATGAGGTTTAACAATGATAAATGTAAGGTTATACACATGGGAAGAAGGAATCAATATCACCATTACACACTGAACAGGAAACCACTGGGTAAATCTGACATGGAGAAGGACTTGGGGATCCTAGTTAATGATAAACTTACCTGGAGCAGCCAGTGCCAGTCAGCAGCTGCCAAGGCAAACAGGATCATGGGGTGCATTAAAAGAGGTCTGGATACACATGATGAGAGCATTATACTGCCTCTGTACAAATCCCTAGTTAGACCGCACATGGAGTACTGTGTCCAGTTTTGGGCACCGGTGCTCAGGAAGGATATAATGGAACTAGAGAGAGTACAAAGGAGGGCAACAAAATTAATAAAGGGGATGGGAGAACTACAATACCCAGATAGATTAGCGAAATTAGGATTATTTAGTCTAGAAAAAAGACGACTGACGGGCGATCTAATAACCATGTATAAGTATATAAGGGGACAATACAAATATCTCGCTGAGGATCTGTTTATACCAAGGAAGGTGACGGGCACAAGGGGGCATTCTTTGCGTCTGGAGGAGAGAAGGTTTTTCCACCAACATAGAAGAGGATTCTTTACTGTTAAGGCAGTGAGAATCTGGAATTGCTTGCCTGAGGAGGTGGTGATGGCGAACTCAGTCGAGGGGTTCAAGAGAGGCCTGGATGTCTTCCTGGAGCAGAACAATATTGTATCATACAATTATTAGGTTCTGTAGAAGGATGTAGATCTGGGGATTTATGATGGAATATAGGCTGAACTGGATGGACAAATGTCTTTTTTCGGCCTTACTAACTATGTTACTATGTCACTGTGAGTGAGTTCAGTGAAGACAGTTGAGCGGCACAGGAGGAGGTGCGGGGACCCATGCCATCGGTCCCAGCAACCAGATTGCTGACTGACTGATCTCAGCATGACCACACAGGAGGTGCTGAAATATCAGCACCTCCTGCCCAATCAGAGCAGGAGCTCGGCACTGTTAGTGTCCGAGCTTTTGCACTATCAGGGACCAGCACCGCTCCTGGCTGTTTAATTCCCCCCATATGCTGCATTTAGGAGGCAATCAGAGGGATGGAAGCTCCCTCTGCCTTCAGATCAGCGCTCCCGCTACAGTCAATCGTTGCAATGGTGACCTGGGGTCATCATGATGACCCCCAGGTCACCAAGCTATGGAAAGCTTCTGAGACCAAGCTCAAAGCATATAAAAGTAAAAAAAAAAAAAAAAAAAGTGAAAGTCCCACAGAGCGACTAAGCAATAAAAAAGAACAACATAATAATAAAAAATACCCTAATAAATACACATTTCTCCTTCGCCTCATTGGGGGACACAGGACCGTGGGTGTATGCTGCTGCCACCAGGAGGCTGACACTAAGTTAACACAAAAAGTTAGCTCCTCCTCTGCGGTATACACCCTCGTGCTGGCTCCCAGAGAACCAGTTCTTGCTTAGTGTCGGTAGGAGGCACACGGACGGGTCTGCTATTCAGACCAAAAACTATTATTTTATTTTTACATTTTTACCATTTTTACATTTGATTTTATTTTTCACAATGAAGGAAGGGGCGATGGATCCTTTCAAGGCTCCAATCTCCCTGAAACATCAACAGGCGAGCACGGAGAGTGTCGCCTCTCCATATCCTCTCCTGCGACGTGAAATGCCATTCCTGAGCTGATTCTTAGGGGCGACGGGTCCATTCATGGGCACCGATCTCCCCACACCATCAACCGACAAGCACATGGAGTGTCGCTTCCATGTATCCTCTTTCACAGCCAGGCCTATTGCCGGACATTCTGCCCTGTCTCATCCTAGGTGATTACCCTTTGGATGTACAGAGGCCTACCTCGTGGTGTCCGAGCAGCCCCCACTGCACCACCACTGTTAAAGCGGAGGGTACAAGGAGGCAGTTGGTCCCTCTCCACCTCCCTTCTAAAGGGATGGTGGATTGAGGGTTTTCCCCTTATCTCTGCACCGTCCAAAGAAGCAGCAGCACAGGAGGACCTGCAGCAAGCTGCCTTACCTGCCACCCGGCAGCTTCTCCGGGTAAGTGCCGGGGCTGGAGAGCTCCTTTCAGGTGGTCTGGGGCGGCGCTGGTTAAGGGGGACCCATTTTGACTGTGGGAGCATGCATTCGGCCATATTCCTGCATATTTAGTCCCCAGCTTCAGTCCTGTACTCGGCCGCAACCGCTGTCTCCGCCCATGCGATGATGCCATGCGAAGGTTCCGCTCACCAGTCCTGGCGCTTCTCGCACAGCACATGAAGCACCTCTGAATTCTCGGGGGCCATCTTTCTCCCCCCATACCACCTCAGGACACACTATCTGCCATCAGGACTGGCAGCAAGTGTTCCCAGCGCAGGAGTGATGCAGCTGGAGAAACGCAGGAGGAGCGGGGACACAGACCTGGGTAAGGGAGCGCTGCATTATACATCCCCCTCCCTGTTGTAACCCCTTTTCTCAGCAGTATCCCTTCTCGGCAGCCCCTAATATTATAGGCATACCTCCCAACTTTTGAAGATAGGAAAGAGGGACAAATTTTAGGCCACGCCTCTGACCACACCCATTCATAACTAGCCACACCCATATCCACGTCCCAACCACACCCATTAAGCACTGCTGATCACACTGTTTCATAAAGAATAATTATAAACAAAAAAATATGGCCACACAGTGCTCCATACTGTATAATGGCCACACATGATGCTCCATACTGTATAATGGCCACACATGATGCTCCATACTGTATAATGGCCACACATGATGCTCCATACTGTATAATGGCCACACATGATGCTCCATACTGTATAATGGCCACACATGATGCTCCATACTGTATATTGGGCGCACATGATACGTCGTACCGTATAATGGCCACACATAGCTACTCCTACACATGCGGCTGCGCTCCGTACACACGCGCTCCGCTCCATACACCTCGAACACACGCGGCTCCGCTCCGTACACCTCGTACACATTTAGCTCCGCACCATACACCTCATACACACATGACTCCGCTCCGTACACCTCATACACATGGCTCCGCTCCGTACACCTCATACACACACGGCTCCGCTCCATACACCTCATACACATTCAGCTCCGCTCCATACAACTTTTGCCTTTTGAAAAGATTTTTTATAATTTTTTCTATTTTTTCTCTGGCGACCCCTTAGGGTCGGCGCCCTAGGGGCCGCCTAGTTCGCCTATACGTTCGGGCCGGCCCTGCCAATCAGCGCCATAGGGGTTAATCAGGTGAGGTGACATGGCCATCACCCCACCTACTGTGACGGCTGTGATTGGTGCGACGTCACACAGCACCAATCACAGCCTGTCACATGCTTTTTTCTTTTTTTAACTTTACTGTCATGTCGCTGTGATTGGCTGGTCATAATTGACCAGCCAATCACAGCGATCGCTGATGCGGGGGGTGGTGCAGCCCCCCGGGGCTACATGCAGAGATGATCTGCTGTCAGGAACCGCAGCCATCGGAACCCGATCGCCGCGCGATGCCACGCGGTGACCGGAAAATGGCGGCGCCGTACTAGTACTGCGGTTGGCACAAATGCAGTGCCCGCAGCGCAGTACTAGTATGGCGCATGGCGCGAAGGGGTTAAAGATAGGTACGCAGGATGCATGTAGAAGTATGCAGAAGTAGGCGGAGGACATATGCAGCCCAACGCAAAGCCCCGAACGCTAATGTGAACTTAGCCTAACACATACATGCAGGAGTATACTGACACATACAAGTGCTTCTCACTAAATTGGAAAATCATCAAAAAGTTAATTTATTTCAGTTGTTCAATACAAAAAGTGTAACTCATATTTTATAGTCATTACACACAGAGTGATCTATTTCAAGTGTTTCTTTCTGACCATAACCACATGTAGAATCTATGGGGATTGTCAAAAGGAAGATGAGACACCAGACCCAACAATGCAGACGAGCTGAAGGCTGCGATCAAAGCAACCTGGGCTTCCATAACCCCTCAGCAGCGCCACAGGCTGATCGCCTCCATGCCACGCCGCATTGATGCAGTAATTGATGCAAAAGGCGCCCCGACCAAGTATTGAGTGCATTTACTGAACATACATTTCAGTAGGACGACATTTCGGATTTTAAAATCATTTTTCAAGCTGGTGTTATAAAGTATTCTAATTTACTGAGATAATTACTTTTGGGTTTTCATTGGCTGTAAGCCTTAATGTTGATGATTAACAGAAATAAACACTTGAAATAGATCACTCTGTCTGTAATGACTCTCTAATATATGAGATTCATGTTTTCTATTGAAGAACTGAAATAAATTAACTTTTTCATGATATTCTAATTTAGTGAGAAGCTCCTGTATGTAACGGACTGTACTGTAGTTTCATCCATCAGACACTAGATGGCGCAGTGGTTACCAGTGACGTCAGGGGTCCTGCAGCCTCTAGTCAGCAATAGCAGCAGTAAACTTTGCCGGGTGCGGTGGCGTGCGCCTGTAATCCCAGCGACCAGGGAGGCTTAGTCTGGTGGAACGCTGGAGTCCAGGAGTTCGAGGCTGGCTGGCACTGGGCTATGTCAATTGGGGGTCTGCACTGAGTTGAGCAATTAATATGGTGGCTGCTGCTGGGGTCTCAGAGCTTACCAGGATATGAATGAGGGGTAAACCGGCCCGAGATGGAAAGGGAGCACGGTTACACCCACAAGCTGATCAGTAGTGAGACTACGCCTGTGAATAGCCAGTGTATAACAGCGTGACACAGACTTTTTATGCGCACAGATAATATTCATTTTATCAGGGAATGATGTATTGTCTAAATCTTATTACCAGTAGAGACCGCTCTGGCCTAAACCTTCAGGACAGAACAGTAATCACTCGCACTGAGCAATTCCCGCTATAATAAGGTTGCAGTGCAGCCATCATCAGGGAATAATGTATTGTCGAAATCAGGTTTTTTTGGTCAATGTTTTTGTTCCCCATATAACAATCTGTGTTAGAAATAAAAAGTAGTAATATATATTATTATTTTTCAGAATATTTTCCCAGGCTCGAGTTCATGAGTTCATCCAGCAGAGGGCGCATCACCGCGACTCGAGGTAACTACAGGACATTCCCCTGCATTCCATTCATTCACCAAGTTTTACAGACAGGAGCACAGCTGCATTAGCAGAGCTCCTGGGTGTAAAATGATTTAACCCCTTCAGATGGATTTACAGTGTGGGACAAGACTGAACGACGGAAGGTATGGAATATTGTTGTTTGTTTTTTTAGCTTTATTTCAGGTGACAAGGGTCTTCAGGTGGATTGAGAGTATAATAAAATATTAAAACACCCTGCGTCTTTATTTCATTAAAATACTTTTTAATAATGTGTGTGTTTTATTAACCACATTGTACTGTTGGATTAATAATGGATAGGTGTCATAATTGACGCCTCTCCATTATTAACCAGGCTTAATGTCACCTTACAATAGCAAGGTGACATTAATCCTTCATTACCCCATATCCCACCGCTACACGGGAGTGGGAAGAGAGAGGCCAAGTGCCAGAATAGGCGCATCTTCCAGATGTGCCTTTTCTGGTGTGGCTGGGGGCAGATGTTTGTAGCCGGGGGGGCGGGGGCAATAACCATGGACCCTCTCTAGGCTATTAGTATCTGCCCTCAGTCACTGGCTTTCCCACTCTGGCGGAGAAAATTGCGCGGGAGCCCACACCAATTTTTTCCTGGATTTAACCCTTTAATTTAATAGCTAGAGACCCCAAATTTTGCACACATACACTTCTTACATTAGTAAAGAGGAATATGTAATAAAAGAAGGGATATGAGATGGTTTACTGTATGTAACCATGTCTCAGATCCTGTCGGGTTTGTGAAGGAGAGAGCAAAGGCCGGCAATTGAATTATCGGCTTTTCTGCTATCTAGCGCTATATGAAATATAAATATATATATATGTGTCTGTATACACTGTGTTCCAAATTATTATGCAAATTGGATTTAAGTGTCATAAAGATTTAATTGTTTTGTTTTTCAAATAAACTCGTGGATGGTATTGTGTCTCAGGGCTCAATGGATCACTGAAATCAATCTTAAACACATGTGATAATTGGTTTTCCAGGTGCTTCTAATTAAAGGGAAACTACTTAAAAATGATGTTCCACATTATTAAGCAGGTCACAGTTTTCAAGTAACATGGGAAAGAAAAAGGATCTCTCTGCTGCTGAAAAGCATCAAATAGTGCAATGCCTTGGTGAAGGGATGAAAGCATTAGAAATTTTCCAAAAACATAAACGTGATCATCGTACTGTTAAGAGATTTGTGGCTGTATCTGAGCACAAATGTGTTTGTGCTGATAAAGGCATAATGAGGAAGATTTCTGCCAGGCAAGTTCATCGGATTAAGAGAGCAGCTGCTAAAAAGCCATTACAAAGCAGCAAACAGATATTTGAAGCTGCTGGTGCCTCTGGAGTCCCTCGAACCTCAAGGTGTAGGCTCCTTCAAAGGCTTGCTGTGGTGCATAAACCTACTATTCGGCCAACCTTAAACAGTGTTCACAAGCAGAAATGGTTGCAGTGGGCCCAGACATACCTGAAGACTAATTTCAAAACAGTCTTGTTTACTGATAAGTGTTGAGCAACCCTGGATACTCCAGATGGATGGAGTAGTGGATGGTTGGTGGATGGCCACCATGTCCCAACAAGGCTGCAACGTCAGCGAGGAGGTGGAGGAGTCATGTTTTGGGCCGGAATCATGGAGAAACAGCTGGTAGGGCCCTTTAAGGTTCCTGAAGGTGTGAAAATGACCTCTGCAAAGTATATAAAGTTTCTGACTGACAACTTTCCTCCATGGTATAAAAAGCAGAAACGTGCCTTCAGGAGCAAAATCATCTTCATGCTGACAATGCACCATCTCATGCTGCAAAGAAAACCTCTGAGACATTGGCTGCTATGGGCATAAAAGGAGATAAACTCATGGTGCGGCCACCATCTTCCCCTGACCTCAACCCTATAGAGAACCTTTAGAGGATCATCAAGCAAAAGATCTATGAGGGTGGGAGGCAGTTCACATCAAAACAGCGGCTCTGGGAGGCTATTCTGACTTCATGCAAAGAAATACAAGCAGAAACTCTCCAAAAACTCACAAGTTCAATGGATGCAAGAATTGTGAAGGTGACATCAAAGAAGGGCCCTATGGTAACATGTAACTTGGCCTGTTAGGATGTTTTGGCGTTAAATAGCTTTTTTGTTCAGTGAATGTGACCTCCTAATGCTGCAAATTCCACAAATGAGCATTTTCAGTTCTTTAAAACATATCAAATGTTTAGAAATTCTACTGTGCATAATAATTTGGAACAGTGCAGTGTGAGTTTTTATTCATTTTGGAGATTATACTGTTATCATTGGGAGGTTTCTTCAATAAAATTTTATGTATAATCTAATGGGTGATGACTTTTATTAGACTGACTGTCATTTGCACCGACCATTTAGGAAAATCTGATAAATATGTCATTTGCATAATAATTTGGAACATAGTGTATATATACCTATTCTATTCTATTCTGTCAGTGTGATTTTACTGTACACCGCACTGAATTACCGACTTTTCTATAGAACACCGCTGCGTATTTCTCGCAAGTCACACGCATGGTCCGTGTGTAATCCGTATTTTTCTCGCCCCCGTAGACTTTCATTGGCGGATTTTTTGCGCAATACGGTGACAAACGCGGCATGCTGCGATTTTCTACGGCCGTACAAGACCGTATAATACGGATCCGTAAAAAACAGCAGATAGGAGCTGGGCCATAGAGAATCATTGTACCGTGTGCAATCTGTATTTTCTGCGCCTCTCATACGTCCGTAAAACTCACCAGTGTGACGCCGGCCTCACAGGCAGGTATGATAATGTCTGACCAGGGTTTATAGAGAGAGGAAATGAGCAGGTCAGGAGCATCTGTGAGAGGGAGGTGCAGGTCTCTAACCAGCATACCAACAGCTGGTAACCTCTTCAGCGCCAATGGAAACAAAGTTAATTTAATATGAGGAACAAAACACACAGGCTAAATGGAAGAGCTGTGGTTCAAAACACATAAAAATCGTCTAACCCCAATTCTGCTGGTTTCAGCATTCGTCCTGGTCTCAGATTTCACCAGATCCCATGCCTCAGATAACAGAACAAAGCAGACACCTATGCCGAGTCTGAACAGAGAGTTTGTGCTTTAGAAATGACAAACCGCCCTCATACAGAAGTGTAAGCTACACCAGGTACAACGGGAGGCCGCCCAGTAGCTGAGCCATGTCCATCAGACAGCGAGCACAGTGCGCAGCCCAAAGCTTACTCCATAGTTATATACACACATGTAACAGGTATAAACTAACACATACATGCAGCTCTACACTGACTTATGGTACTGACTGTATGGCAGTTTCATCCTGCAGACACTAGATGGCGCTGTGGCTCCTGCAGCCTCTAGTCAGTAATAGCAGCAGTAGACGTCGCCGGGTGCGGTGGCGTGCGCCTGTAATCCCAGCTACCAGGGAGGCTGAGGCTGGTGGATCGCTTGAGTCCAGGAGTTCTGGGCTGCCCTGTGCTATGTCGATCGGGTGTCCGCACTAAGTTCGGCATCAATATGGTGACTCTGTGGGAGCTCGGAGCTACCAGGTTGTCCTAATGAGGGGTGAACCGGCCCAGGTCGGAAACGGAGCAGGTCAAAACCCCCGTGCCGATCAGTAGTGGGACCGCGCCTGTGAATAGCCAGTGTAGAGCAGCCTGGACAACACAGCGTGACCCAGACTTTTATACACGCAGAAAATATTCAATTTATAGCACAAAAATCATCATTATATCATTACCCTCAAATACATCTGGAATGATTAATATTAATTTGAAGCTCAAGATAATAAACTGTACAAAACTTTTACATTTTTCATAAAATACGTATCTATCCATGTATTTGTATTTTTTCACTATTTCTCCATATTCTGCTTTTCTGCCTCCTGATCTCTATGTGAGCGCTACTGACACCTACTGGTAGAACTAAGAAAATGCTTCTATCTGTGTGCAGTACTGGTTATTACCAGTAGAGACCGCTCTGGCCTAAACCTTCAGGACAGAACAGTGATCACTCGCACTGAGCAATTCCCGCTATAATAAGGTTGCAGTGCAGCCATCATCAGGGAATAATGTATTGTCGAAATCAGGTTTTTTTGGTCAATGTTTTTTTTCCCCATATAACAATCTGTGTTCAAAATAAAAAGTAGTAATATAATATTATTATAACTAGATGGTGGCCCGATTCTAACGCATCGGGTATTCTAGAATATGTATGTAGTTTATAAAGATTTATGAATAATTCAATGAATACACAGGATTTTCCGGGTAAAATATATTTATTATCATTAAATTTTATTGCTCAAAGAACTTAATACAACTGAACGAAATTATTAAACAGATCATCAAAATATATAAACCATTACATGAATATCTAACTGTATTTAAATAAATCATCGGACGAAAGAAGTATATCGACACTATAATATATTTGTTAACAATATCAACCCAAAATATTTATCTACACCACATTGATTGACTGAACGTGTTCAGTAAATGTGACTGAACTACGTGGCACTGTGACTGACAGAACTTGTTCAGTAAACGTGACTGAACCACGTGGCACTGTGACTGACAGAACGTGTTCAGTAAATGTGACTGAACTTCATCACACTGTTACTGACAGAACTTGTTCACTAAACGTGACTGAACTACGTGGCACTGTGACTGACAGAACTTTTCAGTAAACGTGACTGAACTATGTTGCACTGTGACTGACAGAACTTGTTCACAGGGCCGGCGTTAGGGGCAGGCAGACTAGGCAGCTGCCTGGGGCCCCCACTGCCCTAGGGGCCCCCAGCCAGGGGCAGACATACTGTTGATGGCACTGCTCCAGGGCCCAGAGGTGGAGGGGGCCCCTGCAGGTAGGCTCGGTATCATGCAGGGTCGGGCCCCTCTCACTCCCTCCTGTAATCATGTTACATCGGGTGCCGGGGAAGAGAGCGGGGCGCGAAGTGCAGGAGATCAAAAAGGGGGCGTGTCATGCAGGGAGAGACGCTGGCCAATGAACGCTTTCCTTACCTCACAGTGACCAGACTGAGGAGAGCGTTCACTGGCTGCCGTCTGTCCCCCTGCATGGAGCGTCCTAATGGTGAGTGCTCACCTACAGTCAGGGGCCCCGGCTGCACAGCACATAGAGACAGCAGTGGAGGAAGAGCAGGACTTACAGGGGGTCTTCTGCTCCCTCCACTGTTCTGTTCAGAGCAGGCTGCAGCGTCTCCTCACAGAGCAGAGATGGGGGAGGAGCTCACTGCACGGCAGCAGCAGGGGGCCGATATCAGTACTGCCTGCTCTGTGCCCCATCCCCCACAGTGGGGTCTGCAGCCCTCTCCAGCTGAACTGACCTGCAGGGCTCATCTGATCACCTATACAAGATTAGTATGTGTGTATGTATATGCTTGTATATGTATGTGTGCATCTGTGTGTATCTATGTGTATGTTTCTATCTGTGTGTGTGTATCTGTGTATGTACAGTATATGTGTGTATGTATGGTATAGTTGTATGGCTGTGTGTGTATGCATGTACAGTATGTGTGTATCTGTGTATGTGCAATAAATTTGTATGGATATATGGTATATATGTATGTTTATGTGCATGTACATACAGTATATGTGTATGTATATGTGTGTACGGTATGTGTATATACTGTATGTGTGTATGTACAGTACGTGTATGTGTATATGTTCGGTATATGTGTGTGTATGCATGTAGGGTATATGTATGTATGTACGGTATGTGCATTTGGGTGTATTTTATATGTATGTACGGTATGTGTGTACTATATGTATATAACTGTATCTGTGTATGTACGGTATATGTGTGTGTATCTGTGTGTATGTTCGGTATATGTGTGTACGGCATTTGTGTGAATGTACGGTATATGCATGTGTGTATGTACGGTATGTGTATGTATGACGGTATATGTATGTGTATCTGTGTGTATGTATGGTATATGTATGTTTGCATATACTGTATTTGTATGTGTGTGTACGTACGGTGTATGTATGTGTATTTGTGTGTATGTATGGTATATGTATGTACGGTATGTGTATACTATATGTGTATATAACTGTATGTGTGTATGCATGTAAGGTGTATGTCTGTGTATGTACGGTATGTGTATCTGTGTGTATGTACGGTGTATGTATGTACAGTATATGCTGGAACAAAAATCATTGTTCTCATCAGCACATCGCCCAGTTAAAACTGCAGATATTCTGCTAAGATGATACTGTATGGGGACAGATTGATTTACTAGTGATCATTCTGTCCCCAGCCAGTGTAAAGAGGCTGGAAACAAGTGGCGAATGACTTCAATATTGTTGATCACGCTCGTTTAGTGGCCTGAAATCAGCGCATGTAGCTACAACCAAAATGTTTCTGTTGGTGCAATATGTTAGCATTTGGGGCCCCATTTTAAACTTTTGCCTAGGGCCCCACTTTGCCTAAAACCGGCCCTGCTTGTTCAGTAAACGTGACTGAACCACATGGCACTGTGACTGACAGAACATGTTCAGTAAATGTGACTGAACTACGTGGCACTGTGACTGACAGAACTTGTTCACTAAACGTGACTGAACTACGTGGCACTGTGACTGACAGAACTTTTCAGTAAACGTGACTGAACTACTTGGCACTGTGATTGACAGAACTTGTTCAGTAAACGTGAGTGAACTATGTGGCGACCAATCAGCGACGTGGGATTTCCGTTACAGACAAGCAGACAGAATTAGACGATTATATAGTAGATTATTATTTATGTTTAGAGCACCATTGAGTCCATGTAATGGGTTACATACAGTGTACAAATAAAAAAAAACGGTGAACAAACTAATAATGACAGACTGGTACAGAAAAGAGAGGGCCCTACCCTTGCAGGCCTACAGTCTTGAGGATAATGGGATGGAGACAGTAGGATAGGGGGTTGTGGCAGCTGAGGTGGTGGTGAGGTGGTAGTAGGGTCGTGTCAGGCTGTAGGCCTTCCTGGAGAGGTAGGTTTTCAAGTTCCGTCTTAAGGTTCCGACTGTGGCAAATAATCAAAAGTGTTGAGGCACAGAGTTCCAGAGGATGGGGGACACTTATGAGTAGTCTTGGAGGCAATTGGGGGTGAAATGTATGAGTGTTGACAATAGAAGGAGGTCTTGGGAAGACCGGAGGTTGCGTGTTGGAAGATATCAGGAGATTAGGTCGTAGATATATGGAGGAGAAAGATTATGGATGGCTTTGTGGGTCAGTGTTAGCAGATTTAACTAGATACGCTGGTGAATTGTCATGCTGTGGTGGTCTTCGGTAAAGAAGGGGGGCCTTACACTAGAAAGGCCCAAGTCTCTGACCTTACTATGCTCCTGTTAGTGTCCTAATCCATATCATCCAACTTTTGAAGATGGTAAAGAGGGACAAGTTTTAGGCCACGCCTCTGACCACACCCATTCATAACTAGTCACACCCATATCCACGTCCCAACCACATCCATTTAGCACTGCTGATCACCCTGTTTCATAAAGAATAATTATAAACAAAAAAATATGGCCACACAGTGCTCCATACTGTATAATGGCCACACATGATGCTCCATACTGTACAATGGCCCCACATGATGCTTCATACTGTATAATGACCACACATGATGCTCCATACTGTACAATGGCCCCACATGATGCTTCATACTGTATAATGACCGCACATAATGCTCCATACTGTATAATGGGCCCACATGATGCTCCATACTGTATAATGGCCACACATGATGAAACATACTGTATAATGACCACACATGATGCTCCATACTGTATAATGGCCCCACATGATGCTCCATACTGTACAATGGCCTCACATGATGCTCCATACTGTATAATGACCACACATGATGCTCCATACTGTACAATGGCCCCACATGATGCTCCATCAGGGTCGGACTGGGGTGCCTAGGGCCCTAATACCTCATTAGGAAAATAAGTTTCTGTCAGCAGTGAATGATGAGTCCGGATGTTCCTGAGCTCCCGGATTTCTCTACACTCGGCCTCTGATTTACAGGGTTGTTTTTTTTTTTAAACTGAATTAGCAGCGGAGGGCAGAGAAAGTCAGGAATTCCTGAATAATCAGGACTCATCATTTTGTGCTGGAGCTCCCAATACAAGATTGTGGTACAACTGAGTGACCCGGCATTCTGCTATGGGGATCTGTCACTAGTTTGTTTCCCTTAGTTAGGACACCATGAAATCAGCACAGACAGATTCCCTGTAACAGAATCCCTGGATAACACCTATGGTAATTTCACACTAGCGAGTCCACTGCGGGATGCCCACTGCTTGTATCCCACAGTGGACCCGCTCTGGAGGAGGATCGTGCCGACATTATACGGATATATTCTCATATATAATGCTGGGTGCATTATATACAATGTTTTGAGTCAGAGTGAAATCCTTCAGGTGTATCGGACACCTCTTTAAAGGCTCTCTGTTAGCACAGAATGACTATTGATACCAAGCACAGCCGCTCAGATCATCATGGCGGCCAATTATTTATATACACCTTCCCACCTGCTTGTTTCCCATCCATTTCCATCCTTCTCTGACTCTATGAAGTCAGAGCTGTCAATCACATTAGAGGGGGTGGAGAATGATGGAATACAAACAGGTCGGAAGGTGAATGTACATGATTGGCCCCGCCGTGAAGCACCGAGTGGTAGGACTTAGTTTGAACAGTCATTCTGCACTGACAGAGTCCATTTAAGGGTAACTTGTCATCTTCAGAAACATTATTTATCTGCAGATATAGGGTTAATCTGCAGGTAAATGGGGTTTAAAGCCTGGTTAGCCGGCATAATGGGAAAGCGTTGGCTGCAGGGAGAAATTTACACTTTATTCTCCCTTCCGCCAGTCGCTTCCTGTGATAGGGTCGGTGCAAGGAGGAAGAAATTACAGTCACCGCTAACTACAAAGTGAGCGTGCTGGAATAACGTCCCGACATGGATTGTGACATCGTCCAGGGAGCCCAACCTCAGGCTGGGCATCACTGAGCGACTAACATGGCAGCAGCACGTGACACCCATCAGCAACCTGCAGCTGCGTCACAGGAGGCTGATGGGTGCAGGTACCGGCCATCTAAATGCCGCTGTCAGTGATTGACAAGGGCATTTAAATACCTAAAACAGCAGCAATCAAGGTGAGTTCTGATCACAGCTGTTACAGGCAGATGCCGGCTGTGTATTACATCCGACATCTGCCTGATATGGAGCAGGCTCAGCTCCTGAACACGCTCCATACAATCATATCCCTAAGGTGACAGTTATGACAAGGTTAGAAAATTTCACATGTCTGTTCCTAAACATGGACAGACAAATGGAATTCCCCAACATGTGAAAGAACCCTTATAGATTTAGTAAATGTGCCCAAACATACAAAAATTTTTACACTCCAGAATACACATCTTACAAAAATACATATAATTCCAAATACATAGGCACAAACACGCACAAACATGCAGACAGGCACAAACACGCAGACAGGCACAAACACGCAGACAGGCACAAACACGCCAGTACATGAATACATCACCTTAACCACCATCAGTACATGGTACATCAATTGTAGTGTCAGGTCAGTCCCATATACCTTTGTATCACATGAACCTACAACTCCCAGTATGTCCTTAACAATCGAGATACTGGGAGTTGTTGTCATCAGTCATCAACCTGCGGACCATACAGGAACCACAGCACTGATGAGATGCAGGCTGGATCACAAATAAACGTTTACATCCAGGTATCTTACCTGTGACCTCTTCTCTGCTTGGAGTCTTTCTCTTTCTTTTCGTCTCCAACTTGTCCAGACTCCATGATGACTCTTCTCATGCACAGCTGTTCTCCGTCGACCTCCATCGACCTAAAAATAGCAGAGTCATTACAATGCTCCTGAATAAAAATATCTGCCCGACACTGAGCCCTTGTATAGACTATTAACACTCACAATGCCCCTGCGCTAAACATGACCCACATACTATTCTTATGGCACATGCCCTCCTCACTGAGCTCTCTTTTCTATACTGGGCCTCCTCTTCACACTGTCCTCTCACATGGTGTCCCCACTATACTGCCCATCTCTATAATGTGCCCCCTCATCACACTGTCAAGGTGAAAATATATTTCTTTATATACTTTTTGTACTTTTATATCTTATACTGTAAAACAATAAGTTTTTCCTATCTGCTTGCGAATATAATTGTATTTAAAGATGGCCGCCAGTGTTCAGTTTTGTTTCAGTTTAGTGACCGAAGGGTTAAGATTCATTTCTTTGGAAATCGAAACTTAGAGAAGTAAGAAGAGGAGGAATCCACCAGGAGACATCTGACGAATCAGGAGGAGATTGAGCACTAGACGTATACTGCTGAAACCCCGCCTATTGCATTCCCTTTTTAGTACTGTGTATTTTAGAATAAAGCCAGTTGCTGTGACCGTTACACACATGTGTGTGGATCCACGAGCATGCACTGAGATTGAACCAGCTACCTGTCTGACTCATTCTTACCCGGTACCACATGCTTATAGTTTAATTTGGAATGACTGGTGAAGGAAGGATGTATTTGTCGTTACGACCCCGACAACACTACCGCTCTACAGCATACTATTCCCTCCTTGCTGTGCCCCCACACTGTCCCCCCATACTGCCCCATCTATATACCTCTCTCCACACTATGTAGTCTCTGTTCTGTGTACCCTCACTCTTTTCTCCCCATGCTGTCTCCTCTCACTCTCCATATTGTCTCCTCATACATCCCCCTTCTGTTCCCACACCCATTCCCCCCTCCCCTCATTCACCATACTGTTTCTTACCACATTCTCCGCATACTGTATCCTAAAATTCCCCCCCCCATCTCTCCCCAATTAAAATATTTGGAAGAGTACAAAGACACACAAAGAAATACAGAAGCACATATACACACACACGAAGACATGCATTAATAGACACACGCACACACACTTGCAGATTGCGCACACACACAGAAATGGGGTGTAAGAATCATGTCGGTCTGGTAGTCTGGGGCAGGTATTTCTCGCCCAGGTATTTGTCCTATGTGAATTAGGCCGCTCAGTATCTTCAGGATAATTACCAAATGAATAAATATAAAAATGTAAATTTTATTGTAACAATGATAAAAAACACATGACATATTTTAATACAAAGATGACAGGAAAAACCCTAGTAGCAAACATCCAGGTCACAGGCAGAAAAGAAAAAGTAAAAAACACATCAGGGTATTATCACAAGTCAGCATAAGTATCAGCGCCAAAAGGCATGGTGTGACTATATTATATGGTTTAAAGGTCCATGTGGACATGCATCTCCCATGCGTGAAGCTAGTTACTGTGCCTACCTAATGCAAGACTGCTTACCCATGATGGAATAGTTACTCTGCCTGGGGCTCCGAATACCCCGAATACAAAAAACTGATGTGTTTTTTACTTTTTCTTTTCTGCCTGTGACCTGGATGTTTGCTACTAGGGTTTTTCCTGTCATCTTTGTATTAAAATATGTCATGTGTTTTTTATCATTGTTACAATAAAATTTACATTTTTATATTTATTCATTTGGTAATTTTCTTCTTTTTTCTACATATTTATTCGTATAAAAACTCCCTTTTTTTTGTTAAATTAAGTTATTTGGAGTATACGCTACTAATTTCCATTTATATACATGGGTAAGGACAATCAACCGCTTACATTTACACACAGATGGTGTGGGGCCCATGTGATTTCTGTTGGTTTGATTTTATTAGCTTCAGGATAATGATGGGTTAATGAGTGCGGGAATAAAGGATGACCAGCTGAGGGTTTCCGGGGTCAGCCTGGGGCACACAGATTGCCTGTCTGTGTGAGACAAACGTGAGTGAGAGCTGTGCTCAAGGACTGTGTGTTGTTAGCTGGGTGGGAGAAGCCCCCCCAGTTGTTAGATAGCAGCGTATTTGTTTAGTTAGTGCCGGACAGGCTAGGATTTATTAATATGCTTTGTTTTATCTATGTTGCTTTCACGTTAATAAATCTGACCTGAAGTCAGTCTGCTAAGAAACCTGCTGTACGCCTCAGATTCAATGCACAAACCACGTGACCTTTGACCCCAGCAAAGGCGATCCCGAAGTGTTTTGTCACATTGTGGTGGAGAACGCGGGCACTTACGTGGCACAGGCGACAGTATGGAAGACGTGGTGAAAGCCCTAGTACAGTCCACTGCCGCACAGCATGAAGCTAATCGCTTGATGTCCGCACAGCTGAAGGAGTTAATGGACATGACGGTTGCAGACCGCCAGCTCCTCCAACAGGTGGCGCAGCGCCTGCTGAGCATGCCTGAGGCAGACCCGCAAGCAGAGTCCAGAAGGATCCATGTGAGTCGATACTGGCAAAAGTTGACTGCAGAAGATGACGTCGAGGCATACCTGACAACGTTTGAGCGGACGGCATTGAGGGAGAAGTGGCCGAAGGCACGATGGGCCGATTTGATTGCTCCGTTTCTCTCCGGCGAGGCCCAAAAAGCTTACCATGACTTGGACCCGGAAGTCGCTCAGGACTTCGAGAAGCTGAAAGTTGAGATCCTGGCCCGGCTGGGTGTAACGACGGCTGTCCGTGCACAGAGGGTACACCAGTGGACATACCAGCAAGATAAACGGGCGCGGTCTCAGATGTTCGATCTGATCTGCTTGACAAAGAAATGGCTGCAACCCGAGGTACTGACAACACCCGAAATAATCCAGCGGATTGTCTTGGACAAGTACCTGAGAGTACTACCACCAGCGCTGAAAAAGTGGGTAAGCCAAGGAAATCCCACGACAGCGGATCAACTTGTGGAGTTGGTCGAGCGTTATTCCGTGACAGAAGGACTTCCCGACGAAACCGCTAGCACCCGGTCTGTGCCTTCTCCTCGTGGAACCGGTACGACTGTTCCAGCGACTACGGGTGAAGGAAAATTGCCAAAAACTGTGGGGGAGGAACACGGGACTGCTCGCACTCCGAGACCGAGAGTGTTGGACGGTGGTCTCAGTAGGGGGCCTGTTAGGTGTTTCCTGTCATGATTCTCAATGGCGAGAGAACATAGCCCAGCATATATGAGAACTAGCTCTTGGAAGATGGAAACTATACTGACCATGAACTAAACCTGCCGCACAACTAGAAGTGGCCGGGTAGCATGCCTACGTTTTTTAACCCTAGATGCCCAGCGCCAGCCAGAGAACTACCTAATCCTAGCAGAGGAAAAGACAGTCCTGGCTCACCTCTAGAGAAATTTTCCCAAAAGGCAGACAGAGGCCCCCACATATATTGGCGGTGATTTTAGATGAAATGACAAATGTAGTATGAAAATAGGTTTAGCAAAATCGAGGTCCGCTTTCTAGATAGCAGGAAGACAGAAAGGACACTTTCATGGTCAGCAGAAAACCCTATCAAAACACCATCCAGAAATTCCTTTAAGACTCTAGCATTAACTCATAACACCAGAGTGGCAATTTCCGATCACAAGAGCTTTCCAGACACAGTAACGAAACAGCAGCTGTGAACAGGAACAAAATGCAAAAACACACAAGGACAAAAGTCCAACTTAGCTGGGAGTTGTCTAGTAGCAGGAACAAGCACAGAAGGCTTCTGATTACATTGTTGACCGGCAAGAAACTGACAGAGGAGCAAGGTTATATAGCGACTCCCACATCCTGATAGGAGCAGGTGAACAGAGGGGATGATGCACACAAGTTCAATTCCACAAGTGGCCACCGGGGGAGCCCAGAATCCAATTTCACAACACTGGTCGCCGTAAATAATGAGGACACCAGGTTGCAGTCTTTTTACCTCTTTACTGAAGGTTTTAGAGTCCTCAGTCCAGAGCGCTGTCAACAGGGCTGTCTGAGACCGGCCGGTCCAAAGGCACAAGGAGCCCAGAATCCAATTTCACAACAGTACCCCCCCCTCAAGGAGGGGGCACCGAACCCTCACCAGAACCACCAGGGCGATCAGGATGAGCCCTATGAAAGGCACGGACAAGATCGGAGGCATGAACATCAGAGGCAGTGACCCAAGAATTATCCTCCTGACCGTTTTCCCTCCATTTGACCAGATACTGGAGTCTCCGTCTGGAAACACGAGAGTCTAAGATCTTTTCCACAACGTACTCCAACTCACCCTCAACCAACACCGGAGCAGGAGGCTCAACGGAAGGCACAACCGGTACCTCATACCTGCGCAACAATGACCGATGAAAAACATTATGAATCGAAAAGGATGCAGGGAGGTCCAAACGGAAGGACACAGGGTTAAGAATCTCCAATATCTTGTACGGGCCGATGAACCGAGGCTTAAACTTAGGAGAAGAAACCCTCATAGGGACAAAACGAGAAGACAACCACACCAAGTCCCCAACACAAAGCCGAGGACCAACACGACGACGGCGGTTGGCAAAAAGCTGAGTCTTCTCCTGGGACAACTTCAAATTGTCCACCACCTGCCCCCAAATCTGATGCAACCTCTCCACCACAGCATCCACTCCAGGACAATCCGAAGATTCCACTTGACCGGAGGAAAATCGAGGATGAAACCCCAAATTACAGAAAAACGGGGACACCAAGGTGGCAGAGCTGGCCCGATTATTGAGGGCGAACTCCGCCAAAGGCAAAAAAGCAACCCAATCATCCTGATCCGCAGACACAAAACACCTCAAATATGTCTCCAAGGTCTGATTAGTCCGCTCGGTCTGGCCATTAGTCTGAGGATGGAAAGCAGACGAAAAAGACAAATCTATGCCCATCCTAGCACAGAATGCCCGCCAAAATCTAGACACGAATTGGGTCCCTCTGTCAGAAACGATATTCTCAGGAATACCATGCAAACGAACAACATTTTGAAAAAACAGAGGAACCAACTCGGAAGAAGAAGGCAACTTAGGCAAGGGAACCAGATGGACCATCTTAGAGAAACGGTCACACACCACCCAGATGACAGACATCTTCTGAGAAACAGGCAGATCCGAAATAAAATCCATCGAGATGTGCGTCCAAGGCCTCTTCGGGATAGGCAAGGGCAACAACAATCCACTAGCCCGAGAACAACAAGGCTTGGCCCGAGCACAAACGTCACAAGACTGCACAAAGCCTCGCACATCTCGTGACAGGGAAGGCCACCAGAAGGACCTTGCCACCAAATCCCTGGTACCAAAGATTCCAGGATGACCTGCCAACGCAGAAGAATGAACCTCAGAGATGACTCTACTGGTCCAATCATCAGGAACAAACAGTCTACCAGGTGGGCAACGATCAGGTCTATCCGCCTGAAACTCCTGCAAGGCCCGCCGCAGGTCTGGAGAAACGGCAGACAATATCACTCCATCTTTAAGGATACCTGTGGGCTCAGAATTACCAGGGGAGTCAGGCTCAAAACTCCTAGAAAGGGCATCCGCCTTAACATTCTTAGAACCCGGTAGGTACGACACCACAAAATTAAACCGAGAGAAAAACAACGACCAGCGCGCCTGTCTAGGATTCAGGCGCCTGGCAGACTCAAGGTAAATTAAATTTTTGTGGTCAGTCAATACCACCACCTGATGTCTAGCCCCCTCAAGCCAGTGACGCCACTCCTCAAAAGCCCACTTCATGGCCAAAAGCTCCCGATTCCCAATATCATAATTCCGCTCGGCGGGCGAAAATTTACGGGAAAAAAAAGCACAAGGTCTCATCACGGAGCAGTCGGAACTTCTCTGCGACAACACCGCCCCAGCTCCGATTTCAGAAGCGTCGACCTCAACCTGAAAAGGAAGAGCAACATCAGGCTGACGCAACACTTGGGCGGAAGAAAAGCGGCGCTTGAGCTCCCGAAAGGCCTCCACAGCATCAGGGGACCAATCAGCAACATCAGCACCCTTCTTAGTCAAATCAGTCAATGGTTTTACAACATCAGAAAAACCAGCAATAAATCGACGATAAAAGTTAGCAAAGCCCAAAAATTTCTGAAGACTCTTAAGAGAAGAGGGTTGCGTCCAATCACCAATAGCCTGAACCTTGACAGGATCCATCTCGATGGAAGAGGGGGAAAAAATGTATCCCAAGAAAGAAATCTTTTGAACCCCAAAAACACACTTAGAACCCTTCACACACAAGGAATTAGACCGCAAAACCTGAAAAACCCTCCTGACCTGCTGGACATGAGAGTCCCAGTCATCCGAAAAAATCAGAATATCATCCAGATAAACAATCATAAATTTATCCAAATAATCGCGGAAAATGTCATGCATAAAGGACTGGAAGACTGAAGGGGCATTTGAAAGACCAAAAGGCATCACCAAATACTCAAAATGGCCCTCGGGCGTATTAAATGCGGTTTTCCACTCATCCCCCTGCTTGATTCGCACCAAATTATACGCCCCACGGAGATCAATCTTAGAGAACCACTTGGCCCCCTTTATGCGAGCAAACAAATCAGTAAGCAGTGGTAACGGATATTGATATTTAACCGTGATTTTATTCAAAAGTCGATAATCAATACACGGCCTCAAAGAGCCGTCTTTCTTAGACACAAAGAAAAAACCGGCTCCTAAGGGAGATGACGAAGGACGAATATGTCCCTTTTCCAAGGACTCCTTTATATATTCTCGCATAGCAGCGTGTTCAGGCACAGACAGATTAAATAAACGACCCTTAGGGTATTTACTACCCGGAATCAAGTCTATGGCACAATCGCACTCCCGGTGCGGAGGTAGTGAACCAACCTTGGGTTCTTCAAAAACGTCACGAAAGTCAGACAAGAATTCAGGAATCTCAGAGGGAATAGATGATGAAATGGAAACCAAAGGTACGTCCCCATGAGTTCCTTTACATCCCCAGCTTAACACAGACATAGCTTTCCAGTCGAGGACTGGGTTATGAGATTGCAGCCATGGCAATCCCAGCACCAAAACATCATGTAGATTATACAGCACCAGAAAGCGAATAACCTCCTGGTGATCCGGATTAACACGCATAGTCACTTGTGTCCAGTATTGTGGTTTATTACTAGCCAATGGGGTGGAGTCAATCCCTTTCAGAGGTATCGGAGCCTCCAGTGGCTCCAAATCATACCCACAGCGTTTGGCAAAGGACCAATCCATAAGACTCAAAGCAGCGCCAGAGTCGACATAGGCGTCCGCGGTAATAGATGACAAAGAACAAATCAGGGTCACAGATAGAATAAACTTAGACTGTAAAGTGCTAATTGAAACAGACTTGTCAGGCTTCTTAGTACGCTTAAAGCATGCTGATATAACATGAGTTGAATCACCACAATAGAAGCACAACCCATTTTTTCGTCTAAAATTCTGCCGCTCGCTTCTGGACAGAATTCTATCACATTGCATATTTTCTGGCGTTTTCTCAGTAGACACCGCCAAATGGTGCACAGGTTTGCGCTCCCGCAGACGCCTATCGATCTGAATAGCCATCGTCATGGACTCATTCAGACTCGCAGGCACAGGGAACCCCACCATAACATCCTTAATGGCATCAGAGAGACCTTCTCTGAAAATCGCCGCCAGGGCGCACTCATTCCACTGAGTAAGCACAGACCATTTGCGGAATTTTTGGCAGTATATTTCAGCTTCATCTTGCCCCTGAGACAAGGACATCAAGGCCTTTTCCGCCTGAAGCTCTAAATGAGGTTCCTCATAAAGCAACCCCAAGGCCAGAAAAAACGCATCCACATTGAGCAACGCAGGATCCCCTGGTGCCAATGCAAAAGCCCAGTCTTGAGGGTCGCCCCGGAGCAAGGAAATTACAATCCTGACCTGCTGTGCAGGGTCTCCGGCAGAGCGAGACTTCAGGGACAAAAACAATTTGCAATTATTTTTAAAATTTTGAAAGTGAGATCTATTCCCCGAGAAGAATTCAGGCAAAGGAATTCTAGGCTCAGACATAGGTGCATGAACAACAAAATCTTGCAAATTTTGTACCTTTGTGGCGAGATTATTCAAACCTGTAGCTACACTTTGAAGATCCATTTGAAACAGGTGAACACAGAGCCATTCAAGGATTAGAAGGAGAGAAAGAGAGGAAGGCTGCAGTATAGGCAGACTAGCAAGAGATTCAATTAAGAGCACACTAAGAACTAGAGGAAAAAAAAAAAAAAATTGTAGCAGACTTCTTTTTTCTCTCCTTTCTCAGCCAGTAATTTAACCCTTTTTTAGGCCGGTCAAACTGTCATGATTCTCAATGGCGAGAGAACATAGCCCAGCATATATGAGAACTAGCTCTTGGAAGATGGAAACTATACTGACCATGAACTAAACCTGCCGCACAACTAGAAGTGGCCGGGTAGCATGCCTACGTTTTTTAACCCTAGATGCCCAGCGCCAGCCGGAGAACTACCTAATCCTAGCAGAGGAAAAGACAGTCCTGGCTCACCTCTAGAGAAATTTTCCCAAAAGGCAGACAGAGGCCCCCACATATATTGGCGGTGATTTTAGATGAAATGACAAACGTAGTATGAAAATAGGTTTAGCAAAATCGAGGTCCGCTTTCTAGATAGCAGGAAGACAGAAAGGACACTTTCATGGTCAGCAGAAAACCCTATCAAAACACCATCCAGAAATTCCTTTAAGACTCTAGCATTAACTCATAACACCAGAGTGGCAATTTCCGATCACAAGAGCTTTCCAGACACAGTAACGAAACAGCAGCTGTGAACAGGAACAAAATGCAAAAACACACAAGGACAAAAGTCCAACTTAGCTGGGAGTTGTCTAGTAGCAGGAACAAGCACAGAAGGCTTCTGATTACATTGTTGACCGGCAAGAAACTGACAGAGGAGCAAGGTTATATAGCGACTCCCACATCCTGATAGGAGCAGGTGAACAGAGGGGATGATGCACACAAGTTCAATTCCACAAGTGGCCACCGGGGGAGCCCAGAATCCAATTTCACAACAGTTTCCGCTGCCGTGAGAAGGGCCATATTTCTGCGAACTGTCCTGTTATCACTGAACCCATGCAGTGCGATGTTACAGACTCTAAGAAACGCATGTCTTTGGTTACACGGCTAGTGAAAGTGAATGCGGGTCAAAATGATATAGCGAAACACTTGTGTGAATTATCTGTTGATGGGAAAAGTGTTGTGGCATTACTAGATTCTGGAAGTGTGGTGACTCTGGTGAAAGCTAGTCTGGTGGTACTTCCATCTGGTTCGTCTGACAAATTTTCTGTAACGTGTGTGCATGGTGACACCTGCTCGTACCTAACAGCGGTCATATCGATTTCCACTCCCTATGGGTCTGTGCAACACAAGGTGGGACTCGTTCCCGCATTGTTACAGGATGTAATCCTGGGCAGGGATTTTCCCCATTTCTGGCAGTTGTGGGAGAATCAGTTGCTCCTTCACGGTAGCTGTGAGTCTTTTCCCATGTCATCTGGAGGTCCCGAACTCTTAGAGGAGGTCCCACAGGAAGACGTTGCTGGGGAGGTTATTGAAACTAACCTTCAGTTCCCCTTCTCAGTTCTGGCGGGGGAAACTGAGGAAACTGAGGAAACTCAGCGAGAGGCGGAGGCAGACAGCCATCCAGCACCTTGCCTGCCAGATTTGGGAGTCCAGTTGGATGACTTCCACAGCGAGCAAATGAAAGATCCTACCCTGATTCCGGCTAGGAAAAATGTAAAAATGATAGATGGGGTACCCGTAGAACCTGACACTAGGCTAGCGTACCCGTACATGGTTCTTGAAAATGATTTGCTCTACCAGGTAGAGAAAAAAGGAGAAGACACTGTGCAACAGTTAGTGGTACCCAAACCTTATCGGCGGAAGGTACTGGACCTGGACCTGGACCACGGACATATAATGGGGGGACATCTGGGGGTACAGAAAACCACAGAAAGGATATCGCATTGTTTTGTGTGGCCCGGAATACATAGTGATGTACGTAACTATTGTGAGTCCTGTCCAGAGTGCCAAATCTCTGCGCCTAAAACTCGGTTCTGTAGCCCTTTGGTACCCCTCCCTATCATTGGAGTCCCTTTTGAGAGAAATGGGATGGATCTGGTTGGGCCCCTTCCCCGGTCCGCACGTGGGCACCAACATATCCTCGTCATCATGGACTATGCCACTCGTTACCCAGAAGCCATCCCTTTGCGTAAAACTGCTACCAAAACGATCGCCAAAGAGTCGGTGCAAGTGTTTAGTCGGGTGGGAATTCCAAAACAGATACTCACCGACCAGGGGACTCCCTTTATGTCGAGGGTGATGAAGGAGCTCTGCAGACTCTTACAAATAGACCAGTTGCGTACGTCTGTCTATCACCCTCAAACAGATGGCCTGGTTGAGCGGTTCAACAAAACCTTAAAACAGATGCTCCGGAAGGCGATAGACAAAGATGGGAAGAACTGGGATTACTTGCTACCCTATTTGCTGTTTGCCATTAGGGAAGTTCCCCAGTCTTCCACAGGGTTTTCGCCTTTCGAACTGTTGTACGCCCATCGTCCCCGGGGACTGTTGGACGTCGCAAAAGAAACCTGGGAAGGTCAAGTCACTCCCTTTAAAACGGTGATCGACCATGTAACACAAATGCAGGACCGTATTGCCGCTGTCATGCCCATTGTTAGGGACCATATGTTACAGGCCCAGGGAGCCCAGAGGCAAAGTTATCATAGAGGTGCTAAGGTCCGTACGTTTGCATCCGGGGATAGGGTGTTGGTCTTAATCCCTACAGTGGATAGTAAATTCCTGGCGAAATGGCAGGGCCCCTTTGAGGTCATGGAAAGAGTTGATGAAGTGAACTATAAAGTGTACCAGCCCGGTAAAAGAAAACCAGAACAGATTTATCATGTGAATCTGATAAAACCCTGGAAAGACCGCTCTGCCCTAACGGCGGATCTGCCCCGTCCGGTTTGCGCACCTACGGTACCGGAGGTGCAGATTGCCGAGACTCTCTCGGAACAACAAAAATCTGAGGTTAAGCAGTTTTTGTTACAGAACCGACAGTTTTTCTCGGAAAAACCTGGCCGGACTAAGCTGGTGAAACATGAGATTGTTACAGAGCCTGGTGTCACAGTTCATGTGAAGCCATACCGGATGCCGGAAGCACGCCGTGAAGCCGTCTCCCGGGAGGTGGTGGCAATGTTGGAGTCATTGAGGAGTCACACAGCGCCTGGTCCAGTCCAATCGTGTTGATACCTAAGCCGGATGGCTCCATACGGTTTTGTAATGACTTTAGGAAACTGAATGCGGTTTCTAAATTTGATGCGTACCCTATGCCTCGGGTCGATGAGTTAATCGACCGGCTGGGTAAAGCCCGATACATTACGACCCTGGATCTAACAAAGGGGTACTGGCAGATCCCTCTGGCCGAAGCGGCCAGAGAGAAGACGGCATTTGCTACACCGGAAGGTCTGTTCCAGTATGTCTACATGCTGTTTGGACTTCACGGAGCTCCAGCAACGTTCCAGAGGTTGATGGATCGAGTCTTGAGGCCCCACAGGCAGTACGCTTCGGCCTACCTGGATGACATCGTAATTTACAGCTTGGATTGGGAAACTCACCTCCGGAAGGTACAGACGGTGATTGATGACCTGCGAGACGCAGGCTTAACGGCAAACCCCAAGAAATGTCACATCGGGCTTGAAGAAGCCCGATACTTGGGTTACGTGATTGGCAGAGGAGTGGTTAAACCACAGATCGACAAAATACAGGCAATACAGGGCTGGCCGCAACCAGTGAACAAGAAACAAGTACAAGCTTTCCTGGGGATCGCCGGCTATTATCGCCGGTTCATACCCAATTTTGCAGCCATGGCTACCCCCTTGACGGATCTTACCAAAGGGAAGGGTTCTGTCATGGTAAAATGGACCTCAGCGGCTGGAGAGGCCTTCCGCAGCCTGAAACGAGCTTTGTGCTCTCAGCCCGTACTAGTGACTCCTGATTTCAGCAGCGAGTTTGTGGTCCAAACTGATGCTTCTGATACTGGGGTCGGAGCTGTACTTTCCCAGGTGAGGGACGGAGTGGACCACCCGGTCCTCTACCTCAGCCGGAAACTGAATGTACATGAGCAGAGGTATGCCGTGGTTGAAAAAGAGTGCCTAGCCATTAAATGGGCTCTCGACTCCCTCAAGTATTACCTGGCAGGTAGGAAGTTTAAGCTGGTCACGGACCATGCCCCTCTCAAGTGGATGCACCTCCACAAAGACCGTAATAGTCGGGTAACCCGGTGGTTCCTTGCCCTGCAGGCTTACTCTTTCACGGTGGAACACCGCCCCGGGGTGCAGATGGGGAATGCTGATGCCCTGTCCCGAGTGCACTGTTTCGAGAGTGTTCTTGCTCGACCTGAGTGGTCTGAGCAGGGGGGGAGGATATGTAAGAATCATGTCGGTCTGGTAGTCGGGGGCAGGTATATCTCGCCCAGGTATTTGTCCTATGTGAATTAGGCCGCTCAGTATCTTCAGGATAATGATGGGTTAATGAGTGCGGGAATAAAGGATGACCAGCTGAGGGTTTCCGGGGTCAGCCTGGGGCACACAGATTGCCTGTCTGTGTGAGACAAACGTGAGTGAGAGCTGTGCTCAAGGACTGTGTGTTGTTAGCTGGGTGGGAGAAGCCCCCCCCAGTTGTTAGATAGCAGCGTATTTGTTTAGTTAGTGCCGGACAGACTAGGATTTATTTTTATGCTTTGTTTTATCTATGTTGCTTTCACGTTAATAAATCTGACCTGAAGTCAGTCTGCTAAGAAACCTGCTGTACGCCTCAGATTCAATGCACAAACCACGTGACCTTTGACCCCAGCAAAGGCGATCCCGAAGTGTTTTGTCACAGGGGACACACACACATATACACACAGGCAAGCGCACTTATGCATGCAAAAGTGCATATGTAAACACACAGACAGTCATGCTCATACACACAGAAATTCACGCTCAGACAAGCACAAAACACACACACGTGAAGACACAGACAGAAATGCACACATAGACTATGTTGAGGGAGGATCTAAATTGATCCTTCACAGTTAACTCAGTGATTTCCAAATTAATCTACAGGGTGTTGCCGGCAACTGAAAATGACCAGACGGAGACGTGTGCCTCTGTATGGGGATCGAGCAGATCTCTGGCCCCTGCTTTATTGTATATCACTTTTCATAATCATAGAAATTATACTTCAACCAATCAGCATAAGAACACGCTCACAGTTCTTAACCTATAAGAATGCAGGAAAAACTTAACTCATGAGAATACAGAAAAATCGGAAACTACATATATGGTCATGTCTTCTTGGCATAGAAAAACACATCTCACAGGTGCCTCAAAGTTTTGTATAGGGAGTCTCTTATCTGGTTCAGGCCAAGACACTCTGGCCTTGGAGCAGAACATAAACAATAGCCTAGTTGAATAACAGGCTTGTGAACAACAAGATAAAGTTACTTCATGGCAGCTGTAACCTTTTACCTAATTAAATAACAGAATTTATCTTTAAGCAACAAGAAAATGGAGTCGAAAAGCACAAAATGGAGAATCTTTCTTCATTTCTTCCTTCACATTCCCCCCTAGATAAATTTTGTTAATTAATGTCCAGCATCAGAGGTACTATCCCAAGCTCTAAGCTCGAGGGGTACTGGTCTTCACATGACTGGTGCCATGTTACCAGCCATGGGTGTTGCGGCGTACCCGTCCCCCCTGTATACTAGAATTTACGAATAACAATTATTGATAACAGTAGTGGGGATCTTTTGAAAATAGCCATGCGCTTGGCTTCAACATCTTCATCAGGTAACTTTGTGAAATCGGTGTAGAGAAGAGCAGGGGTGGCAACGCTTTTGGTTTCATCATTAGTTGTCTTAGTGCAGAGTTTCCTAATACATACAGAAATACACCAAAGAACAAGTTTTGCTATTACATACATAACAAGGATAAAGGCAACAATATATAACAAACTTTGCAAGATTTCAGCTATCCAGTCCCCAGGTCCCTCAAACCAATTGGCTGGATTAAGAAAGGAGAAGGTGTCTGCCACCAACTGTCCTTATTACGGTCATTGTCTTTATCATATTAATCTCTGAGTCTTTGAATATCCTCTAACTTTAACTTAAACTTCATAGTGCTACTGGGATCTGTATAATGACAGCATGCGGGTCCAATAACCAGACATGTACCCCCCTGTGCTGCTGTTAAGTAATCCAGTACTACAGTATATTGATTAGTGACTATGATAAGTAGTACAGTAGTATTAAGTATATCCAATATATCCCAAATTTGATCATCTACTCTGTGGCCCTAACCAATTTATCCCACATTTGTGTAATCATAGGGTAAATGAAAACAAAACTGACAATTTTATTGGCTATACCCATCTGTACTACATGTGGTCTCCCCAAAGGGAAAAACCAAAACATTAGGTCCCCTTATTTGCTATTAGTCTGTTTAACCAGCTTGCAGTGCGATGCGTAGATCCACGTCAGCCTTCCTTCCAGCTTTACTGACATAGGAATAATGAGGAGGATTTGGTAGGGACCATCATACAAGGGTTCTAGTCCGTGTTTTGCGACATGCCTTTTCACGACCACAAAACCACCAGGCTTCAAAGTTGTGACAAGTGTTGGTTTCTGCTGAATCTGGAAGGGAAGAAAAAAACTAAAACATGGGTGTTAGTAAGATTTTTACTAGGCTGAATAACATATTGAACAGCACTGTCAGTTTCTTCTGATAACTACTGAGGCTGGAAATTTGCAACTGAGGGCCAAGCACTAAACAATATCTCATATGGGGACAGGCCATGTTTTGCCTTAGGGGTAGTACGAATGTGGTACAGTACAATGGGTAGGAGCTCTGGCCATGGAGCCGTAGTCTCCTGCATAATTTTGGTCAATTGTCCCTTCAGTGTGCCGTTCAGCCTCTCAACTTTCCCACTGGATTGTGTATGGTACGGAGTATGGAGGACTACAGTGGATCCAAGCATTGTCAGAACCTCCTGATACACATGAGAAGAAAAAGCCGGACCTTGGTCACTTTCGACGACTCCTGGAACACCGTATCTGCATATAACTTCCATCACCAGTTTCTTCGCTGTGGTCTTTGCAGTCATGTTGGTAACAGGGAATGCTTCTGGCCAATTGGAGAACATGTCGACAACTACCAGACAATATTCATACCTTCCAGACTTAGGCAACGTGATGTGGTCCACTTGGAGCCTTTGGAAAGGATAGTCGGTCTTAGCAAGGTGTTTCGGGGGTACACGTTGAAGTTGACTGGGACTGCAGGTCTGACATATATTACATGCACGGTTGAGTGCTGTCAGGACTGTAGAAATACCTGGAGCCCAGTAAAATTTTTGTACATTTTTTTCCTCGATGTGTGGGCCCATGTGGCAATAGCAGGGTACATCCGCTTAGGGAGACACACAAGTTGGTCCTTTTTCCAGAGACAATTGTCCATACGTGCTCCATCAGCCTTCCACTGCTTCACCTCTTCCTTTTGTGGACATTCTCTGCATTGTCATTAAGCGGTCTTGCGGGGTCCGACAGAAAAAACCTTATGTCTGTCGTGGATCATCAGGTTCCTGTAGAGTCAGTGTTTCTTGTAACTGTTTACGCTGAGAGCGTGTGGTCACCATAGTTGGTATAGTCTGTTCAACGGGTAGGAAAGCAGCAGCTTTTGCTTGCATATCCGCAAAGGCGTTACCAACAGTGTGTGGACTTTTCCTAGGACCGTGCGCCTTAACTTTGATAATGGCCACCTGGGTAGGTAACTTGATCGAGTCCATGAGGGTTTTAACAGCTTCAGCATTCTTCACTGGAATCCCGGCGGTGGTAATAAACCCTCGATTGGCCCATAGGGCTCCGAAATCATAAGCAATACCAAATGCATACTGTGAGTCCATGTATATATTAGCCCGCCTGTCTTTGGCCAAAGTACATGCAGTAGACAGAGTCTGAAGTTCTACTTCTTGTGCTGACAGTGAGGGAGGGAGTGCAGCTGCGTGCACTACAGTATCTTCCGTAGTAACAGCGTATCCGGTGTGGAATCTGCCAAACTCATCAGCATATCTTGAACCGTCTTTCAGGGCATTGTAGAGAAGTTGCATTATGCGGGATACGTCCGGTATCCACTGACGACAATAAGTACATAGTCCAAGAAAACGCTGGAGTTCAGTCTCATCTTTTGGTAAAGAAAGGGAGCTGATGGCTATTTTTCTTTCTTTTGAGAGGTGTCTGACACCCTGAAGGAGACAGTGACCCAAAAATATCACTTGACCAAGGCAGAACCGAAGTTTCGAGGCCGAAACCCGACAGTTCAGATCTGCCCGATACTTGAGGAGGCTAACAGTGGCAACAATGGCTTCCTGCTCTGTTCGTGCACACAACAAAAGATCATCCACATATTGAAGCAGCGTGACATAGGGGTGTTCTAACTGCCAGAGTAAAAGACACTCACCAATATTTTTTGCAAACTGATTGGGACTTTTTTTTTTTTTGGGCCCCCTGTGGCATAACTGTCCACGTCAATTGTCATCCCTGATAAGTGAATGCAAACAGAACTGGCAATCTGGGTGTAATGGAATGCTGAAGAAGACATTGGCAAGGTCGATAACTGTGAACTAAGCAGCATCCTGAGGTATCTGGGACAAAAGAGTATGTGGATTAGGCACCTCCGGAGTTTCCAGAACAGTAACAATAACAGTAACAGTAACTGCATTAACTGCCCGTAGATCTTGTACCAGCCGGTACACAGGGGGTTGGCCGGGTGGGGTCTTTTTCTTAACGGGAAACAAGGGCGTGTTACATGGGGAAAAACAGGGTACCAGGGCACCATTATCGAGTAACGTTTGTATTTGCCCCTTGAGGCACCGCTCCTGATCATGTTTCAAAGGGTACTGATGGACTTTGGAAAAAGGGGCACCAAGTTTGAGAAACACTTACTGGTTCTACAGGCATTATTGGGGGTGGACCTGGGCCTATCAGGGCCATCATAACCGTAGGAAGGGCATGTAGGATACAGATCTCATTGTGTTCATCTGCATAGGGGATATATAACGTAAGGACCATCTGACCATCATCTTGGAATTGTATTCTGGAGCGGAACTGTGATAATAAATCTGCCCCCAGTAAATTTACCGGACATATAGGGGAGATTACGAACTGAGCTGTGACTTCAGGGAAGGGTCCCAATGGGATGGGTTTTGTAAGAGTATATTTATTGGGTCTGCCATCTACTCCAATTAAAACAAGCTCTTGATCTGAGAATTGACATGGCGGGGCTGGGGAGTGAGATTCCCAGACATAGGGTTAAAAGGGATATTGGATTTGTGTAAGGTGGGGAGGGCAGGAGCTGAAGTCTGTTACGTGGGCCACTGATAAGGAACCAGCTGCGTCCTTGCAGCTGTGGGGGTGGGGGGCTGAGATTGGAGCAGGAATCACTGCGGCCACTGATTTAACCTTTAATTTCCCTGCTGATGCAGAGCGGAGTAAGTTCTTAAAACCTTTTTTACTACTTTTAATGCATCATCTGGAATGGAAGTCTCGATATCAGGTCTAACTGACATTATTGCCTCTTTCAATTCAGATTTAAGGCCGGACATTAAAGCTGCCACAAAAAGGTGTGAATGGGCTTTATTTTACAATGAGAATCCCAGATCTTTAAATACTACCATAAGACACCCATAGAACTTCTCGGCAGTCTAGGATATATTGGTGCCTTGGGGTTAAGGGGCATAGGGCTTACAGTCGGGAGAAGAGGCTTAATTTTCTGGGGAGGGACCATATTATCTAGCAGGGAGACCCCGTCCCAAATTTTTGATTGTTTGCTTTCCCGACACATTAATCTCAGTCACTTTCTCAGTTCCTTCTTGCACCACAAAACATCCATTTTTTTTGGTCATAGTAATAGACAACTTTCCTTTTTCAACATAATTCACTTCCTCTGTTGATCCTCAATTTGCTATATATCAACCACTCAACTTGAAGCAGGTGAATCTTTTACCAATCTTTCAATTACACTGATAATCAATCTCTTACAAGTTTCCTTCTAAAACTAGGTACAATATTTCACTTTCAACTTACAATATTTCTTTCTACTTCAATACAATATTGTACTATTGTTTAAACACAAATCTCCCAGCGCGACAGAAAATACAGAGAAACTTAGAACGCAGCTACGTGCCCCCTCCATACCAGAGACACAGCACAGATAAGAAAATCACAGCATTCCTCAGCACAGAAAGAAGAAAGCAATAGCACAGCTGTTTGACCCCTCCCATCAGGTATCTTAGAGATAACGCACAGAAACGGAATACAGCAGTTCTCACACTTAATTAATTTCTACAAAAACCTTCATCACACAATTCACATACCAGAACACCTTAGAAAAACCAATGATTGAGAATATTTTCCCCGTCTTTGGGCTAACAATATCAGATTCATCACACAAATTCAAAGTCTTCTTTTTGTTCCACGGAAACATGATTCACCTTTTGAGCTAAATATCCTTACTTTGTCGTGCACAATACCGAGCGGCCTTACGGTTTTGTTCCACTGGGTTTCTCTGTCCCCCGCTGGGACAACCCAAAAACGCAGTACTCAGTGAAAGGAGGAGGGCGTCTTAGACTTTCCCTCCGGACACCTCTGGACATAAATATATATATAATTCCTGAGTTACGCATCCAACCCAATCTTCGATCACCTCACCGCGCCTGATTCTAACAGTGATCAGGAATTCAGGATATTTTGACTATAAAGAGAATTACATCACTGGTGAATCCGGGGTGTCCGTCCCTTATGAGGTACGGTTCGAGCACTGGGCTCCCAAAGGAACTACACCTCTATATGATTCCACCCAAAAATCACCCCACCATCAGGGACAAACCTCAGATCCTCTTTGCAGCAACAAACACAGGAAAACCACACCAAACGGTCAGTCTGGACAGTAAAACTGCCAACTTACCGTGGTTGTTGTGGGGGATGATCAGTCCCAATTTTCCAGTGCCTGTGTCTGGTCCGAGGGTCCTTTGTCTTGTTGTCCTCCGGGGGGCAGAGGCGTTCCTGTTTGGGGCCCCACGTTTTCGGGCGCCAACTGTTGAGGGAGGATCTAAATTGATCCTTCACGGTTAACTCAGTGATTTCCAAATTAATCTACAGGGCATTGCGGGCAACTGAAAATGACCAGACGGAGAAGTGTGCCTCTGTATGGGGATCGAGCAGATCTCTGGCCCCTGTTTTATTGTATATCACTTTTCATAGTCATAGAAATTATACTTCAACCAATCAGCATAAGAACACGCTCACAGTTCTTAACCTATAAGAATGCAGCAAAAGCTTAACCCATGAGAATACAGAAAAACCGGAAACTACGTATATGGTCATGTCTTCTTGGCATAGAAAAACACATCTCACAGGTGCCTCAAAGTTTTGTATAGGGAGTCTCTTATCTGGTTCAGGCCAGGACACTCTGGCCTTGGAGCAGAACATAAACAATAGTCTAGTTGAATAAAGGTACCGTTACACTAAACAACTTACCAACGATCACGACCAGCGATACGACCTGGCCGTAATCGTTGGTAAGTCGTTGTGTGGTTGCTGGGGAGCTGTCACACAGACAGCTCTCTCCAGCGACCAACGATCAGGGGAACAACTTCGGCATCGTTGAAACTGTCTTCAACGATGCCGAAGTCTCCCTGCAGCACCCGGGTAACCAGGGTAAACATCGGGTTACTAAGTGCAGGGCCGCGCTTAGTAACCCGATATTTACACTGGTTACCATTGTAAAAGTTAAAAAAAACAAAACACTACATACTCACCTTCTGATGTCTGTCACGTCCCCCGCCGGCGGCTTCCCTGCACTGAATGTGTCAGCGCCGGCCGGCCGTAAAGCAGAGCACAGCGGTGACGTCACTGGTTACAAGTGAACACATCGCTGGATCGGTGTCACACACGCCGATCCAGCGATGACAGCGGGTGATCAGCGACCAAATAAAGGTCCTGATCATTACCTACGACCAACGATCTCCCAGCAGGGGCCTGATCGTTGGTCGCTGTCACACTATAACGAGATCGTTAGCGGGATCGTTGCTACGTCACAAAAGCATGACGTTGCAACGATATCGTTAACGAAATCGTTTAGTGTGACGGTACCTTAACAGGCTTGTGAACAACAAGATAAAGTTACTTCATGGCAGCTGTAACCTTTTACCTAATTAAATAACAGAATTTATCTTTAAGCAACAAGAAAATGGAGTCGAAAAGCACAAAATGGAGAATCTTTCTTCATTTCTTCCTTCACAACTAGACACATACAAGCACATGCAGGAAGACAGACACACACACATGCAGACACTCAATGACATACACACACAGAAATGGATATGTAAACACAGACACGTGCATGCAGACACAGACACACATACGTAGACATACGTGCACACACATACAAGTATATATACACACATATACCATGCATACAGACACATACAGGCATGCATATACAAGCATATACACACATACCATGCATACACACATATACAGACATACACATAAAAGCATATTTACACACATATACCATGCATACATACACATACAGGCATTTATACACACACATATACCATGTACACATACAGGCATATATACACACACACATATACCATGCATATATACACGTACAGACATACAAGCATATACACACACATATACCATACATACATACACAAATAGGCATACACATACAAGCATATGTACACATATATACCATGCATACATACACATATATACCATGCATACATACAGGCATACATATACAAGCATATATACATACATACATACACACATACATACATACATACAGGCATATACATACACACATATACCATGTACACATGCAGGCATATGCATACAATCCATATATAACCACACACACACATTCAGGGTGTTAGCACCCTACCTTGGCTTGTCTCCAGCCCAGCCCAGGCATTATTGAAGCACTGCACTGCACTCCTATACCCACGCGGAGTGATGATGTCACGTTAGGCTGTGGCGGAGTCTGTCTGCTAGCTCAGCTGTGACTCTGCTGGGTGTGCGACCCCCTGCTGCTCTCCTGCTCCCTGGCCCAGCTCTCCAGTCTCCACTGTGTGTGCATCCGTTCAGCCACGCCCACATTTAAAGGGCCCGCAACATTTTTTTTCCCCTTCCTCCCCTCTCCTGCTTTTCTCCAGGGGCCCACCAGGGAATCCCCCGGCACCCCGCCAGTGCAGCCGCTGATACTGCACTGCATAGGAAGGGTAAGGGGCATGGCTTAATACAAGGGGGCGTGTCGGCTGCTTCTGCTGTCTGTGGGAAGCAGAGCGTCCCGTGCAGGAGTGCGGGGCAAAGGCTCAAAACCGGGACAGTCCCGCAGAATGAGGGACAGTTGGGAGCTATGGCCTCAGTGCCCATCCATAGAAAGAACTCATCGTCTATGTAACAATGCCAATGACACACCTTCTCTCTGAAAATCACGGATGGGTAAACCACATTCTCCTCCCATCAGCCTAAAAAGATATTAGCGTAGGCTGGTGCACACTTCGCCCCCATCGCCACTCCAGACACCTGGAGATAAAAAGTCCTGTCAAAGAGAAAGAAGTTATGATGTAAAATAAATCTCAAAAGTTCCAACAAGAAAGTATGGTGTCTGGAGTCCTCTTGTTTCCTTTTATCCAAAAAGAAAAACCATCGGTATGGCTGATGTTGGAGTACAATGATTCCACGTCACATGTGACTAAGTGGAATTCAGTAGGCAGAGTAATGTCACGGATAATCTCAATAAAATGGGCAGAATCCCTCACAAAAGAAGGTAGCGCCAATACAATAGGCTGCAGGAAGAAGTCAAGGTAGTCGCAGGCTTTCTCACACAAACTGCCTATGCTTGAAACTATCGGACGACCGGGGGGCTGTTTGTCGTCCTTGTGGATCTTTGGTAACATATAAAATGTAGCAATGATGGGATCCTCTACCCACATGTACCATTTCTCACTAGATCTAATGATATCAAGCTGATTAGCTCTACACAGCAATGCCTGGAGTTTGGATGAAAATACCTGTGTGGGATCTAAAGGCAATTTGTTGTAGAATCGTCTATTACTTGACTGTCTGATAGCCTCCTCCTGATACATGTGGGTAGGCCGCAGGACGACATTGCGCCCCTTGTCAGCTTCCTTCATTATAAAAGCAACATTATTTTTCAAATCTGAAATAGCCCGACTTTCTGCAATGGAAAGATTAGAGGATATGCCCACCTGGGGAGACATGGCCATAATGTCTCGTTGTACAAGCTCATAAAAAAATCTTTATAGCCAGAACCAATGAGAAAGAAGGTGCCATCAAAGAGTTGTTTTTATGTGGAAATGTCCTAATGTTAGTGGCCGATTGATTCTCCTCCAATAAGTCCAGCAAATCCTGGAAAGCCTGGCATTCGTCCAGAGACATAGTCTGCAAAATATCAGGTTTTTACACATCACTTGGAAAGTGAGATTTGTAGAAAAAAGATACAAATCCTTGATAAGAATAAACTTATCAGCCTTCTGTGTGGATACAAACGTCAAGGCTCTACGGAGGACCGACAGTTCAACCTGGGACAGGGAATAATCAGACAGGTTAATAATTTGTAAGGTGTCAACCAATACCTCTCCATCCAATGTTCCAGGATCACGACGTTCTGCTCCATTTATTATCCCACGTCGCTGATTGGTCGCCACATAGTTCACTCACGTTTACTGAACAAGATCTGTCAGTCACAGTGCCACGTAGTTCAGTCACGTTTACTGAACAAGATCTGTCAGTCACAGTGCCACGTAGTTCAGTCACGTTTACTGAACAAGTTCTGTCAGTCACAGTGCCACGTAGTTCAGTCACGTTTACTGAACAAGTTCGGCCAGTCACAGTGCCACGTAGTTCACTCACGTTTACTGAACAAGTTCTGTCAGTCACAGTGCCACATAGTTCAGTCACGTTTACTGAACAAGATCTGTCAGTCACAGTGCGATGTAGTTCAGTCACGTTTACTGAACAAGTTCTGTCAGTCACAGTGCCACGTAGTTCAGTCACGTTTACTGAACAAGATCTGTCAGTCACAGTGCCACGTAGTTCAGTCACGTTTACTGAACAAGTTCTGTCAGTCACAGTGCCACGTAGTTCAGTCACGTTTACTGAACAAGATCTGTCAGTCACAGTGCGATGTAGTTCAGTCACGTTTACTGAACAAGTTCTGTCAGTCACAGTGCCACGTAGTTCAGTCACGTTTACTGAACAAGATCTGTCAGTCACAGTGCCACGTAGTTCAGTCACGTTTACTGAACAAGTTCTGTCAGTCACAGTGCGATGTAGTTCAGTCACGTTTACTGAACAAGTTCTGTCAGTCACAGTGCCACGTAGTTCAGTCACGTTTACTGAATAAGTTCTGTCAGTCACAGTGCCACGTAGTTCAGTCACATTTACTGAACACTTTCAGTCAATCAATGTGGTGTACAAAAATATTTTGGGTTGATATTGTTAACAAATATATTATAGTGTCGATATACTTCTTTCGTCCGATGATTTATTTAAATACAGTTAGATATTCATGTAATGGTTTATATATTTTGATGATCTGTTTAATAATTTCGTTCAGTTGTATTAAGTTCTTTGAGCAATAAAATGTAATGATAATCTATATATTTTACCCGGAAAATCCTGTGTATTCATTGCATTATTCATAAATCTTTATAAACTACATACATATTCTAGAATACCCGATGCGTTAGAATCGGGCCACCATCTAGTTATAATAATATTATATTACTACTTTTTATTTTGAACACAGATTGTTATATGGGGAAAAAAAACATTGACCAAAAAAACCTGATTTCGACCATACATTATTCCCTGATGATGGCGGCACTGCAACCTTATTATAGCGGGAATTGCTCAGTGCGAGTGATTACTGTTCTGTCCTGAAGGTTTAGGCCAGAGCGGTCTCTACTGGTAATAACCAGTACTGCACACAGATAGAAGCATTTTCTTAGTTCTACCAGTAGGTGTCAGTAGCGCTCACATAGAGATCAGGAGGCAGAAAAGCAGAATATGGAGAAATAGTGAAAAAATACAAATACATGGATAGATACGTATTTTATGAAAAATGTAAAAGTTTTGTACAGTTTATTATCTCGAGCTTCAAATTAATAATAATTGTTCCAGATGTGACTGAGGGTAATGATATAATGATGATTTTGTGCTATAAATTGAATATTTTCTGCGTGTATAAAAGTCTGGGTCACGCTGTGTTGTCCAGGCTGCTCTACACTGGCTATTCACAGGCGCAGTCCCACTACTGATTGGCACGGGGGTTTTGACCTGCTCCGTTTCCGACCTGGGCCGGTTCACCCCTCATTAGGACAACCTGGTAGCTCCGAGCTCCCACAGAGTCACCATATTGATGCCAAACTTAGTGCGGACACCCGATTGACATAGCACAGGGCAGCCCAGAACTCCTGGACTCAAGCGATCCTCCAGCCTCAGCCTCCCTGGTAGCTGGGATTACAGGCGCACGCCACCGCACCCGGCGACGTCTACTGCTGCTATTACTGACTAGAGGCTGCAGGAGCCACAGCGCCATCTAGTGTCTGCAGGATGAAACTGCTCTAAAGTCAGTACCATAAGTCAGTGTAGAGCTGCATGTATGTGTTAGTTTATACCTGTTACATGTGTGTATAACTATGGAGTAAGCTTTAGGGCTGCGCACTGTGCTCGCTGTCTGATGGACATGGCTCAGCTACCGGGCGGCCTCCCGTTGTACCTGGTGTAGCTTAAGGCCCCGTCTCACATAGCGAGATCGCTAGCGAGATCGCTGCTGAGTCACAAGTTTTGTGACGCAACAGCGACCTCAGTAGCGATCTCGCTGTGTGTGACACGTACCAGCGACCAGGCCCCTGCTGCGAGATCGCTGGTCGTGTCGGAATGGCCTGGACCTTTTTTTGGTCGCTGAGGTCCCGCTGACATCGCTGAATCGGTGTGTGTGACACCGATCCAGCGATGTCT
Organism: Ranitomeya variabilis; assembly: GCF_051348905.1. NCBI lineage: Eukaryota > Metazoa > Chordata > Amphibia > Anura > Dendrobatidae > Ranitomeya > Ranitomeya variabilis. The sequence continues at coordinate 24,509,864 of NC_135232.1, forward strand.
TCACTGGTAACCAGGGTAAACATCGGGTTACTAAGCGCAGGGCCGCGCTTAGTAACCCGATGTTTACCCTGGTTTCCAGCGTAAATGTAAAAAAAAACAAACACTACATACTCACCATCTGATGTCCGTCAGGTCCCTTGCCGTCTGCTTCCTGCTCTGACCAAGATCCGGCCGTACAGTGAGAGCACAGCACAGCAGTGACGTCACCGCTGCGCTCTCGCTGTACGGCGGCTCAGTCAGAGCAGGAAGCAGACGGCAAGGGACCTGACGGACACCGAAAGGCGAGTATGTAGTGTTTTTTTTTTTTTGGTAACCAGGGTAAACATCGGGTTACTAAGCGCGGCCCTGCGCTTAGTAACCCGATGTTTACCCTGGTTACCCGGGTGCTGCAGGGGGACTTCGGCATCGTTGAAGACAGTTTCAACGATGCCGAAGTCGTTCCCCTGATCGTTGGTCGCTGGAGAGAGCGGTCTGTGTGACAGCTCCCCAGCGACCACACAACGACTTACCAACGATCACGGCCAGGTCATATCGCTGGTCGTGATCGTTGGTAAATCGCTATGTGAGACGGGGCCTTTACACTTCTGTATGAGGGCGGTTTGTCATTTCTAAAGCACAAACTCTCTGTTCAGACTCGGCATAGGCGTCTGCTTTGTTCTGTTATCTGTGGCATGGGATCTGGTGAAATCTGAGACCAGGACGAATGCTGAAACCAGCAGAATTGGGGTTAGGCGATCTTTATGTGGTTTGAACCACAGCTCTTCCATTTAGCCTGTGTGTTTTGTTCCTCATATTAAATGAGCTTCGTTTCCATTGGCGCTGAAGAGGTTACCAGCTGTTGGTATGCTGGTTAGAGACCTGCACCTCCCTCTCACAGATGCTCCTGACTTGTCCTGGTCAGACATTATCATACCTGCCTGTGAGGCCGGCGTCACACTGCCGAGTTTTACGGACGTATGAGAGGCGCAGAAAATACGGATTGCACACGGTACAATGATTCTCTATGGCCCAGCTCCTATCTGCCGTATTATATAGTCTTGTACGGCCGTAGAAAATCGCAGCATGCTGCGTTTGTCAGCGTATTGCGCAAAAAAATCCGCCAATGAAAGTCTATGGCGGCGAGAAAATTACGGATTACACACGGACCATGCGTGTGACTTGCGAGAAATACGCAGCGGTGTTCTATAGAAAAGCCGGTAATTCAGTGCGGTGTACAGTAAAATCACACTGACAGAATAGAATAGGTAGAATAAATGTGTACACATAGAATAGGAATATACACTCACCGGCCACTTTATTAGGTACACCATGCTAGTAACGGGTTGGACCCCTTTTGCCTTCAGAACTGCCTCAATTCTTCGTGGCATAGATTCAACAAGGTGCTGGAAGCATTCCTCAGAGATTTTGGTCCATATTGACATGATGGCATCACACAGTTGCCGCAGATTTGTCGGCTGCACATCCCAAAGATGCTCCATACAAGGCAGGATGGATCCATGCTTTCATGTTGTTTACGCCAAATTCTGACCCTACCATCCGAATGTCGCAGCAGAAATCGAGACTCATCAGACCAAGCAACGTTTTTCCAATCTTCTACTGTCCAATTTCGATGAGCTTGTACAAATTGTAGCCTCAGTTTCCTGTTCTTAGCTGAAAGGAGTGGTACCCGGTGTGGTCTTCTGCTGCTGTAGCCCATCTGCCTCAAAGTTCGACGCACTGTGCGTTCAGAGATGCTCTTAGGCCTACCTTGGTTGTAACGGGTGGCGATTGGAGTCACTGTTGCCTTTCTATCAGCTCGAACCAGTCTGCCCATTCTCCTCTGACCTCTGGCATCAACAAGGCATTTCCGCCCACAGAACTGCCGCTCACTGGATTTTTTTTCTTTTTCGGACCATTCTCAGTAAACCCTAGAGATGGTTGTGCGTGAAAATCCCAGTAGATCAGCAGTTTCTGAAATACTCAGACCAGCCCTTCTGGCACCAACAACCATGCCACGTTCAAAGGCACTCAAATCACCTTTCTTCCCCATACTGATGCTCGGTTTGAACTGCAGGAGATTGTCTTGACCATGTCTACATGCCTAAATGCACTGAGTTGCCGCCATGTGATTGGCTGATTAGAAATTAAGTGTTAACAAGAAGTTGGACAGGTGTACCTAATAAAGTGGCCAGTGAGTGTATATACAGACACATATATATGTATATTTATATTTCATATAGCGCTAGATAGCAGAAAAGCCGGTAATTCAATTGCCGGCCTTTGCTCTCTCCTTCACAAACCCGACAGGATATGAGACATGATTACATACAGTAAACCATCTCATATCCCTTCTTTTATTACATATTCCTCTTTACTAATGTAACAAGTGTCTCTGTGTAAAATTTGGGGTCTCTAGCTATTAAATTAAAGGAATAATCCCGGAAATCCCGGAAATAAATGGCGTGGGCTCCCGCACAATTTTCTCCGCCAGAGTAGTAAAGCCAGTGACTGAGGGCAGATGTTAATAGCCTAGAGAGGGACCATGGTTATTGGCCCCCCCTGGCTACAAACATCTGCCCCCAGCCACCCCAGAAAAGGGACATCTGGAAGATGCGCCTATTCTGGCACTTGGCCACTCTCTTCCCACTCCCGTGTAGCGGTGGGATATGGGGTAATGAAGGGTTAATGCCACCTTGCTATTGTAAGGTGACATCAAGCCAGGTTAATAATGGAGAGGCGTCAATTATGACACCTATCCATTATTAATCCAATAGTACGAAATGGTTAATAAAACACACACACATTATTAAAAAGTATTTTAATGAAATAAAGACACAGGGTGTTTTAATATTTTATTATACTCTCAATCCACCTGAAGACCCTTGTCACCTGAAATAAAGTTCAAAAAACAAACAACAATATTCCATACCTTCCGTCGTTCAGTCTTGTCCCACGCTGTACATCCATCTGAAGGGGTTAAATCATTTTACACCCAGGAGCTCTGCTAATGCAGCTGTGCTCCTGTCTGTAAAACTTTGTGAATGAATGGAATGCAGGGGAATGTCCTGTAGTTACCTCGAGTCGCGGTGATGCGCCCTCTGCTGGATGAACTCATGAACTCGAGCCTGGGAAAATATTCTGAAAAGTAATAATCTATATTACTACTTTTTATTTTTAACACAGATTGTTATATGGGGAACAAAAACATTGGAAAAAAAAAATCTGATTTAGACAATACATCATTCCCTGATAAAATGAATATTATCTGTGCGCATAAAAGTCTGTGTCACGCTGTTATACACTGGCTATTCACAGGCGTAGTCTCACTACTGATCAGCTTGTGGGTGTAACCGTGCTCCCTTTCCATCTCGGGCCGGTTTACCCCTCATTCATATCCTGGTAGCTCTGAGACCCCAGCAGCAGCCACCATATTAATTGCTCCACTTAGTGCAGACCCCCAATTGACATAGCCCAGTGCCAGCCAGCCTCGAACTCCTGGACTCCAGCGTTCCACCAGACTAAGCCTCCCTAGTCGCTGGGATTACAGGCGCACGCCACCGCACCCGGCAAAGTTTACTGCTGCTATTGCTGACTAGAGGCTGCAGGACCCCTGACGTCACTGGTAACCACTGCGCCATCTAGTGTCTGATGGATGAAACTACAGTACAGTCAGTTACATACAGGTGCGTCTCACTAAATTAGAATATCATGAAAAAGTGAATTTATTTCAGTTCAATAGAAAACATGAATCTCATATATTAGAGAGTCATTACAAACAGAGTGATCTATTTCACGTGTTTATTTCTGTTAATCATCAACATTAAGGCTTAGGCTGGGGTCACACTAGCGAGTTTTACGGACGTAAGAGCGCAAAAACTACGTACGTAAAACTCGCATTACATACGGCACAATTATTCTCAATGGGGCTGCTCCTATTAGCCGTATATTACGGTTCAGTATTATACGGCTTTCTACGGCCGTACAAAATCGCAGCATGCTGCGTTTGTCAGCGTATTGCGCAAATAATACGCCAATGAAAGTCTATGGGGACGAGAAAAATACGGATTCCACACGGACCAGCAGTGTGACTTGCGAGAAATACGCAGCGGTGTTAGTGAAAAGTCGGTAATTCAATTGCCGGCTTTTCATTTCTCCTGCACAAACCCGACAGGATATGAGACATGATTACATACAGTAAACCATCTCATATCCCCTTTTTTTTGCATATTCCACACTACTAATGTTAGTAGTGTGTATGTGCAAAATTTAAGCGCTGTAGCTGCTGAAATAAAGGGTTAAATCGCGGAAAAAATTGGCCTGGGCTCCCGCGCAATTTTCTCCGCCAGAGTGGTAAAGCCAGTGACTGAGGGCAGATATTAATAGACAGGAGAGGGTCCATGGTTATTGGCCCCCCCCCGTGGCTACAAACATCTGCCCCCAGCCACCCCAGAAAAGGCACATCTGGAAGATGCGCCTATTCTGGCACTTGGCCACTCTCTTCCCACTCCCTGTAGCGGTGGGATATGGGGTAATGAAGGGTTAATGCCACCTTGCTATTGTAAGGTGACATTAAGCCAGATTAATAATGGAGAGGCATCAATTATGACACCTATCCATTATTAATCCAATTGTTGGAAAGGGTTAAAAAACACACACACACATGATTTAAAAGTAGTTTAATGAAATAAACACAGCGGTTGTTGTAATAATTTATTGTTCTCGCAATCCATCAGGAACACCCTCGCTTGGAAAAATAATAAACGCACAAGATACATACCTTCTGGTGAACCGTCTCGTCCCACGAAGTAATCCATCTGAAGGGGTTAACTAATATTACAGGCAGGAGCCCTGCTAATGCAGCTGTGCTCCGTGCCTGTAATTCCCCGGCGAATGAATGAAATGTAGGTCATTGACCTACATTTCCTTCAGTCGCGGTGATGCGCCCCCTGGTGGATGTCCTCATATGACCTGGAGCGTGGGAAAAAGTTCCCAGGCTGCAGTTCATGAGAACATCCACCAGAGGGCGCCTCACCGCGACTCAATGTAAGTACAGATCCAGCTTTCCTTTCAGCACCCGGGGATTACAGGCACGAGCGAGTGGTTTATCGCAGCTCTGCCTGTAATATTAGTTAACCCCTTTCAGATGGATTACTTCGTGGGACGTGATCTGACATCAGAAGGTATGTATCTTGTGTGTTTATTATTTTGCCAAGCGAGGGCCTGGAAAGGGATTGCGAGAACAATAAATTATTACAACAACCGCTGTGTTTATTTCATTAAAATCCTTTGTAATCATGTGTGTGTGTGTTTTAACACTTTCCAACAATTGGATTAATAATGGATAGGTGTCATAATTGACGCCTCTCCATTATTAATCTGGCTTAATGTCACCTTACAATAGCAAGGTGGCATTAACCCTTCATTACCCCATATCCCACCGCTACACGGGAGTGGGAAGAGAGTGGCCAAGTGCCAGAATAGGCGCATCTTCCAGATGTGCCTTTTCTGGGGTGGCTGGGGGCAGATGTTTTTAGCCACGGGGGGGCCAATAACCATGGACCCTCTCCTGGCTATTAATATCTGCCCTCAGTCACTGGCTTTACCATTCTGGCAGAGAAAATTGCGCGGGAGCCCACGCCAATTTTTTCCGCCATTTAACCCTTTATTTCAGCAGCTACAGCGCACAAATTTTGCACATACACACTACTAACATTAGTAGTGTGGAATATGCAAAAAAAGGGGGATATGAGATGGTTTACTGTATGTAATCATGTCTCATATCCTGTCGGGTTTGTGCAGGAGAAGGAAAAAGCCGGCAATTGAATTACCGGCTGTTCACAGATATCGCGCTGAATGAAATCTAAATACAGAATATATATATGTGTCTCAATGACATATATATATATATATATATACTGTATATATGTTTTCCCTAACATTTGAGCACATAAATCCATTAGATGTCGGTTTTGCAAGCCTGCGCGAAAATCTCGCAGTACGGATGCCATACGGATTACATACGGAGGATGCCATGCGCAAAATACGCTGACACACCCTGACTACGGATCACTATTTTGGGAACATTTCTCCGTATTACGGCCGTAGTACGGACGTATAATACGTGGCGTATTGTCTTACGCCATGTGTGACTCCAGCCTTACAGCCAATGAAAACCCAAAAGTCATTATCTCAGTAAATTAGAATACTTTATAACAACGGCTTGAAAAATGATTTTAAAATCCAAAATGTTGGCCTGCTGAAATGTATTATCAGTAAATGCCCTCAATACATGGTCGGGGCTCCTTTTGCATCAATTACTGCATCAATGCGGCGTGGCATGGAGGCGATCAGCCTGTGGCGCTGCTGAGGGGTTATGGAAGCCCAGGTTGCTTTGATCGCAGCCTTCAGCTCGTCTGCATTGTTGGGTCTGGTGTCTCATCTTCCTTTTGACAATCCCCATAGATTCTACATGTGGTTATGGTCAGAAAGAAACACTTGAAATAGATCACTCTGTTTGTCATGACTATAAAATATGAGTTACACTTTTTGTATTGAACAACTGAAATAAATTAACTTTTTGATGATTTTCTAATTTAGTGAGAAGCACCTGTATGTGTCAGTATACTCCTGCATGTATGTGTTAGGCTAAGTTCACATTAGCGTTCGGGGCTTTGCGTTGGGCTGCATATGTCCTCTGTTAAGCTCCACCTACTTCTGCAAACTTCTACATGCATCCCGCGTACCTATCTTTAACCCCTTCGCGCCATGCGCCATACTAGTATTGCGCTGCGGGCAATGCATTTGTGCCAACCGCAGTACTAGTATGGCGCCGCCATTTTCCGGTCACCGCGTGGCATCGCGCGGCGATCGGGTTCCGATGGCTGCTGTCCCTGACAGCAGACCATCTCTGCACATAGCCCCGGGGGGCTGCACCCCCCCCCCCGCATCAGCGATCGCTGTGATTGGCTGGTCAATTATGACCAGCCAATCACAGCGACATGACAGTAAAGTTAAAAAAAAAAGCATGTGACAGGCTGTGATTGGTGCTGTGTGATGTCACACCAATCACAGCCGTCACAGTAGGTGGGGTGATCACCTCACCCCTATGGCGTTGATTGGCAGGGCCGGCCCGAACGTATAGGCGAACTAGGCGGCCGCCTAGGGTGTCGACCCTAAGGGGGCGCCAGAGAAAAAATAGAAAAAATTATAAAAGATCTTTTCAAAAGGCAAAAGGTGTATGGAGCGGAGCTGAATGTGTATGAGGTGTATGGAGCAGAGCCGTGTGTGTATGAGGTGTACGGAGCGGAGCCGTGTGTATGAGGTGTACGGAGCGGAGTCGTGTGTGTATGAGGTGTATGGGGCGGAGCTAAATGTGTACGAGGTGTACGGAGCGGAGCCGCATGTGTACGAGGTGTATGGAGCGGAGCGCGTGTGTACGGAGCGATGCCGCATGTGTAAGAGTAGCTATGTGTGGCCATTATACGGTACGAAGTATCATGTGCGGCCAATATACAGTATGGAGCATCATGTGTGGTCATTATACAGTATGGAGCATCATGTGTGGCCATTATACAGTATGGAGCATCATGTGTGGCCATTATACAGTATGGAGCATCATGTGTGGCCATTATACAGTATGGAGCATCATGTGTGGCCATTATACAGTATGGAGCATCATGTGTGGCCATTATACAGTATGGAGCATCATGTGTGGCCATTATACAGTATGGAGCACTGTGTGGCCATATTTTTTTGTTTATAATTATTCTTTATGAAACAGTGTGATCAGCAGTGCTTAATGGGTGTGGTTGGGACGTGGATATGGGTGTGGCTAGTTATGAATGGGTGTGGTCAGAGGCGTGGCCTAAAATTTGTCCCTCTTTCCCATCTTCAAAAGTTGGGAGGTATGCACATTTAAAGGGCCCGCAACATTTTTTTCCCCCTTCCTCCCCTCTCCTGCTTTTCTCCAGGGGCCCACCGGGGAATCCCCCGGCACCCCGCCAGTGCAGCCGCTGATACTGCACTGCATAGGAAGGGTAAGGGGCATGGCCTAATAAAAGGGGGTGTGTCGGCTGCTTCTGCTGGCTGCGGGAAGCAGAGCGTCCCGTGCGGGAGTGCGGGGCAAAGGCTCGAAACCGGGACAGTCCCGCAGAATGAGGGACAGTTGGGAGCTATGTTATAGGTCCACATAGAAGGGTACATCATGTCAAAGCCTAAGGCATCAAAAAAGTCTAACAAGACTGGCTATATTCTTTACTTCATGCTCCTCCTGCCTATCTGCATTCCCTAAGGCTCAGAGTTCGCCGCTCTGCAATGCCTGTGTCCCCAACTGCACTCAGGAGCCCTCCGCCGCCACCGAGCCCAGTGCACTTAGTCCCTCTGAGTGGGTTTGTCACTGTCTCAATCCATGGCTACGCTGGCCAAAGTGATTGAATCCCTCCATGATCCTTCGGGGGACAGGAGTGTTTAGAGGACTGATGTAGACGGATCCTCTCCAAGCCGGGAGCAGTCGGTTAGCAGGGGCCAAAAGCACTCTAGAAGCCATCAGGCACGTAGAAAATGGATCCGTAGCACGTCTCCTGAGCAGACACGTGCCTTGTCGCCTCACAGCTCCTTTTCTCGCTTTCTCCAGAGTTCAGTAGCGAACGCAAATCTGACTGCAAGTCTGATGGTTCCTTAGATCCGGAATCACCAGATTTTCAGAAGACAGTGGATTCACTGATTGAGGCTGTCAACCAGGCTCTAAAGGTTGAGGAAGATTCCGGCTCCGCTCCTGATCAGACCTTGTCCTTTAAGAGAACTAAACGCTCTCATAATGGCATTTGCTATTCATCCTGAATTTAGAGCCATAGTTAATAGGCATAGAGAACGCCCGGATAAATGCTTCACAGGACAAAAGCCTCTTGAAACCAAGTATCCTTTTCAGCTGATCTGAAAAAGGATTGGGTTGAATCTCCGGTGGTAGACCCCCCCCAGTATCCCGCCTAGCGTCCAAAACTCTCCTGTCCATGCCGGATGGCTCATCCATCAAAAATCCAACGGACCGTCAGATAGAATGCTTGGCCCGCTCTACTTTTGAGGCTTCAGGCTCGGCCCTCTATCGATCCTTTGCCGCAGCATGGGTAGCTAAAGCTATGGTTTTCTGGTCAGAGACCTTAGCTAATTCTCTTCGGAACAGTAACCTTCCTCCAAAGGCGGCGCACCTTGCCAACCAAATTTACCAGACAGGCGCTTACCTGGTCCACGCATCCTTGGATGCGACCGGTTGTGCGGCTCAGCAGCCAATACCATCTCTATCAGAAGGTCATTATGGCTCAGAGAGTGGAACGCGGACTCTGCATCAAAAAAGTCTCTTACCTCCCTTCCTTATCAAACTGGTCGCTTATTTGTAGAAAAGCTGGATCAAATCATTTCCAATACTACAGGAGGAAAGAATAAATTCCTTCCCCAAAAGAGACTCAGGCGTCCCTTTCGGAGACAGCAAAAAATCCATTTACGTTCCTTTCGCTCCACTCCAAGTTGGGCCACTACCACTACTTCATCTGGTTCAGGACATTCTCCACGAAGAGATGGAGGAATTCAGGTCTCGTACAGGCCTAATCAGCATTGGAAGTCCCGACCCAAACAGTCAAGGCCTAAAGGAACTAGGTCCCAGAGATTTTCCTCATGCTATCAGCGCTATCCGGTCGACACTGGCAGGGTAGGCGGCCGCCTAGTTCTCTTTCGTTAGGTCTGGCTTTCCGTCATCTCCGACGAGTGAGTCAGAGATCTGGTATCGTCCGGATACAAAATCGACTTTGCTACGCACCCCCCTTCAAGTTTCTTTCCCTCTTGTCCTCCCTCTTCAGAGGCAAGGGCAAAGACTTTCTCCCTGGCCATAGACGCATTTCATCACGATGGTGTCATTGTCCCCATCCCAGAAAGCAAAAGGTTTCAGGGTTTCTATTCAAACCTTTTCGTCGTCCCAAAGAAGGACGGAAAGGTGAGACCCATACTAGACCTCAAACTTCTAAACAAGTTTGTCAAGGTCAGCATTCAGTTATCAATTCCCTGGAAGAGGGAAATTCTTGGCCTCAATCGACATCTGAGATGCTTACTTGCACATTCCAATTTTTCCCCCTCACCAGAGATTCCTACGCTTTGCCATTCGCAACCAGCATTTCCAATTCACGGCCCTGCCCTTCAGCCTTGCTACTGCCCCTAGAGTGTTCACAAAGGTCATGGCGGCCGTCATGTCCATCCTGCACTCTCGGGGTGTGATCGTTCTGCCCTATGTGGATGACCTGTTGATCAAAGGTCCATCCTTCCACGACTGCGTGGAGTCCATTCGCATTACTTGTGATACCCTTTCTCACATGGGCTGGCCGATAAACTTAAGCAAATCCTCTCTGGTCCCAGCTGAGCAGATCTCCTTTCTAGGAATGTCCCTGGACTTGTCTCGGGGGTTGGTAATTCTCCCTCCAGACAAAGTCTTAAGGTACCGTTACACTAAACGACTTACCACTTACCAACGATCACGACCAGCGATACGACCTGGCCGTGATCGTTGGTAAGTCGTTGTGTGGTTGCTGGGGAGCTGTCACACAGACAGCTCTCTCCAGCGACCAACGATCAGGTGAACGACTTCGGCATCATTGAAACTGTCTTCAACGATGCCGAAGTCCCCGGGTAACCAGGGTAAACATCGGGTTAAGTGCAGGGCCGCGCTTAGTAACCCGATATTTACCCTGGTTACCATTGTAAAAGTTAAAAAAAAAAAAAAAACACTACATACTCACATTCCGATGTCTGTCACGTCCCCCGCCGTCAGCTTCCCGCACTGACTGTCAGCGGGCACTGTCCTGGCACTCAGCTCTCTCAAGGGCCAAATCTCCGCTCTATCAGTCTTATTTCAGAGACGCATTGTATCAAGACTTCAGGTTAAGACTTTTCTTCAGGGGGTGTCACATGACACTCCTCCCTATCGCATGCCTTTAGAGCCTTGGGACCTCAACTTGGTGCTAAGTGCTCTTCAGGAACCTCCCTTTGAACTGCTTCAGGACATTTCACTGGTCTTTCTGTCCTGGAAGGTTGTCTTCCTTGTGGCAATCACAACGATCAGACGGGTTTTGGAATTAGCTGCCTTATCCTGCAGGGTGCCTTTCCTTAACTTCCATCAGGACAAGGTTGTCCTCACGCCATCGCTGTCCTTTTTGCCAAAGGTTGTTTCGTCCTTCCATCTTAACGAGGACATTGTTCTTCCTTCCTTTTGTCCGGCCCCTATTCACAGAATTGAAAAAGCTCTCCACACTCTGGACCTAGTCAGGGCTCTGCGAGGGTACGTCTCAAGGACGGCATCCTTCAGAAGAACAGATCCTCTGTTCATTCTCCAGGAAGGTCACAGACTTCAGGTCTTGCCGCTTCTAAGGCCACAATAGCCAGGCCACTATCGAGGAGTTATACCGAGTCAGAAGTCAGCCCATCCCAATCGGGATCAGGAAGTTTCCACACAAAGATATCTTTGTGTGGAATCTTCCTGAAGAAGAAGCCATGAGCTTCGAAACGCGTTGAATAAACCATCCGAACACCTTACAACTATATCTGGATTCATTATTTGTCACAGCAGCGCAGATTTTATCCACATTCATCTATTATAACGTCTCTAAGAGGTCGCAGCGCCGACCTGTGGATCTGCAGCAGCTGACAAATTACACGCCTTTACTTTGCACCATCAGGTGAGCAGTTCTCTCATAATTCTTTAAGAGCAGTCCTGAGGATAAGACCCTATTTGCGCTTTTTTGTCTCCTATTTCTTCTATACTAATCGGGATCAGAGCACACTCCACTCGAGCGGTGAGGGCTTCTTGGGCCATGCGGCATCAGGCGACGGCAGAGCAGGTCTGTAAAGCTGCGACGTGGTCCAGTTTATATACCTTCGCAAAGCACTATAATATTCACTCTCAGGCTTCAGCGGATGCGAGTCTGGGCAGAAGAATTCTGCAGGCAGCGGTGGCGCACATTTAGGCAGTTGTTGCATGAAGCCTAGTACTTTGTGTTGTTTTCCCACCCAGGGACTGCTTTGGGACATCCCATGGTCTGTGTCCCCCAATGAGGCGAAGGAGAAACAGGGATTTTTGTGTACTCATCGTAAAATTCTTTTCTCCGAGCCACTCATTGGGGGACACAGCACCCACCCTGTTAGCCTGTCGTCTTATATGACTTTTGCCTGTTCTTTTAAGTTTACATGTTTTACTCTTCTATGGTGTTGCTATTTGTTCCTACTGCTTTTGCACCGAACTGGTTCTCTGAGAGTCAGCACGAGGGTGTATACTGCAGAGGAGGAGCTACCTTTTTTTGTGCTGACTTAGTGTCAGCCTCCTAGTAGCAAGCAGCAGACAACCCATGGTCTGTGTCCCCCAATGAGAGGCTCGGAGAAAAGGATTTTACGGTGAGTATACAAAAATCCCTGCTTTATGATAAACAAAAAGTAAACATATTTGGTATCGACGCATCAGGAACGACCCGATCTATAAAAATCTCACACTAGTTAACCCTTTCAGTGAACGCCGTAAAAAAAAAAAAAAACTAGACAAACTATGCTTTTTTCAGTAAACTGCTGGAAAAAAGTGGAATAAAACAGACAAATATAAATAAACATGGCACCACTGAAAACGTCATCTTGTCCTGCAAAATACAAGTCGCCATACAGCTCCATCAGTGGAAAAATTAAAAAGTTTTAGTTCTCACATTAAAGCGATGCAAAAATAGTTATTTTTTCTATTAAAATTTTTATTGTGAAAAAGCGGGGAAAAAAATGATATAAATGTGGTATAGCTGTAATCATACTAACCTTGTCTTCTGGTAGTGGGTCAGGTCTACACTGTGTGTAATTCCGTATACCTAACATGTGTCAGGAGGATCTTTGCCTTGAATTTCTGGGATTTGTAGTTTCTGCTGGTGACCATCTTTGCTTCTTCTCAGTACACTGTTGTTCTTTCTCTCTGTCAGCTTGCAGAGTGAAAGTGAAATGTGCTCCAGCTACACACACAGTGAGCAGGAACCTACTGGTTCTTTTTTTTTTTTAACAATGCATTATTTACAATGCAACACTACTGCTGTAGATGGAAACTCATGCACTATTAAATAGCAGTAAATAGTAGTTGTTGCAATATATACAGTAATAAGTATTGTTCGAACACTTGTTGTCAGGAATGGTGCAGATCTTGCCGAGGGGAGCGATCTGTTTAGAAAATGGCACAGTCCTTACAGAACACTATCTCCCAGCACTGAACATGGGTTCAAGGTCAAAACCCACTTTTACCAGGTACTTGATAAAGGTCTGTTGACCGAAACTTCGCTACAGGAGGCAGAAAAAATGTAAGCTCCTATTTTTTCACCATCCATTGTGGCGCTATTTTTTTGTGGCCTTGGTACTGTCCAGGGTGGGCTCCCTGGTTTTGGACGTGCGCCCTTCTGTCCGCTGAGACCTTCAATCTATATATAAAAGGGTGCGGTTTTGACTTTCTTTTGTTTTACCAGGTACCAGTCGCTCCCCGGTAACCTCAGATGGGGCCAGTAATTTTGATGCGTGCTCAGGTGCTAAAAATTATCACCCTGATCTTAGGGATCTCTTTCCCCCTGGACGTCCCAGGCGAAAAACATTAACACCTTATTTCCCATCACAGTTTTAGCATTGTGCACACATGAGACATGGCATAACCATCATTATTCACATGGTCGATATTAATTTTGGCCTAAATGGTAGGCCACACAGCAATGCAAGGGACTGCATCCACGATGCCGAAAATATGTCTCCCATATCTATAGAACCTACACCTGTCACTAAAAACCCAATATTCCTATCTGGTAAGTGACCCCCACAAAGTCTGGGACATCGGCCATATGGCTTTGAAGTCAGTAAGAGACAAATTACACAAGGACAGAAAAGTGTCATCGCACAAACCTGATGTTTCACATTTGTAACTGGTACCGTTGTTCGACTTGATTCTCTGCTCGTTCTTGGCATTGCTCAATGATCTTCAGACATCCCTCACGATCTTCTGCACTGAATTGCAATAGGGTCATCTACAGGTGGGGGTTCATGCTACCCTGGTTGCTGATGTGGCTTGTATCCACACAGGTGGGACCCCTGCAGAAGCGATGTCCAGGCCTTGGCTACCTCCCCTTCATCGGGGCTCGAGTGAGGGACTTGCTTTGCACCAAATTGCAACAGTTTGGTAAACATTTGCTGTCTGCATTTGCCAGTGCATCAATCCATCTCCGCATACAGATGGCAGCAAGAACCTCCTTGTTCTGCTGGTTGTACCAGGCCTTCCCAACAGCAGCCATGATTTCCAAACAAAAGATATGACAGAAAAACAAGAGGAGCAGGAGGGGTGTAACTGCTACACGTACAGTAATATCTCAGGTATTTAAACACTGCCTCTGATCCTCAAAACTGCACAGACTCCTCACAGGGACTGTGTAAGTTTTAGTGACAGGAATGATTGGTCAAACCAGATCACCAATGCTCTGTGATCCCACCGATGCCAATATGTCAGAACCACACACAATAGATGGATGATTGATGGATGTGTAATAGAGTGCAGGGTTGAGTATGTCACCACGGAACAGACAGACCAACTGTTGAAGGGGATTTATTAACAGGGGTAGAATTATCCTCGCAGGGAGTAAACGGGGTTAATAGAGTCAAGTAAAACAGTAAACAGTTAAGCGGAATCAAAAGGGTTAACGAGTGTTCTTGTAACTTATCAGCCCAGGGAGATCCTGACTGGAGGGTCCTTTTACCAACGTGGATACAGTCACCTGCAGGGCTTGAGATTCTGGTCTTTTCTGTGTCTCCGGGAAAGTCCGGGGTTAAGTCTCTGCAGCCTGTTCTTCTCAAAGTGAAACTGGAACCAGGAAATAGCACAGTCTCTCCGTCACTGCTGCAGGAGTCTCCGTAAGCCTGGCAGCTTCTCTGTAATAACGATGTCACACACACACTGGGCAGTTACTTATCACACTCAGGGATCTTTGCTTGTCACTGCGGTCACCAGGGCTGCACTGAGTCACTGTCTCTGCACTGTCAGGGGAAGAGTCTTCTCAGATTATGGAGGCTTCCAAGTCCCCACTCTCACTCCAGCTTTAGTGCCCTCACGGGGAGCATTCTGTCATGGGGAGTGCGGCGCTGCAGCCTGCTTTCTCTCTGGCACGCTGTCCCCTCTCTGGCGCGCTCTCTCTCCCGCACTTTTCTGACCACTCCCCTCTCTCTTCCCAGCAGTCCCCTGGTCCCCTCTGTCCAGGGCAGAAAGTCTTCCCCCCAACAACCCAGCTGTCTGACGAAGTGGTTCCAGGCAAGGAGCAGGGAAAGCAACCTCCTTACAGATGAAGCAACGTTTCCACAGTGAACGCATAGTATATACACATCCGATTCCGCCCTTGACCAGCAACCGTTCAGGGAAAATCCAAAATGTAGGTCTGTATGTATACTGTGGGGAAATGGGGGGTCGGTGGGCGCCCAAGTCCACTATCCGGAACCGCATGGACCAGGGATCGTCCTGCCTAACACTCGCTCTCCCGTTAACGTGGGCATAATGCTACTAGACAACGCAGGGTGAAGGTAAAACAGTGTGGCAGAAACAGGCAGATAACACATAGAACAGTCCCAGCAAAATTCCCCAAGATGGTGCACATTACAGACTCTCAACCTTCTTCTGACCCTCCGGAATAATGGCAGATATTACGTCAGAGCTCCCAGGGTCGGATACCCCACCTGTAGTACACAGAGAGGAGGTAATGACAAGTGTAGGGAGATGACAGTCCATAGAGTCCATACGAGGTCCAAAGCCAGTTGACACGTCACCACCTGTCTTATCAAAACATCTCCATGGAGCTAGGCAGCCAGCGGGTCCCAATCCTGGCTTTCTCTAAACAAATTTATGGTTCAGCGATGGTTAATTGAGCAGATCTGTATCCTTCCAACAGGAGCTGAAAACCCCTAGGTTGGTTTATGTAGCATGATAGATCTGTGTCCCTCGTGATGATGATATTGGCTGCTGTCCTGTCTCTCATCCTTTTGGGTATTTTGCAGAATGTCTGGCTGTCTCTCTCCATCTCTGAGTCTCTTTAGACCAAGGCATGTAGCCTATTTTTAGATTTAACAAGTGTCCTTCAGTCCAGCATCAAGATAAGGGAAACAATGGTGATGAGATCAAGTAGCATTACTTGATTAGTTACTCTATTTGCATAGTTTTCCCCTCTCTGCTTTCGGAGTCAACAAACTGGATCCATAATACAATGCACAATTAGCATATCTGCAAACATCACTAGTCAAAGATAATCGCACTGTGTTATATGAAATATCAGCTTCCAAGTCACTATTACAAGCAAACAAAAGTCTGATTTCTTAACCCACCAGAAATCAACACTTAAATCCAAAAGCCAACATGCAGATAAAAAGTCAATTCTTGCTTGGCAAAACATAGTCGTCTAGGTAATTAAGATATAATCTGGTATCTTCACACCTTCCTACTCTCATCAGGAGAGCTTTAAACTAGAGCAATATGGGATGGGAAATACATGGCAAGGAAAATGACAAATTAGTTTGAGAACCTGATATTAGAAGTGGAAATAAAGAATAAAAACAAACTCTGAATGAAAATGGAGGAGCAAGAGAAACCGACTACAAAATAAAATGTGTCTATACAAATGCACAGAGCATGGGAAACAAACAAGGAGAATTGGAGCTTCTAGCACAGGAAGAGAGATATGATACACATGTTTGGAATACAAACCTTGAAGGTTACAACTTATTTATAAGAAACCGGATTACCAAGAGTGGAGGAGTTGTTGCATTGTATGTTAGGAAAGCGTATATATCTCCACAGAGATCCAAGCTTCAGAGAATGGTAGCTCTGAAGAAGCAGTTTGGGCAAGAATGCAATGAAAGATAGGCCTATATCTCTTTAACTCTTACATTAAAATCATGTCCATAATATTGTCTGACAGACTAGCTTCTGTTTTACCTCACCTCCTGTCACCTGCCCAGGCGGGGTTTATAAGGGGTCGCTCTGCTACTTTGAATATCATAAAAGTACTCCTGGTATAGGATAAAGTCCATTCCTCCTCTAACTTAAAAGATTCTCCTGCAATTGTCTCTTTAGACAATGTTTATGTCTGAGCCCTCTCAACATCTGCCGATAGTGCTTGACCTGCTTATGGATTTTGGTTCTTACTCCGTTTTTAAAGTTAACGTCAGAAAATGCGAAATACTTCCATTAACTGAAAAAGGAATAAAACTTTACTCAACTATGTAATTGGATGGTCTGTCGCTAGCACCTTCGTATATTACTTATCTGGGAATTAAAATAGGCCGATTGCCAGCATCTCTGTAGTCCCTAAATTATACCACTCTAATAAGAAAAATCAGCTAAAGGCATGACAGGATTTACCCTTATCCTTCATGGGGAGAGCACACTTGGTGACAAAGATCAGTGCAGCCAGGCTCATGTACCAATTACAAACCCTACCATTACTCCTGAAGCACTCTGACGTCACCATACTAAATAGGGCCTTTAGTCATTTTATCAGACTGGAGGGGTAAACGTCCTAGGATTAGTCTGAACAAATTCATGGAGTCTAAAGGTGACGGAGGCATTAACATCCCTAGAATTAGAAACTATAATCTTGCCTGCCTTTCCCGCTATATAATTGACCGGCTCCACAAAAGACAAGCGCTGGAATCCGATTATGTATACCCAGAGGCATAGCTAGGGTTTTGGTCCAGGGGGGGGGTGAAGCTTCTGAGTGGGCCCCTAACTGGTTAACCTTGATTACAACTCGATGACGCCCCCTAATAGTGGAGGAGAACCTCAGCAGATGACCGCGCTGTTACTGAAGATAATCTCTATATAACGACCAACATGGATATTATCGCCATATGGACAGTGGTAGATACCAGCCAACAGAGCATATAAGAGATCACAGCACAGATACAGATAATCTCTTACCACTGATGTTCTTTATGATGGAGTCATCACTTTTCCTGTCTTTTCCATCTGGCCCAGGCAGACATGACAACTTCTTCCAGCTACAACTCATCTGCAGAGAAACCAACAAAGACACGTTTCACTTCTCACATTCCAGCCATCACCATCTATTCCCAACCTGCACAAACCCCTCATCCTGCTGATACCCCAATACTGAGCCGCTGCTGCCGTATGTACCCCTATTACTGCCCCTGATACCCCAATACTGAGCCTCTGCTGCCGTATGTGTCCATATTACTGCACCTGATACCCCAATACTGAGCCACTGCTGCTGTATGTGTCCCTATTACTGCACCTGATACCCCAATACTGAGCCGCTGCTGCCGTATGTGTCCTTATTACTGCCCCTGATACCCCAATACTGAGCCGCTGCTGCCGTATGTCCCTATTACTGCACCTGATACCCCAATACTGAGCCGCTGCTGCCGTATGTGTCCCTATTACTGCCCCTGATACCCCAATACTGAGCCGCTGCTTCCGTTTGTGTCCCTATTACTGCCCCTGATACCCCAATACTGAGCCGCTGCTGCCATATGTACCCCTATTACTGCACCTGATACCCCAATACTGAGCCGCTGCTGCCGTATGTGTCCCTATTACTGCCCCTGATACCCCAATACTGAGCCGCTGCTGCCATTTGTGTCCCTATTACTGCCCCTGATACCCCAATACTGAGCCGCTGCTGCCATATGTGTCCCTATTACTGCCCCTGATACCCCAATACTGAGCCGCTGCTGCCGTTTGTGTCCCTATTACTGCCCCTGATACCCCAATACTGAGCCGCTGCTGCCATATGTGTCCCTATTACTGCCCCTGATACCCCAATACTGAGCCGCTGCTGCCGTATGTGTCCCTATTACTGCACCTGATACCCCAATACTGAGCCGCTGCTGCCGTATGTGTCCCTATTACTGCACCTGATACCCCAATACTGAGCCCCTACCGTAAGTGTCCCTATTACTGCACCTGATACCCCAATACTGAGCCACTGCTGCCGTATGTGACCCTATTACTGCACCTGATACCCCAATACTGAGCCGCTGCTGCCGTATGTGTTCCTATTACTCCACCTGATACCCCGATACTGAGCCGCTGCTGCCATATGTGACCCTATTACTGCCCCTGATACCCCAATACTGAGCCGCTGCTGCCGTATGTGTCACTATTACTCCACCTGATACCCCAATACTGAGCCGCTGCTGCCGTATGTGTCCCTATTACTGCCCCTGATACCCCGATACTGAGCCGCTGCTGCCATATGTGTCCCTATTACTGCCCCTGATACCCCAATACTGAGCCCCTGCTGCCGTATGTGTCCCTATTACTGCCCATGATACCCCAATACTGAGCCGCTGCTGCCATTTGTGTCCCTATTACTGCACCTGATACCCCAATACTGAGCCCCTACCGTATGTGTCCCTATTACTGCACCTGATACCCCAATACTGAGCCGCTGCTGCCATATGTGTCCCTATTACTGCACCTGATACCCCAATACTGAGCCACTGCTGCCGTATGTGACCCTATTACTGCACCTGGTACCCCAATACTGAGCCGCTGCTGCCGTATGTGTCCCTATTACTGCCCCTGATACCCCGATACTGAGCCGCTGCTGCCATATGTGTCCCTATTACTGCCCCTGATACCCCAATACTGAGCCGCTGCTGCCGTATGTGTCCCTATTACTGCACCTGATACCCCAATACTGAGCCGCTGCTGCCGTATGTGTCCCTGTTACTGCCCGATACCCCAATACTGAGCCACTGCTGCCGTATGTGTCCCTATTACTGCCCCTGATACCCCGATACTGAGCCGCTGCTGCCATATGTGTCCCTATTACTGCCCCTGATACCCCAATACTGAGCCGCTGCTGCCATATGTGTCCCTATTACTGCCCCTGATACTCCAATACTGAGCCCCTGCTGCCGTATGTGTCCCTATTACTGCACCTGATACCCCAATACTGAGCCGCTGCTGCCGTATGTGTCCCTATTACTGCACCTGATACCCCAATACTGAGCCACTGCTGCCGTATGTGTCCCTATTACTGCACCTGATACCCCAATACTGAGCCGCTGCTGCCGTATGTGTCCCTATTACTCCACCTGATACCCCAATACTGAGCCGCTGCTGCCGTATGTGCCCCTATTACTGCCCCTGATACCCCAATACTGAGCCGCTGCTGCCGTTTGTGTCCCTATTACTGCACCTGATACCCCAATACTGAGCCACTGCTGCCATATGTGTCCCTATTACTCCACCTGATACCCCAATACTGAGCCTCTGCTGCCGTATGTGACCCTATTACTGCACCTACTCTGTGGTTCTCTGTACCCTCTAAATTCTAAAGCACCCCTCTATAATATAATAATGCCGGGTGCAAGTGCCCTAGAAAACAGAGCCCACATTTTGCCCTTTTGAAAGTAATAATGCCCTCTGTGTGCCTCTTTGATAGTCACAGTAACCTGAGTTCCCCTATTACAATAAGTGCTCACTTTACATTTAACAATGTCCAGAGTCTCCCCCTGTACAGCTCCCCTATACACAGTATAATGCCCCCTAACTGTATAGTACCACTCACACAGTATACTGACCCCTTAGTAGCCTTCAAACTGTTTGATGGTTCCTGTTATGACCCCAATGGCAGAGGGTCTCAGAAATAATTACTAAGTCTGCAAACACAAAAAAACAGCTCATAGGGCAGTGGTAACTGAGCTGACCATATATCTAATCCTAGCACCACAAATAGCAGCAGCCGGGGAACGTGCCTACGTTGGTTCTAGACGTCTCGCGCCAGCCGGAGAACTAACTAACCCTAGAAGGGAAAAGAAAGACCTTTCTTGCCTCCAGAGAAAAGACCCCAAAAGTTGGATACAAGCCCCCAACAAATAATAACGGTGAGGTAAGAGGAAAAGACAAACATAAGAATGAGCTAGGTATTTAGCAAAGAGAGGCCCACTAGCTAATAGCAGAATATAGTAAGATGACTTATATGGTCAGCAAAAACCCTATCAAAATATCCACGCTGGATATTCAAGAACCCCCGAACCGTCTAACGGCCCGGGGGAAGAACACCAGCCCCCTAGAGCTTCCAGCAAGGTCAGGAATCACATTTAGTACAAGCTGGACAAAAAATGAGAGCAAGC
Organism: Ranitomeya variabilis; assembly: GCF_051348905.1. Classification (NCBI taxonomy): domain Eukaryota; kingdom Metazoa; phylum Chordata; class Amphibia; order Anura; family Dendrobatidae; genus Ranitomeya; species Ranitomeya variabilis. Next base: position 24,531,017 of record NC_135232.1, read on the forward strand.
AAATAACCAAAAAACAAAGAAGCAGGACTTAGCTTAATTTTGCACGAACCCGGACCAGCAGACAGGAGCAAACAGAAAGGATCTGATTACAACGATGCCAGGCACTGGACTAAGGATCCAGGAAGCTTATATAGCAACTCCCCTGGACTAACGACCCAGGTGGGTGCCAAACTGAGGAAAGACAATCCCAGAGTCATATCACTAGTAACCACAAGAGGGAGCCAAAAAATCTAATTCACAACAGTACCCCCCCCTTAAGGAGGGGTCACCGAACCCTCACCAAGACCACCAGGGCGATCAGGATGAGCAGCGTGAAAGGCACGAACTAAATCGGCCGCATGCATATCAGAGGCAACCACCCAGGAATTATCCTCCTGACCATAGCCCTTCCACTTGACCAGATACTGAAGCCTCCGTCTGGAGAGACGAGAATCCAAGATCTTCTCCACCACGTACTCCAACTCGCCCTCAACCAACACCGGAGCAGGAGGCTCAACAGAAGGAACCACAGGTACAACGTACCGCCGCAACAAAGACCTATGGAACACGTTGTGAATGGCAAACGACACCGGAAGATCCAAGCGAAAGGACACAGGATTAAGGATTTCCAATATCTTGTAAGGACCGATGAAGCGAGGCTTAAATTTAGGAGAGGAGACCTTCATCGGAACAAATCGAGAAGACAGCCATACCAAATCCCCAACACGAAGACGGGGACCCACACCGCGGCGGCGGTTGGCAAAACGCTGAGCCTTCTCCTGTGACAACTTTAAGTTGTCCACCACATGATTCCAGATCTGCTGCAACCTATCCACCACAGAATCTACCCCAGGACAGTCAGAAGGCTCCACATGTCCCGAGGAAAAACGAGGGTGGAAACCAGAGTTGCAGAAAAATGGCGAAACCAAAGTAGCGGAACTAGCCCGATTATTAAGGGCAAACTCAGCCAACGGCAAGAAGGTCACCCAATCATCCTGATCTGCCGAAACAAAACACCTCAAATAAGCCTCCAGAGTCTGATTAGTTCGCTCCGTTTGTCCATTAGTCTGAGGATGAAAGGCAGACGAAAACGACAAATCAATGCCCATCCTAGCACAAAAGGATCGCCAGAACCTGGAAACAAACTGGGATCCTCTGTCAGACACAATATTCTCAGGAATGCCATGTAAACGAACCACATTCTGCAAGAACACAGGAACCAGATCGGAACAGGAAGGCAGCTTAGGCAAAGGCACCAAATGGACCATTTTAGAAAAGCGATCACACACCACCCAGATGACAGACATGCCCTGAGACACCGGGAGATCTGAAATGAAATCCATGGAAATGTGTGTCCAAGGCCTCTTCGGGACAGGCAAGGGCAAGAGCAACCCGCTGGCACGAGAACAGCAAGGCTTAGCTCGAGCACAAGTCCCACAGGACTGCACAAATGACCGCACATCCCGTGACAAGGAAGGCCACCAAAAGGACCTAGCCACCAGATCTCTGGTGCCAAAAATTCCCGGATGCCCTGCCAACACCGAGGAATGAACCTCGGAAATGACTCTGCTGGTCCACTTATCAGGAACAAACAGTCTGTCAGGTGGACAAGAGTCAGGTCTACCAGCCTGAAATCTCTGCAACACACGTCGCAAATCAGGAGAAATGGCTGACAAAATAACTCCTTCTTTAAGAATACCAACAGGTTCTGTGACTCCAGGAGAGTCAGGCACAAAGCTCCTTGAAAGAGCATCAGCCTTCACATTCTTAGAACCTGGTAAATACGAGACCACAAAGTCAAAACGGGAGAAAAACAATGACCAGCGGGCCTGTCTAGGATTCAGGCGTTTAGCAGACTCGAGATACATCAAATTTTTGTGATCAGTCAAGACCACCACACGATGCTTAGCACCCTCGAGCCAATGACGCCACTCCTCAAATGCCCACTTCATGGCCAGCAACTCCCGATTGCCAACATCATAATTCCGCACAGCAGGCGAAAACTTCCTAGAGAAGAAAGCACATGGTCTCATTACCGAGCAACCAGGGCCTCTCTGCGACAAAACGGCCCCTGCCCCAATCTCAGAAGCATCCACTTCAACCTGAAAGGGAAGTGAGACATCAGGCTGGCACAAAACAGGCGCCGAAGTAAACCGGCGCTTCAACTCTTGGAACGCCTCCACGGCTGCAGGAGCCCAGTTAGCAACATCAGAACCTTTCTTGGTCATATCCGTCAAAGGTTTAACAACGCTAGAAAAATTAGCGATAAAACGACGGTAGAAGTTAGCAAAACCCAAGAACTTCTGAAGACTCTTAACTGACGTGGGTTGAGTCCAGTCATGAATAGCTCGGACCTTGACTGGGTCCATCTCCACAGCAGAAGGGGAAAAAATAAACCCCAAAAAGGGAACCTTCTGTACTCCAAAGAGACACTTTGAGCCCTTAACAAACAAAGCATTCTCACGCAAAACCTGAAACACCATCCTGACCTGCTCCACATGTGAGTCCCAATCTTCAGAGAAAACCAGAATATCATCCAGATAAACAATCATAAATTTATCCAGATACTTCCGGAAAATATCATGCATAAAGGACTGAAACACTGAGGGAGCATTAGAGAGCCCAAAAGGCATCACCAAGTACTCAAAATGACCTTCGGGCGTATTAAATGCTGTCTTCCATTCATCTCCTTGCTTAATGCGCACAAGGTTGTACGCACCACGAAGATCTATCTTGGTGAACCACTTGGCACCTTTAATCCGGGCAAACAAGTCCGACAACAGAGGCAAAGGATACTGAAATTTAACAGTGATTTTATTCAGAAGCCGATAGTCAATACAAGGTCTCAAAGATCCGTCCTTCTTGGCCACAAAAAAGAATCCCGCACCAAGAGGGGAAGAGGATGGACGGATATGCCCCTTCTCCAGAGACTCCTTGATATACGAACGCATTGCGGCATGCTCAGGTACAGACAGATTAAATAGTCTTCCCTTAGGAAATTTACTACCTGGAATCAAATTTATGGCGCAGTCACAGTCCCTATGAGGAGGCAGAGTGTTGTGAAATTGGATTTTGGGCTCCCCCGGTGGCCACTGGTTGGAATTGAACTTGTGTGCATCATCCCCTCTGTTCACCTGTTCCCATCAGGATGTGGGAGTCGCTATTTAACCTTGCTCCTCTGTCACTTCCATGCCGGTCAACATTGTAATCAGAAGCCTTTCTGTGCATGTTCCTGCTTCTAGACAACTCCCAGCTAAGTCGGACTTTTGTCCTTGTTTGTTTTTTGCATTTTGTTCCAGTTCACAGCTGCAGTTTCGTTTCTGTGTCTGGAAAGCTCTTGTGATCTGAAATTGCCACTCTGATGTTATGAGTTAATACTAGAGTCTTAAAGTAATTTCAGGATGGTATTTTGATAGGGTTTTCAGCTGACCATGAAAGTGCCCTTTCTGTCTTCCTGCTATCTAGTAAGCGGACCTCGATTTTGCTAAACCTATTTTCATACTACGTTTGTCATTTTCATCTAAAATCACCGCCAATATATGTGGGGGCCTCTGTCTGCCTTTCGGGGAAATTTCTCTAGAGGTGAGCCAGGACTGTATTTTCCTCTGCCAGGATTAGTTAGTCCTCCGGCTGGCGCTGAGCGTCTAGGGATAAAACGTAGGCACGCTACCCGGCTACTGTTAGTTGTGCGGCAGGTTTAGTTCATGGTCAGTTTAAGTTTCCATCCTTCCAAGAGCTAGTTCATATTTATGCTGGGCTATGTTCTCTTGCCATTGAGAACCATAACAGCAGAGCACTGGACCTGGACTCGCAGAATACATCCTGATAATCAGACAAATACTCAGGAACTTCCGAAGGAGTAGAGGAAGCAATAGACACCGGCGGGGAATCAGCATGAATTCCCTGACAGCCCCAACTTGACACAGACATTGCCTTCCAATCCAAGACTGGATTGTGGGTCTGTAACCATGGCAACCCCAAAACGACCAAATCATGCATTTTATGCAGAACAAGAAAACGAATCACCTCCCGATGTTCAGGAGTCATGCACATGGTTACCTGCGTCCAAAACTGCGGTTTATTTTCCGCCAATGGCGTAGCATCAATACCTCTAAGAGGAATAGGATTTACCAACGGTTCAAGAACAAAACCACAGCGCTTGGCAAATGACAGATCCATAAGACTCAGGGCAGCACCTGAATCCACAAACGCCATAACAGGGTAAGAAGACAATGAGCAAATTAAAGTCACAGACAAAATAAATTTAGGTTGCAAATTACCAATGGCGACAGGACTAACAACCCTTGTAAGGCGTTTAGAGCATGCTGATATAACATGTGTAGAATCACCACAGTAAAAACACAACCCATTCTGACGTCTATGATTTTTCCGCTCATTTCTAGTCTGAATTCTATCACATTGCATTAAATCAGGTGTTTGTTCAGACAACACCACCAGAGGACTAGCGGTTTTGCGCTCCCGCAAACGCCGGTCAATTTGAATAGCCAGCGCCATGGAATCATTCAGACTTGTAGGAATGGGGAAACCCACCATCACATTCTTAATGGCTTCAGAAAGGCCATTTCTGAAATTTGCGGCCAGAGCACACTCATTCCACTGAGTAAGCACGGACCATTTCCGAAATTTTTGGCAATACACTTCAGCTTCATCCTGGACCTGAGAAATAGCCAGCAAGGCTTTTTCTGCCTGAACTTCAAGATTGGGTTCCTCGTAAAGCAATCCGAGCGCCAGAAAAAACGCATCAATATTTGCCAATGCCGGATCTCCTGGCGCTAGCGAGAAAGCCCAATCCTGAGGGTCGCCCCGTAAAAAAAAGATAACAATTTTAACTTGCTGAGCTGAATCTCCAGATGAACGGGGTCTCAGAGATAGAAACAGTTTACAATTATTCCTGAAATTCCTAAACTTCAGAAAACAGTTCAGGAATAGGTATTTTAGGTTCAGACATTGGACTACTGGTAACAAAATCTTGTATGCCCTGCACACGAGCAGCAAGCTGGTCTACACTTGTAATCAAGGTCTGGACATTCATGTCTGCAGCAAGCACAAGCCACTCAGAGGTAAAGGGGAGGAAGAGAGGAAAAAAAAAAAAAAACTCAGAATTTCCTTTCTTATAATCCCACTTCAGCAATGCATAAACATTTAATGTTGGCCTGGCATACTGTTATGACCCCAATGGCAGAGGGTCTCAGAAATAATTACTAAGTCTGCAAACACAAAAAACCAGCTCATAGGGCAGTGGTAACTGAGCTGACCATATATCTAATCCTAGCACCACAAATAGCAGCAGCCGGGGAACGTGCCTACGTTGGTTCTAGACGTCTCGCGCCAGCCGGAGAACTAACTAACCCTAGAAGGGAAAAGAAAGACCTTTCTTGCCTCCAGAGAAAAGACCCCAAAAGTTGGATACAAGCCCCCAACAAATAATAAAGGTGAGGTAAGAGGAAAAGAGAAACATAAGAATGAGCTAGGTATTTAGCAAAGAGAGGCCCACTAGCTAATAGCAGAATATAGTAAGATGACTTATATGGTCAGCAAAAACCCTATCAAAATATCCACGCTGGATATTCAAGAACCCCCGAACCGTCTAACGGCCCGGGGGAAGAACACCAGCCCCCTAGAGCTTCCAGCAAGGTCAGGAATCACATTTAGTACAAGCTGGACAAAAAATGAGAGCAAGCAAATAACCAAAAAACAAAGAAGCAGGACTTAGCTTAATTTTGCACGAACCCGGACCAGCAGACAGGAGCAAACAGAAAGGATCTGATTACAACGATGCCAGGCACTGGACTAAGGATCCAGGAAGCTTATATAGCAACTCCCCTGGACTAACGACCCAGGTGGGTGCCAAACTGAGGAAAGACAATCCCAGAGTCATATCACTAGTAACCACAAGAGGGAGCCAAAAAATCTAATTCACAACAGGTTCCAACACTGTAATCCCCACACTGTATGATGGCCCCATAGATAACCTCCATATAGTATAATGTGCCAGATAGTCCTCAATATAGCACAAGGCAGCACCCCTATAGGCAGACCCTGTAGTTTAAAGCAGCACCCCCATAGGCAAACCCTGTAGTATAAGGCAGCACCCCCCCATAGGCAGATCCTGTAGAATAAGGCAGCACTCCCCCCCCCCATAGGCAGATCCTGTATAATAAGGGTATGTGCACACGTTGCGGATTTTGCTGCGGAGTGCAGAGGTGCACTCTGTGCGCATCTACTCCCCCTCCAACCTCCAACTGGCTGTCATTTACCGCCCCCCAGGGCCAGCCACCATCTTCTTTGACCACTTCACCACCTGGCTACTTCATTTCCTTTCTGCAGACATCCCCACTATCATCATGGGTGATTTCAACATCCCCATTGACACTTCCCTCTCAGCTGCCACTAAACTTCTATCTCTCTCTTCCTCCTTCGGCCTCACTCAATGGTCTTCTGCAGCCACTCACAAAGATGGTCACACACTGGACCTCATCTTCACCCGCCTCTGCTCCCTATCTAACCTCTCTAACTCACCTCTTCCTCTCTCTGACCACAACCTTCTCACATTCTCATCTCTCTCCACTCCATGTCTAGAGTCCCCACCCCGCAAACTTTCACACCCTCGCAGAAATCTTAAACATCTTGACCTACATTCATTCTCTGAATCCCTCCTCCCTCTCACAGACATAAGTTCCATACACAATGCGGATGACGCTGCCGCTCTATATAACACCACAATAGCTGTAGCTTTGGAATCTGCTGCCCCACTTACACATACCAAAGCTTGCAAAATCAACAGACAGCCCTGGCACACCAGCCTGACCAAAGAACTGAGGCGAGCTTCCAGGGCTGCTGAGCGCAGATGGAAAAGATCCCACTCCAACGACCACTTAATCGCATTCAAACAGTCCCTCACTACTTTCAAGACCGCACTCGCCACAGCTAAACAAACCTACTTCTCATCTCTCATATCCTCCCTGTCTCACAACCCTAAACAGTTATTCAACACCTTCAATTCTCTCCTCCGTCTCCCAGCACCTCCTCCCTCCTCACTTATCTCTGCTGAAGACTTTGCCTCATTCTTCAAGCAGAAGATTGATAACATCAGAGACAGTTTTGGTCAACAAGCCCCAGAGCCCTTCCTCCCAACTTCCCTACCCTCCACCTCCAAAACCAACTACTCCACCATTACAGAAGATCAACTCGCCACTCTACTCTCAAGACCGCATCTCACCACCTGTGCACTTGACCCGCTCCCATCCCACCTCATCCCAAACCTCACCACAATCTTCATCCCAACCCTAACCCATCTCTTCAACCTATCACTAACAACTGGTGTTTTCCCCTCAAGCTTTAAACATGCCTCCATCACACCTATCCTCAAAAAGCCCTCTCTTGACCCATCCTCTGTATCTAGCTATCGCCCTATATCACTTCTCCCTTATGCCTCAAAACTACTGGAACAACACGTCTACCTTGAACTGTCCTCCCATCTCTCTTCTTGCTCCCTCTTTGACCGCTTACAATCTGGCTTCCGGTCACACCATTCCACTGAAACTGCACTAACTAAGGTCACCAATGACCTCTTAACCACCAAGAGCAAGCGACACTACTCTGTTCTCCTCCTCCTCGACCTGTCGGCTGCCTTTGACACAGTGGACCATTCCCTATTATTACAGACCCTCTCATCCCTTGGTATCACAGACTTGGCCCTATCCTGGATTTCATCATACCTAACAGACCGGACATTCAGCGTCTCCCACTCACACACCACCTCCTCACCTCGCCCCCTCTGTGTCGGAGTCCCACAAGGTTCAGTCCTTGGGCCCCTGCTCTTCTCCATTTACACCTTTGGCCTGGGACAGCTCATAGAATCTCATGGCTTTCAGTATCACCTCTATGCTGATGACACACAGATCTACATCTCTGGACCAGATATCACCTCCCTACTAACCAGAATCCCTCAATGTCTGTCCGCTATTTCATCCTTCTTCTCCGCTAAATTTCTGAAACTTAACATGGACAAAACAGAATTCATCATCTTTCCCCCATCTCACGTGACCCCCCCAACGAACCTATCCATTACAGTAAATGGCTGCCCACTCTCCCCAGTCCCACAAGCTCGCTACCTCGGGGTTATCCTTGACGCTGATCTCTCCTTCAAACCACATATCCAAGCCCTTTCCACTTCCTGCCGACTTCAACTCAAAAATATTGCACGAATCCGTTCATTCCTCAACCAAGAATCTGCAAAAACCCTAGTCCATGCCCTCATCATCTCTCGCCTTGACTACTGCAACCTCCTGCTCTGTGGCCTCCCCTCAAACACTCTCGCACCCCTCCAATCTATTCTAAACTCTGCTGCCCGACTAATCCACCTGTCCCCCCGCTATTCTCCAGCCTCTCCCCTCTGTCAATCCCTTCACTGGCTCCCCATTGCCCAGAGACTCCAGTACAAAACCCTAACCATGACATACAAAGCCATCCACAACCTGTCTCCTCCTTACATCTGTGACCTCATCTCCCGGTACTTTCCTACACGCAACCTCCGATCCTCACAAGATCTCCTTCTCTACTCCCCTCTTATCTCCTCTTCCCACAATCGTATACAAGATTTCTCTCGCGTATCACCCCAACTCTGGAACCCTCTACCACAACACATCAGACTCTCGCCCACCATCGAAACCTTCAAAAAGAATCTGAAGACCCACCTCTTCCGACAAGCCTACAACCTACAGTAACCACCGATCGACCAAACCGCTGCATGACCAGCTCTACCCTCACCTACTGTATCCTCACCCATCCCTTGTAGATTGTGAGCCTTCGCGGGCAGGGTCCTCTCTCCTACTGTACCAGTTATGACTTGTATTGTTCAAGATTATTGTACTTGTTTTTATTATGTATACCCCTCCTCACTTGTAAAGCGCCATGGAATAAATGGCGCTATAACAATAAATAATAATAATAATAATAATAATTTTTCCGCAGCAGATTTGGAAAATCCGCAGTGCAATACCACTGCGGTTTTCACTGCGGATTTTCACGCGGTTTCTTCTGCAGATTCCTCTGCGGGTTTTCAACTGCACTTTCCTATTGGTGCAGGTTGAAAACCGCTGCGGAATCTGCAGAAAGAAGTGACATGCTACTTCTTTTTTTCTGCAGCGTATCCGCGCGGAATTTTCCGCAGCGTGTGCACTGCGGTTTTTGTTTTCCATTGGTTAACATTGTACTGTACACGGCATGGAAAACTGCTGCGGATCCACAGCGTCAAATCCGGTGCGGATCCGCAGCAAAATCCGCAACGTGTGCACATAGCCTAAGGCAACACTCCCCCCCATAGGCAGATCCTGTAGAATAAGGCAGCACTCCCCCCATAGGCAGATCCTGTATATAAGGCAGCACTCCCCCCCCCATAGGCAGATACTATACAATAAGGCAGCACTCCCCCCCCATAGGCAGATCCTGTAGAATAAGGCAGCTCTCCCCCCTATAGGCTGATCCTGTATATAAGGCAGCACTCCCCCCTATAGGCTGATCCCGTATATAAGGCAGCACTCCCCCCTATTGGCTGGTCCTGTATATAAGGCAGCCCTCCCCCCCTATAGGCTGATCCTGTATATAAGGCAGCACTCCCCCCTATAGGCTGGTCCTGTATATAAGGCAGCCCTCCCCCCTATAGGCAGATCCTGTATATAAGACAGCCCTCCCCCTATAGGCAGAACCTGTATATAAGGCAGCCCTCCCCCCTATAGGCAGATACTGTACAATAAGGCAGCACTCCCCCCTATAGGCAGATACTGTACAATAAGGCAGCACTCCCCCCTATAGGCAGATACTGTACAATAAGGCAGCTCTCCCCCCCTATAGGCAGAAACTGTACAATAAGGCAGCACTCCCCCCCTATAGGCAGATACTGTACAATAATGCAGCACTCCCCCCTATAGGCAGATACTGTACAATACGGCAGCACTCCCCCCATAGGCAGATACTGTACAATAAGGCAGCACTCCCCCCCTATAGGCAGATACTGTACAATAAGGCAGCACTCCCCCCTATAGGCAGATACTGTACAATAAGGCAGCTCTCCCCCCCATAGGCAGATACTGTACAATAAGGCAGCACTCCCCCCTATAGGCAGATACTGTACAATAAGGCAGCACTCCCCCCTATAGGCAGATACTGTACAATAAGGCAGCACTCCCCCCTATAGGCAGATACTGTACAATAAGGCAGCACTCCCCCCCTATAGGCAGATACTGTACAATAAGGCAGCACTCCCCCCCTATAGGCAGATACTGTACAATAAGGCAGCCCCCATAAAAAACAATAAATAAATACTCACCTCTCTAACTCCTTGTTCCAGCGGTGCTTCCTGCTCCAGCTCCCACTCATCTGACAGTGGGCGCTGGGCGGTGACGTCATCGCGCCCGCTGTCAGACGGTGTGGGGGATGATGGGAGGAGCGCAGCGCTCCTTCCCCCATCACTGCGGTGAGCTGTATCGGCTAGATGCCGATACAGCTCACCATGCGATGACGGGCGGGGGGCCTGTTATGGACCTGGTGGTTAGGAGCACCCGGAATGACCTGATGAGTAAACTAGTAATCGGAACAAGCTCTGGGAAAGTGGGAACTCTGCTGACCGCAAACCCTACTCCTATCACACAAACTAGAAATAGCCGTGGAGCGTACCTAACTCTCCCTAGACGCCTCTTCACAGCCTAAGAGCTAACTACCCCTAAAGATAGAAATAGAAGCCTAACCTTGCCTCAGAGAAATTCCCCAAAGGTAAAGGCAGCCCCCCACATATATTGACTGTGAGTTAAGAGGAAAGTCACAAACACAGGAATGAAACAGGTTTTAGCAAAGGAGGCCAGACTTCACTAAAATAGTCAGAGGATAGAAAAGGGAACTATGCGGTCAGCACAAAAGACTACAAAAAACCATGCAGAGTAAGCAAAAAGACTCCCCACACCGACTCACGGTGTAGAGGTGCCACTCTGCACCCCAGAGCTTCCAGCTAGCAAGGGAATATCATGATAGCAAGCTGGACTAGAAATTAGCAGTACTAAGAAATATATTCAGGAAGCAGTAACAACAAATGAACTAGCAAAGACTTAGCTTCTGCTGGAGTAGACAGGTCCTCAGAGAAGTCCAAGAGAGATCTGAACCAATACTGAAACATTGACAGCTGGCATCAAGTAACGATCTGAGTGGAGTTAAATAGGGAAGCCAGCAAGCAATAAACGAGAGCAGCTGACAAAGCCAACCTCAGTGACCAGCAGTTCCGCTCAAAGCCACCAGAGGGAGTCCAAGAGCAGAACTAACCAAAGTACCATTCATGACCACAGGAGGGAATCCGAGAACGGAATTCACAACAGTACCCCCCCCTTGAGGAGGGGTCACCGAACCCTCACCAGGGCCCCCAGGCCGATCAGGACGAGCCAAATGAAAGGCACGATCTAAATCGGCAGCGTGGACATCGGAGGCAACAACCCAGGAATTATCCTCCTGACCATAGCCCTTCCACTTAACCAGGTACTGAAGCTTCTGTCTCGAAATACGAGAATCCAAAATTTTTTCCACCACATACTCCAACTCCCCCTCAACCAACACCGGAGCAGGAGGATCAACGGAGGGAACCATAGGCGCCACGTACCTCCGCAACAACGACCTATGGAACACATTATGGATGGCAAAAGAAGCTGGAAGGACCAAACGAAATGACACAGGGTTGAGAATTTCAGAAATCTTATAAGGACCAATGAAACGAGGCTTAAACTTAGGAGAAGAAACCTTCATAGGAACATAACGAGAAGACAACCAAACCAAATCCCCAACACGAAGTCGAGGACCAACACAATGACGGCGGTTAGCGAAACGTTGAGCCTTCTCCTGGGACAACGTCAGATTGTCCACTACGTGAGTCCAAATTTGCTGCAACCTGTCCACCACAGAATCCACACCAGGACAGTCAGAAGGCTCAACCTGCCCCGAAGAAAAACGAGGATGAAAACCAGAATTGCAGAAAAAAGGCGAAACCAAAGTAGCCGAACTAGCCCGATTATTAAGGGCGAACTCAGCCAATGGCAAGAAGGTCACCCAATCATCCTGATCAGCAGAAACAAAGCATCTCAGATAGGTTTCCAAAGTCTGGTTGGTTCGTTCGGTTTGGCCATTTGTTTGAGGATGGAAAGCCGAAGAAAAAGACAAATCAATGCCCATCCTAGTACAAAAGGACCGCCAAAACCTGGAGACAAACTGAGAACTTCTGTCCGACACAATGTTCTCCGGAATGCCATGCAAACGAACCACATGTTGAAAAAACAATGGCACCAAATCAGAGGAGGAAGGTAATTTAGGCAAGGGTACCAAATGGACCATCTTAGAAAAGCGATCACAAACCACCCAGATGACAGACATCCTTTGAGAGACAGGAAGATCTGAAATAAAATCCATGGAAACATGCGTCCAAGGCCTTTTCGGGACTGGCAAGGGCAAAAGCAACCCACTGGCACGAGAACAGCAGGGCTTAGCCCGAGCACAAGTCCCACAGGACTGCACAAAAGAACGCACATCCCGTGACAAGGAAGGCCACCAAAAGGACCTAGCCACCAAATCTCTGGTCCCAAAAATCCCAGGATGACCAGCCAACACTGAGCAATGAACCTCAGAAATAACTCTGCTAGTCCATCTATCAGGGACAAACAGTTTCTCCGCTGGACAACGGTCAGGTCTATCAGCCTGAAACTCCTGCAGCACCCACCGCAAATCAGGGGAGATGGCAGACAGAATTACCCCCTCTTTGAGAATACCAGCCGGCTCAGGGACTCCCGGAGAATCAGGCACAAAACTCCTAGAAAGGGCATCCGCCTTCACATTCTTAGAACCTGGAAGGTATGAGACCACAAAATCGAAACGGGAGAAAAACAGCGACCATCGAGCCTGTCTAGGATTCAACCGCTTGGCAGACTCGAGATAAGTCAGATTTTTGTGATCCGTCAAGACCACCACGCGGTGCTTGGCTCCCTCAAGCCAATGTCGCCACTCCTCGAATGCCCACTTCATAGCCAGCAGCTCCCGATTGCCAACATCATAATTATGCTCAGCAGGCGAAAACTTTCTAGAAAAGAAGGCACATGGCTTCATCACAGAGCCATCAGAACTTCTTTGAGACAAAACAGCCCCTGCTCCAATCTCAGAAGCATCAACCTCGACCTGAAAAGGGAGCGAAACATCTGGCTGACGCAACACAGGGGCCGAAGAAAAACGGCGTTTCAGCTCCTGAAAAGCCTCAACGGCCGCAGGGGACCAATTCACCACATCAGCACCTTTCTTTGTCAAATCAGTCAAAGGTTTAACCACACTAGAAAAATTAGCGATGAAGCGACGGTAAAAATTAGCAAAGCCCAGGAATTTCTGGAGGCTCTTCACAGATGTAGGTTGAGTCCAATCATAAATGGCCTGAACTTTAACAGGGTCCATCTCGATAGTAGAAGGGGAAAAAATGAAGCCCAAAAAGGAAACCTTCTGAACTCCGAAGAGACATTTAGACCCCTTCACAAACAAGGAATTAGCACGAAGGACCTGGAATACCATTCTGACCTGTTTCACATGAGACTCCCAATATCCGAAAAGACCAAAATATCATCCAAATATACAATCATGAATCTATCCAGATACTTTCGGAAGATGTCGTGCATAAAGGACTGAAACACAGATGGAGCATTTGAAAGCCCGAATGGCATTACCAGGTACTCAAAATGGCCCTCGGGCGTATTAAATGCTGTTTTCCATTCATCGCCCTGTTTAATACGCACAAGGTTATACGCCCCTCGAAGATCTATCTTGGTGAACCAACTAGCCCCCTTAATCCGAGCAAACAAATCAGACAGCAGAGGCAAAGGGTACTGAAATCTGACCGTGATTTTATTGAGAAGGCGGTAATCTATACAGGGTCTCAGAGAACCATCCTTCTTAGCCACAAAAAAGAACCCTGCTCCCAACGGTGATGAAGACGGGCGAATATGCCCTTTCTCCAAGGACTCCTTTATATAACTCCGCATAGCGGCGTGCTCTGGCACAGATAAATTGAAAAGTCGGCCCTTAGGAAACTTACTACCAGGAATCAAATTTATAGCACAATCACAATCCCTATGAGGGGGTAGGACACTGGATTTGGGCTCATCAAATACATCCTGGTAATCCGACAGAAACTCAGGGACTTCAGAAGGAGTGGAAGCAGAAATTGACACCAATGGAACATCGCCATGTACCCCTTGACAACCCCAACTAGACACAGACATTGATTTCCAATCCAATACTGGATTATGAACCTGTAGCCATGGCAAACCCAACACGACCACATCATGCAAATTATGTAACACCAAAAAGCGAATATCTTCCTGATGTGCAGGAGCCATGCACATGGTCAACTGAGTCCAGTACTGAGGTTTATTCTTGGCCAACGGCGTGGCATCAATTCCCCTTAATGGAATAGGATACTGCAAAGGCTTCAAGAAAAAACCACAGCGCCTGGCAAACTCCAAGTCCATCAAATTCAGGGTAGCGCCTGAATCCACAAATGCCATAACCGAGTAGGATGACAAAGAGCAAATCAGAGTAACAGACAAAAGAAATTTAGGCTGTACAGTACCAATGGTGACAGACCTAGCGAACCGCTTAGTGCGCTTAGGACAATCAGAGATAGCATGAGTGGGGTCACCACAGTAAAAACACAGCCTATTCTGACGTCTGTGTTCTTGCCGTTCAGTTCTGGTCAAAGTTCTATCACATTGCAAAAGCTCAGGCCTCTGCTCAGAGGACACCGCCAAATGGTGCACAATTTTGCGCTCACGCAAACGCCGATCAATTTGGATGGCTAAGGACATTGATTCATTCAGACCAGCAGGTGTGGGGAATCCCACCATAACATCCTTAAGGGCTTCAGAAAGACCCTTTCTAAAAATTGCTGCCAGGGCACACTCATTCCATTGAGTAAGCACAGACCATTTTCTAAACTTCTGACAATATATCTCCGCTTCATCCTGACCCTGACACAAAGCTAGCAAGATCTTCTCTGCCTGATCCACTGAATTCGGTTCGTCATAAAGCAATCCAAGCGCCAGAAAAAACGCATCTACATTAAGCAATGTAGGATCTCCTGGCGCAAGGGAGAACGCCCAGTCTTGAGGGTCGCCACGCAACAAAGAAATAATAATTTTTACTTGCTGAATGGGATCACCAGAGGAGCGGGGTCTCAAAGCAAGAAACAGTTTACAATTATTTTTGAAATTCAGAAACTTAGATCTATCCCCAGAAAACAAATCAGGAATTGGAATTCTAGACTCTAACATCGGATTCTGAACTACATAATCTTGAATGCTTTGCACCCTTGCAGCGAGTTGATCCACACAAGAGGACAGACCCTGAATATCCATATCTACACCTGAGTCCTGAACCACCCAGAGATTAAGGGGAAAAGAGAGACAAAACACACTGCAAAGAAAAAAAAATGGGTTCAGAACTTCTCTTATCCCTCTTTTGAGATGCATTAACACTTTGTGGGCCAGCTGTACTGTTATGGACCTGGTGGTTAGGAGCACCCGGAATGACCTGATGAGTAAACTAGTAATCGGAACAAGCTCTGGGAAAGTGGGAACTCTGCTGACCGCAAACCCTACTCCTATCACACAAACTAGAAATAGCCGTGGAGCGTACCTAACTCTCCCTAGACGCCTCTTCACAGCCTAAGAGCTAACTACCCCTAAAGATAGAAATAGAAGCCTAACCTTGCCTCAGAGAAATTCCCCAAAGGTAAAGGCAGCCCCTCACATATATTGACTGTGAGTTAAGAGGAAAGTCACAAACACAGGAATGAAACAGGTTTTAGCAAAGGAGGCCAGACTTCACTAAAATAGTCAGAGGATAGAAAAGGGAACTATGCGGTCAGCACAAAAGACTACAAAAAACCACGCAGAGTAAGCAAAAAGACTCCCCACACCGACTCACGGTGTGGAGGTGCCACTCTGCACCCCAGAGCTTCCAGCTAGCAAGGGAATATCATGATAGCAAGCTGGACTAGAAATTAGCAGTACTAAGAAATATATTCAGGAAGCAGTAACAACAAATGAACTAGCAAAGACTTAGCTTCTGTTGGAGTAGACAGGTCCTCAGAGAAGTCCAAGAGAGATCTGAACCAATACTGAAACATTGACAGCTGGCATCAAGTAACAATCTGAGTAGAGTTAAATAGGGAAGCCAGCAAGCAATAAACGAGAGCAGCTGACAAAGCCAACCTCAGCGACCAGCAGTTCCGCTCAAAGCCACCAGAGGGAGTCCAAGAGCAGAACTAACCAAAGTACCATTCATGACCACAGGAGGGAGTCCGAGAACGGAATTCACAACAGGGGCCCACTGCTGGCACCGGGCCCCCCCCCCCCCCGCCTGCTCAGGGGCCCCATAGCGGCAGAGCAGGGAGATCGATTCTCCCTGCTCTGCCGCAGAATGTAGCTGCATCGGCGCGCTGCGTTACAGTGGTGTAGCTCCCGGTGGGCCCCCTCAGAGCGTGGGGCCCGGGGCGATGGCCCCCTCTGCCCCCCCAGCTACGCTACTGAGTATACCCCTTTAACTCAACTGCTCTCCATTCCCGTATTGCCTTCTGTAGTAAGGAGATCGGTTAGGGTATGTGTCCACGGTCAGTAAACGCTGCTTGTTTGACGCTGCGCAGAGCTGCAGCGTCAAACACGCAGCGTCCAGATGTTCCAGCATAGTGGAGGGGATTTTATGAAATCCCGTGTCCACTATGCGTGGAAACACGCATCCGACTTCCCTGCGACTCCGGACATGCTGCGCGTCTTTTCAGATCGCAGCATGTCCGTGCTACCTGCGGCGATGCTGCGTCGCCGCAAGTAATATCACAGGGCGCTATGGGAGAGAGCGATGATCCCGGATGTGTACAGTTAACACATCCGGCATCATCGCGTCCCAGAAAGGGGGTGGGGCTTAGCGCCGAGCGGCTTCGCTGCTCCGGCGATACCGCCGGCCATCCTGACCGTGGACACGTACCCTTATTCTTAGGGACACTGTCTCCACTTGGAAGGCAGTGAGGAAAAAAGTTTGGCCTTTTAGAATTTCAAAACACCTTCCATTATGGCGAAACTCCGAATTCCCTCAGGTAGAGTAAATATTTTTTTTTTCAAAATGGCAATAGGCGGGAATAAATACTGTTAGTCCTGTTACCAATTTTGAACTGCATTTAGCCCACTTTATTATTTGGGCCTATATCTGTGTTTCCTCCTCATCCTGCCCATTGCCCAGCCACTGCTAGATGACTCTTGTGGTACATTGACCCAGACCACTACATTCCCCTTGCACTTTACACAGTCAGAATCTGACCCTGCTGAAAGTCAGGTTCCCCTTCCCGCATACTATACCACCTTACACGGGGACAAAGAGGAAGGTGCAGATGAAAGTGCAGGTTCCTTCATCAGGTGGGGGGGCATACTTGTTGGCAATGGCACAGGGCCCCTCATAGTACGCAAAAGTGTCTCTGCCAGTGGGAGGCGCCAACCGACGTCAAACACACCGCCGTACTATGAGGGGCCCTGTGCCAGTGCCAACGAGTGGGCCCCCCCTGCTTGCTCAGGATCACAGCACTTGCAAAGTTGAAATACTTACCTCTCACTGCTCCACCGCCGTGACGTTTTCCGCGTTTCCTGGGCCCACAAAAATCTTGAGCCAGCTCTACCCCCCCACAACTTTAGCCAAATGACCCCCAGTTTTCAATGCCTAACTATTATTATAAAGTAAATTAAGATTGACAAGCTTCAATAATAAGAATTGATGTTTTTGGCATTAAAATGGGCACTGTAGGTGTTTTCCTGTCCTCCACTCACTGCCGACTTTGATTCCCCATTGACTTGCATTGGGTTTCGTGTTTCAGACGGCCCCTGACTTTTCGCAATAATCGTCCGATTTCACCCGACCCGACTTTTGACAAAGTCGGGTTTCGCGAAACCCGACCCGATCCGAAAAAAGTAAAAGTCGCTCAACTCTACTGGTGACGTATCCCCAAATCCTTGCCCTCCCCAACACATCCCCACACTCATTTCTAACCCGCTACCACGATCCTCTGCACGTTTTCCCAACCATGACAACCTCATACCCATTCATCCAGCCCCCACTCCCCTTACCTGGAGCACTATGGAACGCACACTCCGTTTGCAACAAACTGTAATTTATCCATGACCTCTTCATCACCAACAAACTCTCCTTCCTCAGCGTCACTGAAACCTGGCTCACCCCCTCTGACTCGGCCTCTCCAGCTGCACTTTCCTATGGCGGATTCCACCTCTCTCACGCCACCAACAAACGTGGTGGAGGGGTTGGCTTGCTCCTGTCCGAAACCTGCTTCTTCACTCCAATCCCGCTACTACCCTCTGCTACTCTTCCCTCGTTTGAGGTGCACTCCGTCCGCATCTATTCCCCCTCCAACCTCCAGCTGGCTGTCATCTACCGCCAAACAGAACTAGCCATCTCCACCTTTCTCAACCACTTCACCACCTGGCTACTTCATTTCCTCTCCGCTGACATCCCCACCATCATCATGGGTGATTTCAATATCCCCACTTGATACTTCCACCTCAGCTGTCTCTACACTTTTATCACTGACTGCCTCCTTTGGCCTCACTCAATGGTCCTCTGAGGCCACTCACAAAGATGGCCACACGCTGGACCTCATCTTCACCCGCCTCTGCTCCCTTACTAATCTCATTAACACACCCCTCCCCCTGTCTGACCACAACCTAGACATTCTCTTCCCTCTCCTCTCCTAGTGCGCAACCCCCACTCCACAAACTCACTCTCCCATGCAGAAATCTCAAACATCTCAACTTACAATCACTCTCTGAGTCCCTTCTCCCTCTTACAGACATAGCTTCCCTTCATGACACAGATGCTGCTGCCTCTTTTTATAACACCACAATAACAGCAACACTCAATTCGGCCGCCCTGCTCATGCATAGTAAAACTAATACTATCAACAGACAGCCCTGGCTGACCAGCCTGACCAAAGAACTGAGACGGGCTTCCAGGATTGCTGAGCAGAGATGGAAGTGATCCCACTCTGCTGACCACTACACTGCATACAAGCAGTCCCTCACCAACTTCAAGTCCACGCTCACTGCCGCAAAACAAACTTACTTCTCATCTCTCATATCCTCCCTGTCTCACAACCCTAAACAGCTTTTCAACACTTTCACCCCTCCCTCCTCTCTAATTTCTGCTGAAGACTTTGCCGCATTCTTTTAGCAGAAGATCGATACGATCAGAGAAAGCTTTGGCCCACAGCGCCCACTGCCCCTCTTAGCTGCTCAACCCTGCTCCTCCAAAACCAGCTTCTCCACCATGACAGAAGATCAGCTCTCCAACCTCCTGTCAAGATCACACCTCACCACTTGCACGCTCGACCCGCTCCCATCCCACCTCATCCCTAACCTTTCCACGGTCTTCATCCCAACCCTAACGCACCTCTTCAACCTCTCACTCACAACAGGTGTCTTCCCCTCATCTGTTATGACCCCAATGGCAGAGGGTCTCAGAAATAATAACCAAGTCTGCAAACACAAAAAAACAGCTCATAGGGCAATGGTAACTGGGCTGACCATATATCTAATCCTAGCAACACAAATAGAAGTAGCCGGGGAACGTGCCTATGTTGGTTCTAGACGTCTCGCGCCAGCCGGAGAACTAACTAACCCTAGAAGGGAAAAGAAAGACCTTTCTTGCCTCCTGAGATAAGACCCCAAAAAGTTGGATACAAGCCCCCAACAAATAATAACGGTGAGGTAAGAGGAAAAGACAAACATAAGAATGAACTAGGTATTTAGCAAAGAGAGGCCCACTAGCTAATAGCAGAATATAGTAAGATGACTTATATGGTCAGCAAAAACCCTATTAACATATCCACGCTGGATATTCAAGAACCCCAGAACCGTCTAACGGCCGGGGGGAGAACACCAGCACCCCTAGAGCTTCCAGCAAGGTCAGAAATCACATTTCGTACAAGCTGGACAAAAATAGAAGCAAAGCAAATAACCAAAATAACCAAAAAGCAAGACTTAGCTTAATTTTGCAAAAACCAGGACCAGCGGACAGGAGCAAACAGAAGGATCTGATTACAACGATGCCAGGTACTGGACTAAGGATCCAGGAAGTTAATATAGCAACACCCCTGGACTAACGGCCCAGGTGAGTGCCAAAGTGAAGAAAGACAATCCCAGAGTCATATCACTAGTGACCACAAGAGGGAGCCAAAAAGTCTAATTCACAACAGTACCCCCCCCTTAAGGAGGGGTCACCGAACCCTCACCAAGACCACCAGGGCGATCAGGATGAGCAGCGTGAAAGGCACGAACTAAATCGGCCGCATGCACATCAGAGGCAACCACCCAGGAATTATCCTCCTGACCATAGCCCTTCCACTTGACCAGATACTGAAGCCTCCGCCTGGAGAGACGAGAATCCAAGATCTTCTCCACCACGTACTCCAACTCGCCCTCAACCAACACCGGAGCAGGAGGCTCAACAGAAGGAACCACAGGAACAACGTACCGCCGCAATAAAAACCTATGGAACGCGTTGTGAATGGCAAACGACACCGGAAGATCCAAGCGAAAGGACACCGGATTAAGGATTTCCAATATTTTGTAAGGACCGATGAAGCGAGGCTTAAATTTAGGAGAGGAGACCTTCATAGGAACAAATCGAGAAGACAGCCATACCAAATCCCCAACACGAAGTCGGGGACCCACACCGCGGCGGCGGTTGGCAAAACGCTGAGCCTTCTCCTGTGACAACTTTAAGTTGTCCACCACATGATTCCAGATCTGCTGCAACCTATCCACCACAGAATCTACCCCAGGACAGTCAGAAGGCTCCACATGTCCCGAGGAAAAACGAGGATGGAAACCAGAGTTGCAGAAAAAAGGCGAAACCAATGTAGCGGAACTAGCCCGATTATTAAGGGCAAACTCAGCCAACGGCAAGAAGGTCACCCAATCATCCTGATCCACAGAAACAAAACACCTCAAATAAGCCTCCAAAGTCTGATTAGTTCGCTCCGTTTGTCCATTAGTCTGAGGATGAAAGGCAGACGAAAACGACAAATCAATGCCCATCCTAGCACAAAAGGATCGCCAGAACCTGGAAACAAACTGGGATCCTCTGTCAGACACAATATTCTCAGGAATGCCGTGTAAACGAACCACATTCTGAAAGAACACAGGAACCAGATCGGAAGAGGAAGGCAGCTTAGGCAAAGGCACCAAATGGACCATCTTAGAAAAGCGATCACATACCACCCAGATGACAGACATGCCCTGAGAAACCGGAAGATCTGAAATGAAATCCATGGAAATGTGTGTCCAAGGCCTCTTCGGGACAGGCAAGGGCAAGAGCAACCCGCTGGCACGAGAACAGCAAGGTTTAGCCCGAGCACAAGTCCCACAGGACTGCACAAACGACCGCAGATCCCGAGACAAGGAAGGCCACCAAAAGGACCTAGCCACCAGATCTCTGGTGCCAAAAATTCCCGGATGCCCTGCCAACACCGAGGAATGAACCTCGGAAATGACTCTGCTGGTCCACTTATCAGGAACAAACAGTCTGTCAGGTGGACAAGAATCAGATCTCCCAGCCTGAAATCTCTGCAACACACGTCGCAAATCCGGAGAAATGGCTGACAAGATAACTCCCTCTTTAAGAATACCAACTGGTTCTGCGACTCCCGGAGAGTCAGGCACAAAGCTCCTTGAAAGAGCATCAGCCTTCACATTCTTTGAACCTGGTAAATACGAGACCACGAAGTCAAAACGGGAGAAAAACAATGACCAGCGGGCCTGTCTAGGATTCAGGCGTTTAGCAGACTCGAGATACATCAAATTTTTGTGATCAGTCAAGACCACCACACGATGCTTAGCACCCTCGAGCCAATGACGCCACTCCTCAAATGCCCACTTCATGGCCAACAACTCCCGATTGCCAACATCATAATTTCGCTCAGCAGGCGAAAACTTCCTAGAGAAAAAGGCACAAGGTCTCATCACAGAGCAACCAGGGCCTCTCTGCGACAAAACGGCCCCTGCCCCAATCTCAGAAGCATCCACTTCAACCTGAAAGGGAAGTGAGACATCAGGCTGGCACAAAACAGGCGCCGAAGTAAACCGGCGTTTCAACTCCTGGAAAGCCTCCACAGCTGCAGGAGCCCAGTTAGCAACATCAGAACCTTTCTTGGTCATATCCGTCAAAGGTTTAACAACGCTAGAAAAATTAGCAATAAAACGACGGTAGAAGTTAGCAAAACCCAAGAACTTCTGAAGACTCTTAACTGACGTGGGCTGAGTCCAATCAAGAATAGCTCGGACCTTGACTGGGTCCATCTCCACAGCAGAAGGGGAAAAAATAAACCCCAAAAAGGGAACCTTCTGTACTCCAAAGAGACACTTTGAGCCCTTAACAAACAACGCATTCTCGCGCAAAACCTGAAACACCATCCTGACCTGCTCCACATGCGAGTCCCAGTCATCAGAAAAAAACAGAATATCATCCAGATAAACAATCATAAATTTATCCAGATACTTCCAGAAAATATCATGCATAAAGGACTGAAACACTGAAGGAGCATTAGAGAGCCCAAAAGGCATCACCAAGTACTCAAAATGACCTTCGGGCGTATTAAACGCGGTTTTCCATTCATCTCCTCGCTTAATGCGCACAAGGTTGTACGCACCACGAAGATCTATCTTGGTGAACCACTTGGCACCTTTAATTCGGGCAAACAAGTCTGACAACAGAGGCAAAGGATACTGAAATTTAACAGTAATTTTATTCAAAAGCCGATAGTCAATACAAGGTCTCAAAGATCCGTCCTTCTTGGCCACAAAAAAGAATCCCGCACCAAGAGGGGAAGAGGATGGACGGATATGCCCCTTCTCCAGAGATTCCTTGATATACGAACGCATTGCGGTATGCTCAGGTACAGACAGATTAAACAGTCTACCCTTAGGAAATCTGCTACCTGGAATCAAATCTATGGCGCAGTCACAGTCCCTATGAGGGGGCAGAGCACTGGACCTGGACTCGCTGAACACATCCTGATAATCAGACAAATACTCAGGAACTTCCGAAGGAGTAGAGGAAGCAATAGACACCGGCGGGGAATCACCATGAATACCCTGACAGCCCCAACTTGACACAGACATTGCCTTCCAATCCAAGACTGGATTATGAGTCTGCAACCATGGCAAACCCAAAACGACCAAATCATGCATTTTATGCAGAACAAGAAAACGAATCACCTCCCGATGTTCAGGAGTCATGCACATGGTTACCTGTGTCCAAAACTGCGGTTTATTTTCCGCCAATGGCGTAGCATCAATACCTCTAAGAGGGATAGGATTTACCAACGGTTCAAGAACAAAACCACAGCGCTTGGCAAATGACAGATCCATAAGACTCAGGGCAGCACCTGAATCCACAAACGCCATAACAGGGTAGGAGGACAATGAGCAAATTAAAGTCACAGACAAAATAAATTTAGGTTGCAAATTACC
This sequence comes from Ranitomeya variabilis, assembly GCF_051348905.1. Taxonomy (NCBI): domain Eukaryota; kingdom Metazoa; phylum Chordata; class Amphibia; order Anura; family Dendrobatidae; genus Ranitomeya; species Ranitomeya variabilis. Next base: position 24,554,611 of record NC_135232.1, read on the forward strand.
AATGGCGACAGGACTAACAACCCTTGTTAGGCGTTTAGAGCATGCTGATATAACATGTGTAGAATCACCACAGTAAAAACACAACCCATTCTGACGTCTATGATTTTTCTGCTCATTTCTGGTCTGAATTCTATCACATTGCATCAAACCAGGTGCTTGTTCAGACAACACCACCAGAGGATTAGCGGTTTTGCGCTCCCGCAAATGCCGGTCAATTTGAATAGCCAGCGCCATGGAATCATTCAGACTTGTAGGAATGGGGAAACCCACCATCACATTCTTAATGGCTTCAGAAAGGCCATTTCTGAAATTTGCGGCCAGAGCGCACTCATTCCACTGAGTAAGCACGGACCATTTCCGAAATTTTTGGCAATACACTTCAGCTTCATCCTGGCCCTGAGAAATAGCCAGCAAGGCTTTTTCTGCCTGAACTTCAAGATTGGGTTCCTCGTAAAGCAATCCGAGCGCCAGAAAAAACACATCAATATTTGCCAATGCCGGATCTCCTGGCGCTAGCGAGAAGGCCCAATCCTGAGGGTCGCCCCGTAAAAAAGAGATAACAATTTTAACTTGCTGAGCTGAGTCTCCAGATGAACGGGGTCTCAGAGATAGAAACAATTTACAATTATTCCTGAAATTCCTAAACTTAAATCGATCTCCAGAAAACAGTTCAGGAATAGGTATTTTAGGTTCAGACAAAGGACTCCTGGTAACAAAATCTTGTATGCCTTGCACACGAGCAGCAAGCTGGTCCACACTTGTAATCAAGGTCTGGACATTCATGTCTGCAGCAAGCACAAGCCACTCAAAGGTAAAGGGGAGAAAGAGAGGAAAAAAAAAAAAAAAACTCAGAATTTCCTTTCTTATAATCCCACTTCTGCAATGCATTAAACATTCAATGTTGGCCTGGCATACTGTTATGACCCCAATGGCAGAGGGTCTCAGAAATAATAACCAAGTCTGCAAACACAAAAAACCAGCTCATAGGGCAGTGGTAACTGGGCTGACCATATATCTAATCCTAGCAACACAAATAGAAGTAGCCGGGGAACGTGCCTACGTTGGTTCTAGACGTCTCGCGCCAGCCGGAGAACTAACTAACCCTAGAAGGGAAAAGAAAGACCTTTCTTGCCTCCTGAGATAAGACCCCAAAAAGTTGGATACAAGCCCCCAACAAATAATAACGGTGAGGTAAGAGGAAAAGACAAACATAAGAATGAACTAGGTATTTAGCAAAGAGAGGCCCACTAGCTAATAGCAGAATATAGTAAGATGACTTATATGGTCAGCAAAAACCCTATTAACATATCCACGCTGGATATTCAAGAACCCCCGAACCGTCTAACGGCCGGGGGGAGAACACCAGCACCCCTAGAGCTTCCAGCAAGGTCAGAAATCACATTTCGTACAAGCTGGACAAAAATAGAAGCAAAGCAAATAACCAAAATAACCAAAAAGCAAGACTTAGCTTAATTTTGCAAAAACCAGGACCAGCGGACAGGAGCAAACAGAAGGATCTGATTACAACGATGCCAGGCACTGGACTAAGGATCCAGGAAGTTAATATAGCAACACCCCTGGACTAACGGCCCAGGTGAGTGCCAAAGTGAAGAAAGACAATCCCAGAGTCATATCACTAGTGACCACAAGAGGGAGCCAAAAAGTCTAATTCACAACACTCATCCTTCAAGCATGCCAAGATCACACCCATCCTCAAAGCCCTCCCTTACCCATCCTTTGTGTCTAGCTATCGCCCGATATCTCTTCTCCCTTATGCCTCCAAATTACTGGAGCAACACGTCCATCTTGAACTGTCCTCCCACCTCTCATCCTGCTCCCTCTTTGATTGGTTACAATCTGGCTTCCGTCCCCATCACTCAACTGCCCTAACTAAAGTCACCAATGACCTACTAACTGCCAGGAGCAAGCAACACTACTCTGTCCTCCTTCTCCTGGACCTGTCTTCTGCCTTCGACACTGTGCACCACTCCCTTCGGCTCCTTTCACACTAGCGTCGGGCTCGGCCTGTCGCAGTGCGTTGGGCCGAGGTTACCGACGCTAGCGTTCTCTGCGCCGCACAACGGGGGCAGCGGATGCATTTTTCCAGCGCATCCGCTGCCCCATTGTGAGGTGCGGGGAGGTGGGGGCGGAGTTCCGGCCGCGCATGCGCAGTTGGAAAAAGCGGACCGTCGGCAGCAAAAAACGTTACATGTAACGTTTTTTGCTCCCGGCGGACCGCCACAACACGGCGCAACCGTCTCACGACGGTTGCGACGTGTGTCAATGCGTCGCTAATGCATCGCTAATGTTAGTCAATGGGAAAAAAACGCATCCTGCAAGCACTTTTGCAGGATGCGTTTTTTTGCCAAAACGACGCATTGCGACGTATTGAAAAAAACGCTAGTGTGAAAGTAGCCTTCTGCTACAGGTCCTCTCATCTCTTGGCATCACAGACTCGGCCCTATCCTGGATCTCGTCATATCTGACAGACCGAACATTCAGTGTCTCCCTCCCCCCACACCACCTCCTCACTTCGCCCCTTGTCAGTCGGTGTTCCTCAAGGCTCTGTTCTAGGACCCCTACTCTTCTCCATCTACACCTTCGGCCTTGGACAGCTCATAGAATCCCACGGTATGCAGAATCATCTCTACGCCGATGACAAGCAGATCTACCTAATCGGACCTGACCTCATCTCCTTACTTACCATAATCCCGCACTGTCTGCTATTTCATCCTTCTTTTCTGCTCGCTTTCTAAAACTGAACAGACAAAACAGAATTCATCATCTTTCCCCCATCTCACTCTACCCCTCCACCAGACCTATCCATCAATGTCAATGGCTGCTCACTTTCCCCAGTCCCACACGCCCGGTGCCTCGGGGTGATCCTCGACTCTGCCCTCTCTTTCAAGCCACATATCCAAGCCCTTGCCTCCTCCTGCCGTCTCAAACTCAAAAATATTTCCAGGATCCACGCAATCCTTGACCGCGACACCACAAAAATACTAGTGCATGCCCTTATCTCCCGCCTTGACTACTGCAACCTCCTACTCTCTGGACTCCCCTCTAGCACTCTGGCACTCCTCCAATCCATCCTACACTCTGCTGCCCGACTAATCTACCTGTCTCCCCGCTATTCCCCAGCCTCTCCCCTATGCCAAGCCCTTCACTGGCTTCCTATCGCCCAGAGACTCCAGTTCAAAACTCTTACAATGACATACAAAGCCATCCACAACCTATCTCCTCCATACATCTGTGACATGGTCTCCAGGTACCTACCTACACGCAACCTCCGATCCTCTCAAGATCTCCTTCTCTACTCCCCTCTCATCTCTTCTTCCCACAACCGCATCCAAGACTTCTCCCATGCTTCCCCCATACTCGGGAACTCTCTACCCCAACACATCAGACTCTCGTCTACCATAGAAACCTTCAAAAAGAACCTGAAGACTTGCTGTGATCCTCAACCTACTGAACCGCAGCACAACCTGCTCTACCCTCTCCTAGTGTATCCTCATCCATCCACTGCAGACTGTGATCCTTCGCGGGCAGGGTCTTCCCTCCTTATGTACCTGTGTGCCTTGTTTTTTGCTCATGTTTAAATGTATTTGTCTATATTTGCCCCGTATTTACATGTAAGGCGCCATGGAATAAATGGCGCTATAAAAATGTATAATAATAAAATAATAATAAAAAACAAGTTGGATGTCATTTTGCTATCTCCCATGGGTACCCCTTCAATATCGTTTCTTTATTCTGTAATGAAGTCTAATTTACTGGGGGTGCACGCGGACATTTTAAGTATTGGAAGCAGGAATTAGATCATGTAGAGATTCCAGGCAAGATTAGAGTTGGGTGGAGCTTGTTTAGGAAACACATTATAAATGAAACATGAAGAGAGACTTGGTATAAAATCATGCATGGGGCCATCTATGCTTTCAAAATACCCCCAAAAAGATCCTCTATCAAATAGACTACTTGTCCTAAATGTGATCTCTCCAACTCCGACCTCATACATGTTCTTTGGTCTTGTCCTGCGTCCGACTCTTTTTGGGGGTTGGTATCAAATTTGATTAGTGACATTTGGGGATCAGGCTACTCCCTGCCTCTTTACTTTGCCTTATTTCACTTATGGGATAGCACTGATGCTCCTAACAAGATAGGTGGTCCTCCCAAATTGCTGCATACCTTGCTTATATTAGCATGGAGATAGAACAGCAGGATGCTCTATGTAATAAAGAGACACAGGCTGGCTTCTTTTGAAGTGGAAACAGTTTATTGTAAACTGTTGCTTTTTAGGGGGAAAGAGAATATGGTTAAACCTTTTGTCTCTACAGTCTGGTATATATTGGAGGACTTCAAAAATTAATATGGGATCACTACGCCGACATTGAAGATGGGGAGGGAGGTAACGGACCAAGGTTTATATTCTGCTTATGAATAAAAGCTTTTTCATGATGGTTTTAATAATATACACTGTCAGCTGAATCACTTGTAGGAAGGAAGTTGATGGCTTAAAGGTTTAAGTGTCAAGGAGAGAACAGAAAGGACACTATTGTAGGTGTCGTGAAGTGTGTCATCTGTAACTTTAGACCTTTATTCAATTTATGATGATACACATGCTTGGAATACAAACCTCGAAGGTTACAACTTATTTATAAGAAACAGGATTACCAAGAGGGGAGGAGGGTTGCATTGTATGTTAGGAAAGCGTATATCTCCACAGAGATCCACGCTTCAGAGAATGGTAACTCTGTAGAAGATAATTTGAGATAATTTCAACTAGCTTAACTGTTCACAACAACAGAAATTTTGACATCGAACAACTGGAGCAAGTTTTAGAGAAGAACGACCAGGATGGTGAGTAGACTGGGTCCTACGAGGAATATTTAGCTTGCAGAAAAGAAGGCTGAGAGACTTAATAGCGGTCTACAAATATCTGAAAGGATGTCACAGTGTAGCAGGATCATTATTATTCTCATTTGCACATGTGTTGGACACCGCATTTAATCTGAATTAGGCTACGTTCACATTTGCGTTGTTGGGCGCAGCGTCGGCGACACAACCAACAACGCATGTACACAATGCAGCGTTTTGCGACGCATGCGTTGTCATAAGATAGTAAAGATCAGGAATTTCGGTGTAGGGAAAATGCTACAAGTAGCGTCCTCTGAAACCTGTCTTGTGCGTCAATATAACGCATGCGTCGTAAAACGCATTACAACGCATACCGGCGCATGTCCATGCGCCCCCCCCATGTTAAAGATAGGGGCGCATGACGCATGTGTCGGTATCCGTCGACGACGCTGCCCACAACAACGCAAATGTGAACGTAGCCATACCCAGACATATTTCAGTATGCCCAGGGACATGAGCTACAGTTCCTGTGAGAATGACTGTTGACCCTTATTGTCATTGAATTATTGTTCACTGGCTGCCATTTGTTGACTGGCTGCTGATTAGATACTTTATCTGTCCTTGTATTGCAGTTCTAGTATTGTTCTATCTTTGGGAAACAAAGGCACAATGTTGTTAATCTGTTAATGACCTGTTGGTGCTCTGCAATATGAAGGACAATCTATACATTGTCACACATGTACACATTTGAACACTCCAGCAGTAAGAGATGGCCTCCTTCCACCTTCCCCCAAGCATGTGGTGGAATTACTGAATGAGAAGTTGTGACCTATAAAAAGGAGGATCTGCCAGTGTTTAGAGAGAGTCTACATTACAGAAGTGATAGCATCATGGCACCAACTGGAGAAATACAGAGCTGCCTCATTGACCATCACTGAACCCTCAAAGAGGTTTAGAGAATCCAAGTTGGGACAATATATCAATAGACTGTCAGCTTCCTAAGCTTGTCGTTACCTCATCTTCGTTGGTGCCTGACAAAAGTGGGGTGCCACTGCTGGTGGTAGTCGGCCCTGGAAGCCCCAAAGTTGCGCACAGAGCCATTTCTTATAAATAAATCATCCCACTTTTCCAGATGCGACTTTGAACGATTTGTTTTTTTTATACTGTGGTGTGAACCTAGCCCTGGGGTGACAATAACCATTACCCATTTTCCTCTGGCCCACGTTACCCTTTTCAGCCCCATTGTTCAGTGTTCATGTGATTAAGTACGAGTCAAAAACAAATACAACAGACGCTGCCATCGAGGTAAGATTTCCAGACTTTATTTCTGGAACTGTACACCAGATATTAAAATACAACAAAAATACAAAATAATGTTAAAAAAAAAAAAAAAAGTCAGTGTTTATGTACAAATATTAAAACCAACGCAGTGACCTCCTCCAGCCGCACATGACAGGTCGTTCTGATTGTCATCCAGGGATTCCTCTGGGTCATTACTGGTCATTGTCTGTTTTTATAAACTTAAAAGAAAAAAAAAAAAAAGGGGCAAAAAAATAAAATCAAAACAACAATAAAAAAAAAGCAGACACTGGTGATATAACAGGAATCTTCATACAGAGCTTAACAAATATACATGGCGATCTTTTCCTTTTAATGTTTATTTTATTTCTTTTTTACAAAAGTTACCATTCAGTAAATACTCCATCTCATTGTGTGATTCAGATTTTTTTTTTTTTTCACTTTTTTTTTCTTAGAAAAAATAGAATATTTCTAATTGCTTGGTGGAGGCATAAGATCGGCTGTGAGCAAGCCCGCTTTTGGTTCACTCATTTACCTTGTAGGCAAAAAATATATATAATTCTCACATTCCAGTCATGAGCTCGGCTTTAACATTTGCCAATTGGCTGTGGAATAAAAGGAAAAATAAAACACTGCACAACTGCGGACCTAATAGTACACACTAGAGGATTTCCTTCGGACATGTTGTACACCCCTTCAAGTAAATTCAACAATTAAAAAAAAAAAAAAATCAATACGATGAGTAAGCAGCTATGGACGACAAGAGGCTGAACATAAAGGTGCGGTCCTTAAGGCATTGGAACGCTCGCCAAGTGCGGACGTCAGGTCTGTACTGCGGTCAGTATCTTCACCAAAAACCAGAATGGCTACCACGGGTGAGAAAATACAGATCTGACGTCCGCAATTGTGCTCGCAGGCCCCCCGAGAAACCTTCACCATTGTGTCTTGAGGCTTCCTGGAAAACTCTAGACTGATGCACCGTAACTATCTAAACCCAAGAGCGGGTATTTGAGGCAAATTTTATAAGGCCAGGTGCACGTTATGGCGCCATTCTGTCCCAAATGGAGAAAAAAGAAAAACACAAGCCTCTGACAACCGGTCTGGGGATCGCACCTTTCCGATCAGCCATGTTATCTTGTGTTATGTTGCCTTAAATTACGCTACATAGAAAGTGCCCGCCGCTTAACCAGGACGCCGTATTTACCGCCATGTAGTAACACACTACCAGCTGCAGTATTGCTAGATACGGACCCAATTATTCCGCCCCATGTAACACACCAGACGCCGTTAAAGAAAATAGATGTGATCGTTTTACTTTTTTTTTTTTTTGTTTCTCTGCATGAAACTAAATTGCTGCAAAAAACAAGTAATTCATCGGTTTCCTAGAGAAAATTGTGCTTTAACGTTTCGATACAGAAAGGCAACATAAGATTCTTCATGTTTGCAGGTCCCTTGGCGCCCGTGTGTGGCCGGAGGACGACCATGGTGCCATCAACCAAGCGGCAGAGGAATGAATATTAGACACAGAATGGCCTCCTCCTCCACTACTGGAGCAGTGTTAGGAACCCCAAAGCCGCCATTGACTGTGCATCTGCAGTCCGGCCCACAGAACGAACAGGGGTGGCTGCAACATCAGCTGTTGCGGAACTACAACTCCCAGCAAACCAACAGCTGTAAAAAGTTATAGGTTGCAGACTACTACTTTAGAACTGCAGCAGCTAAGGGGTTAAAAAACTTGTATGACATCTTTAAAACAGAAAGCCCAGCTTTAAAGAGTTAAAAAAAAAAAGGAAAATAAATAGCTATTTTACATGGGTAAAGTTAATAGTGGTACACGTTCTGTCACATTAGGCATGCACAAAGATGATACTATACACCGCAGGAAAACTGAAAACAAATTTTACAGAAATATATATATATCCAAGATAAGAAAATGTACAAGTATTTACAAAAAAAAAAGTCTTGCAATTATTGCCTCGTAACGAGAATTAGAGGTAAATCTTTAATGCTAGCTCACAGTTTCCAACACTCGTCTGCCCACACAATCAGCAACATCGAAAAAGAAAAATAGAGATATAGATTTTATATATATATATTTATATGGAACATACAAAAAGAACTTTGTTAGTTGCTGCGGCCACAGTAGGGAACCCATAGACTGTCGCTGAGGCCAGGAAGGAGTCATCGGCTGCCATGAAAGCACGACTTGCTAGCCTAATGCCTATTGTTCAAAGCAAGAAAAATAAAATAAATAAAATTTGGTCAGAAATTATATATATAAAAAAAAAAAAAAAAAGTAAAAAAAAAATAAATAAAAATCTCTATTCAGTAAGTAAAGTGTCAATACAAAAGTTTTTCTTTTTTTTTTGCTGACAACCAAAACTACTGGCAAGAAACTGGAGAGTCTAGAGAGTCCAGCAATGCATAGATAAACTGAGTATTACTGCATCGGCGGTGGAGAAGCGATCGTGGCAAGAAAAAGTGCAACAGGTTGAAGCATCAGTCATCCAGATGTAACGAGGGGGTGTAAGAGACGACGAGTGCCACCGCCTGCGGGGAAACGAGACCATAGAAAGTCCGCAGGGTCATTGTATCATCCTTCAAGTAAAGCGGTGACGTGGGACTAATCTGAAATGCAGTTCACAGTAAGTGAATAATAAATACCCGATGCCCAAATCTACGATTCCTAAATCTCCCCCAGACACAGCGCATAGGATGAACGATGGAGGTCGCTCAGATAACCGGAGCGTAACGGGAGCAGCAGTGGTAGACGACTGGACAGTGACGGGAAGGACTCTTTGGCAGAGGAAGCACAAGGAAGAAAAAAAAAAGTGTGCATTGTAATAGGAGCACATAGATCATAACTACGAGGCGGATGTATTGGCAAGCTCTGGCTCATGGAGCAGTACATGTACACTGGAGACATGATCACAGCTTGGCAGGGCATGAGGAGGGAAATCGGTGAAGCACAGGCCGAGCCGACGGGATCCACCAACCTGGACCTTGTTCTAGAATCAGAAGCCAAGCTTGGACCACGTCCTCTTCTCCAGAATACTTTCGGATACACAGATTAATGTGTAATTTATTTTACAATCTTCGAGAAGTCGTAGACAAAAGTGTTTACCCCTAATAAAAAAAAAATATATATAATACCACAAAAGGGAAAAAAAAAAAAAAAAGAAATCCTGCAAAAGTACACAAAATTCCACTCTGGCAGTAGAAGAACAATGTGGTGAATATTGGAGCAAAAGGTAGACTTTCGCATGTGCGAGAGGTGATCGTGGTTTATGCACGAGTGCTCCCACGAAATAGCTCAAAATTAACTAAAGACCCTCATCGTCGGTCTGGGTGCCGAACCCGCTTTAAAAATAAAATGCTACATGGAGCGGGATCGGACCGGTACCTGTAAACATTGCTTTCCCGCTGCCCTCTTTGCTCTCGGGGGGACTTGGAACCTGTGCTGGTTTTTGAGATGGGAGACTCAGTTATCTACAGACTTTAACAAAACTTTAAAAAAAAAAAAAATTAAGTCTAAAGCTGCTTCCCCAGAACATAATCTGAGTTCCCGACTCTGCTGAACATTGTCTGTTTCCACATTAATGGACCAAAATGAAGTTAATTCTTGACAAAAATCAAGATATAGTTTCTGTACATACAAAGACATCACTGATGTCATAGCAAAAAAAGGAAGAAAAAAAAAAAAGTTCAAACTTCCAGTGAAAGACTCAGCAAACCCGAAGTTTATGATCAGATTTCATCCTCCGCTGTTTGCCCGGAGGAGGTAAGGTGGAGTTATTCCGATTGTAGGGCCGTGTGGTGTAGTGTGTGGGAGCTTATAAAACTGTTTGTCTCACTTGCAGATAAACTGCTGAAGTCTGCCACAGATACGGCCATTTTGGCACTGGTGATATGGTGCGTGTGGTTCTCAAAGTCCAGGTTATTTACAGAAACGTCGCTGATGTAGGATTCCGGGACGGAGATCCCCATTTTTATCCTCTTCGCCGGCCTCTCAGATTCATCACTGCATAAACTCACTGTGTTAAGTTCCGGAGGATAAAATCCAGTCTCAAATAAGTTAAAACAATCACTTTCCCCATTACTGGGCAATGAAAGCAAGTCTTCTGTTCCAACAGGCACATGATTTACCGGGCCCCGGGGTAACGTGTCCAATGCTGGGAAGCCATCGTTCAAACAGTTCGCGTCTGGATTATTGCATGCTACACTGTGAGACAGTGCTGAAAGGAAAGGTGGGAAATGGTTAGGAGCCCCCTGTAGATGTGGCGGCTGGTGCTGGATGGTGGCACGCAGCATCGCCTCACCTGTGAGATCATTAGCAGTGATGGAGTTCAGCAGGTTGAGCTGGGAGTCGGGGATGGAATCCGATCGGTTTTGGCAGGTTAAGGCTGATGGATTGTCTGCTCCTCCCAGGATCTCCGCTTCATCCAACAATCGGTCCATGTAATCCCTGGATAAGAGAAGGCACAAGAAGGTTTATTCATTGTACAGTGAGCAGCGTCAGCAAACATTTTCCATTTTGAACTTCACACATCAAAATTCAGAGGCAAAGTTTGTAAAGCATCACATAAAGCTCTGGGCCGGAAGCCTGTGCCCGCCAGGTGTACAAGGAGCCAACTGTACTTTCCTAATATCTGCCTCATAAGCATATGGTTCCATGTCCCAAAACTAAATGAAAAAAAAAAAAAAAAAAGTCTCCTTTGTATACAAATGTTTTGCGCGATCAGACGTGCAGATTTTGAGACCGTCAGGAGCGGATTTACAAGGAATAGGAAACAAAGAGGAATTCTACTATTGATGGATCCACAGCTTAGGATAACTGAAAAAAAATGAATAAATAAAAAAAAAAAAAAACACACTACATCAAAAGCAGCTATACGCTTCATAAAACATGAAAGTGGCAGCACTGTGGCACACTTCGCCTTGACGCCTTCCCATCTGCACAGCAGCCGTCTGAGTCTGTGCAGAGAACTACAGCGAGCACTGAGAGATACCACCTATCAGGCCGATATAAGCATTCTATAATTCTGGATATCTGCCCCCAACTCGACCTGAAAGAGAAGAAAAAGACCTTTCATCACTTGCGGGGTGATCCGAAAGGATGGGTGTTGATGTTCTTGATCCGACACCTCCCATCTTCATACGATCGTCGCCCCCCCTTCTTGCTTCGTGTGGATGACATGTCCCTATGTCATCCACACAGTGTCCCCGATGTCAGCAGGGCAGAGAAGTTCACCTGTGCAGGAGCGCGTTACTGAGGAGACTGAATGGATGACGTAGGGACGCTTCATGTGGATGACGCAAGGAGGGAGGCGTTCGTAAGAAGATGGGAGGCGCCGGAACCAAGACCAGCAACACCCATCAGATCAGGCCGCCCCACTGGCAAGTATAATGAAAAGTCTTTTTCTTGTCTTGCAGGTCGGGTTGGGGGCAGATATACAATATTGTAGAATGCTATATCAGTGGTAGGTGGTGGCCGAATCTCATATCGGCCAAACCTGGTGACGGGTTCCCTTTAAAAGAGGAGCATCAGTAAATTCAACTCACGTTACTCCAGGATGATGGTGATATCTCTTCTTCCCAAACCTTGTTTGCTGGGCAAAATTATCATATCGCTCAGATTTCTTCCAGATGTAATAGAAGGCGACACATTCTGCTACTGTCCGGGTCCTCACCTGAAATAATTTAAGAGAAAAAGTCCATATTTACACCAACGTCACAGGCGACTAATGAACAAAATCCCAGTTGTGATACATTCACCACAAGTACCATACAAAATATTTTTTGTGGATATTGTCCGCGCTGCTGAAATAATGGAAATCCGGATGTATTGATGAAAAGGAATGGGTAATTAAAACCCATTCCTTTTCATCAATACATCCGGATTTCCATTTGTTCAGCAGCGCAGACAATATCCACAAAAATCCTTTGTATGGTTCCTGATATGCTCAATCTTTGACCCGTGGATCTGAGGAAGCTGACGTTTATATGCCCTATCAAAGGGGCACCAGGTGAGCAGTTTTCTGAATAACAGATTGTGAAATTGTCGGATAAGACCCTATGTGCGCTTCTTCTCTCCTATAGTTTATTTGTTTGATAATTCACCGCAATTACAATTATTCTATAGGAGTAAACAAAAAAACAAAACCCTGCAACCCCAGAACCGCCACACGGGGACAGGACAGCTCGCTTTATCATCTCAATCATCCGTGATTTCCATCACTTTGTTGGCTGTACTGTAGGGTCAGGGGAGCTCCACCTGCACAGCCACTTTACAGAACTCACTGAAATGTAATCCTACAGTCGGCTTCACTGGCATTATCTTAAATTACCTTATTTTTCTGTATTAGATGAAAATCCTTCCCGTGTATTAGAAGACCGTGTTCAAAATTCCTACATTCATCCTCAGTCCAAGGCCGGATATCAGCTGAAAAAAAACAAAAAACAAAAACACAAGCAGAGAGTCAGTGTTGGCTGCAACGTCATCTGATAAATCACATTCAGATTATAATTAACACTTTTTGTTTTGCTTTGCTGCTAATCTATTTTAGCAACATCACCTTTGTGGTATGGCTTTTACCTTCTATGCTTGTTTTATGTGTCTATATAGGCGGCAGAGCATTGGCATAGCACTGCTAAAGCCTGACTGACGAACGGAACACCAAGAAATGGGGTTCCAATGTCTTACAACAACTTGTACTGAATATCCCTTTCTCTGCGTCTTCTGGATGGCAGATATCACTAAGCCCTGAAGACAAATAAGGATTAAAGTAGAAACACATTTCACTTCACATACGAGATTATAAAATCCAGCTGATAACAGCGCCTCACATTCTCCCGTTATGTTTCCTTCCTACCGGGAACACATATCCAATCTAGCCCAATAACATTTCTTAAGAAACCCAAAAGTAGAGCTCGGTGCTTTTCTACTCCCCTCCATACATTATGACCCATGGACACGACTATTCCCAATGTCTGAAATTCTACAGGATGTGCAAGAAACACAAAGTATTACCGTGTAACATTCTTCTATTCCGGAATCTCTCCATCGCCTCTCGGGTGTTGTATCGACATTTAAAGAGTTCGTGCAAGGCCTGGAAAATAACAAAAATCTTACACTGAATGCAAAAACAGATAAGCACTTTGGGGGACATTACTGATGACAGGATCTGAAAAGTTCCATTTTTTTCATGTAGTTATCTGCTTCGTGTGGCTCACAAAAAAAACAAACAAAAAAAAAACAAAACAAAACACAATATGGTTGTCTACTTTAATGACTTATTTGACACAAGACTATGGACCCACATACCTGTTCATCGTCCTTAATGATTACTCCATCCGAGACTCTGCCCATATCCCGCTTGCTATCGATTCTGGTTTCCAATAGATATTCTTCCACTTTGCTTTCTGGAACTACATCCGGACTCCAGATCAAGTGATCCTCATATTCATGTGCTGTGAATGATGAGAGTTATACACAACTGCAAGCACCGTACGCCGCACATCATGGAGATTATTAGAGAACTTACCTGACGGGTCTGCCGTGTAGTGTCTCTGGAAAGCTGGGATATCTGCCTGATGATAGGGGCCAATCATTATTTCCTGCATAGATGGAGGGACAGATTTCAGCATTCATTATTTAACACAAGTGCAGCATTTATCAAATTTCCATGAAGACACTTACTTTTCTTAAGTCCTCTGAAGAATTCCCCAGATCAATTTCTAAATCCTCGCTTTCTGACTCCTTATCTCCATCAAAGGCCGTGTTTGCTGTTTATCACAAAGCAATTAGTTAATTTTGTGACTTAACACTAAAAAGTGGCTTATAGAGTATAAAGCCCCCCAAAACTATTGTGAACCCACAAATATAGGACTCTATGCTACCATTTGTTCTAGTCAGAAGACGCGATCAGGTTGGGACTTGTAGCAGTAATACAGATACTAAACTGCACCTATATCACACGTGTCTAAATTTGGCCTTAACCTCAGTTTTCACTTACATCTTAAGGGACGTGGAAAAAATTCTGTTGCTTCGTGTGAGGTCACGGATGGCGTCAAATCATCGGCAGAAGATTGTGTTTCTTCGTCATCACCAGACAAAAGGTCCTTTGCGATTTCCTCCTGGAATGAAAAGGTGTAAATGAATCACAGATATAAACTTCAGTTTGGTGTTTGGTTAATATAACTAATAAGACTCAGCCCAAAATAGAATATTTCCCCAAGTGTTTGATAGGTCACATTCCCACAAAAAGCAAACCAGCTCTACACCCTTTGTTCTCCTGCATGAATGAAGCCCTATGGATGCATTATATAAAAGTGCCAAACACAGGGCTGGAGTGAGAACAAGGGCAATCTGCTCATATACAGAAAGAATAGCACTTACCTTATCCAACGTCATGTCCGGCAGCTCATCGGCGAGCTCACTTGGAGAGCTCCCTGCACTGGATGCTGCCATTACTGGATCTGCAGGCTCATATACATAGATTGCCAGTAAATCTTCCAAAGGCATGTTTCCTTCCTGGGGAAACACAATTTACATTGATTAAAAGTGACGCAACATTCACCTAAAATGCATCATTAGAGTTCATTTGTAAACAGCAGATTTGTTACACACCTTTTCTAAATCTTCAATTTCGGAGGTAAAATTTTTGCCGTCCTCCTTCATTTCTTCCTCTTCAAGAGTTCTCTCATCATCATAGTCATGTACCAACATTTCAGCTGTAGGGTCAAAGTCATGATCCTCAGATGACAGAGAGCCGACTGAAAGAAAGCAAGTAAAAAAGGCTGCGATTAATAGAGACAAAGCAACGAGCATCTTCTGAGGCCATAAAAATACAGCGCAAGACACATCATACCGAAATAATAGAGCTGGAAACACTCTGGACATTCGAGGCTGTGCTCGGGAGAGAAGTATATTCACAAGGAAGAAAAATATATCACAAGATAACACAATTTATTTCTGTCAAGAGGTTATACACGGAACCGACATAGGACTGCAGCCTAGAAGGGAGGACGAGGCCTTACAATACAGACAGCAACAGAGACCACAAAGTACAAAAAGTCATCTGGTCCCAATCACACATCCTAGGGCCCGGTCCTCCTGCGTTCTCCCTCCTGGCCGGGATCAATAATGGCGGACTCCCTGGTTTGGGGGCTCTGTTGGATTCAGGCATTTGAGCTGCGTTGCTTCCACCTCCGCTTTATCCGCTGATCCAGAGATTTTTTTTTTTACTTTTCCATGCTTCTTCTTCTTGCCAGATACCCAGATGCACCCACAAAACAATAAGGACGTGATACATGTGCCACGACTCTCACTTTCTGCAGGACTTAGATGCCGGAGTTTGCACTTTTTGTTTCCTGCAGACACTTATAACTAGATCAATCTCTTAAAGCACCTGTCTCACTTCAGCATTTAGAAAATGAAAAAAAAAAAAAAAGAAAAAAAAAAATTGGTTTCACAAATTACCTTTACTTTCTCTTTGTCATTCTGATTGAGTATTTCATTGTGATACGCTTCAGTAGTTATCTATTTCAGAGAAAAATTGAAATAAAAACAGTATTTTCCAGACTCATATTACGTTCCTAACTTCTGATGAGACTCTGCTAGGATTCGTGCCCTCGCCCCATCACACAACACCCAGATCGTTGCTCAGATCCTTTATTTC
Organism: Ranitomeya variabilis; assembly: GCF_051348905.1. NCBI lineage: Eukaryota > Metazoa > Chordata > Amphibia > Anura > Dendrobatidae > Ranitomeya > Ranitomeya variabilis. Next base: position 24,570,444 of record NC_135232.1, read on the forward strand.
TCGCAGGTTATGTTTCGTTTAGATCCTTTTTATTACTCTCACCATTTAGATTTTACATATAACAGATTTTAAATCATGATATCTAAGAAGAATCTGACCCGGCCATCTGACGGCAGAATTAATATTTCATATCTGTAATTGTAAGCCATGACAAGTCTTACAGATAGGATTTCAGTCTATGTTCTGAGCCTGGTGTAGACGGGCAGCAGAGTGGGACTGGTGCTATTTTATAAACGTTCTTCTGAATGGAGACATGGCCATACATTGTAAGATCGGGCCGACGCGGTGAGGTTTTCCCCACCATTGTGGCATAAAACCTGGGGATCTTCTCTAGTGCCGCAGCGGGGGGCTAAAAGTGTACGGTTATTGGGGAATCCAATATTTTTAGGCTACGGGTCAATTCACAGGATCGTATTTGCCTGACCACATAAAATATCGCCATAAAACGGTTGTTCGAAACCTCACTATTGGAAACCTGTTCCCTCAGTTGTAAATTTACCAGACCTGATCAGTACATGGGTAAAAGATATGGAATCACGTCTAACTATCAGAACAACTTTCCTACATGCACATCGTCATCCAACCTTCCACATATGGGATGATGTCTGACCTGCGGAGAAGCCTACAACTAATAAGCCTAGAATCCATGACACCAGCAATACGAACCAGGAAAAAGGAACGCTTCAGGCCTGGCTACATTCACATGTCTGGAGCGTATATTTATGGTGCGACTCCTTTACATTATAGGGGGGGGGGGCGTTAGATCAGGCCAGGAGACCAGCGGGTGGGCTGGGAATCATGGTCCGTCCACAGGCTGGAAAGTACAGACACGTGAACCCAGCGCGATATGCCAAGTACAAGGCACGACGGCGATTCTGTCATAGCCAGGGCTTCAGTTTGTCCCAGAATATCCCGTTAATAACACTTTACACTAAATTAAAGTTGTCAAATATAACTGAAATGTTAAAAGCAGTTAAAAAAAAATAAATTAAAGGAGACAGGTCGTTTTTCATTAAGCAAATACACCGAATTTGTCATGATTTCCATTATGTAATGAACCATTGAATTCACATTTAATGGGGCACTAAACATCATTGCTTTAACGTATAGGATATTTCCACAGCAGCAGTATATGCTCAATGTACTGACTGTGGTTCTCCTGACCCCCAAGTAAGGCTATGTGCACACGTTGCTGATTTGCCTGCGGATTCGCAGCAGTTTTCCATGAGTTTACAGTACTATGTAAACCTATGGAAAATAAAATCCGCAGTGCACATGCTGCGGAAAAGTAGCATTATTTATTCCGCAGCATGTCAATTCTTTGTGCGGATTCCGCAGCGGTTTACACCTGCTCCATAATAGGAATCCGCAGGTGTAAAACCGCAGGTGGAATCCGCAGTGCTGGTTACCTGCGGATTTACCAAAATCAGTCCGGAAAAATCAGCAAAGTAATCCGCAAAGTGTGCACGTGGCCTTAAAGGCTCACAGGTGTATATCACACTTTGAGCTGGGTTCAGGCGTCCGTGTCCATACACGGACCATATATTACATTTGTGGCAATGTCGTCTAATGAAGAGGATTCTGAAACACGTATTTCTTAGGCGTTTGTGACATCAGCAGCTCTATTAACACTTTATTTTATGAGATTTTTACTATAGGTTTAGGTCTTTATTATGCAGCAGTTTATGCATTTCCTCCCTCTACATAATAATAATCTTCCCAACGCGGCAGAAAACGTGACCAATATCTAGGATCAATGTGAATATCTGTGGCTCGTACATCATAGCTTTATACATTGCTGAGGCTGGAGGCAATCGGGCTCCTCCCTGATATATCGGGATTGACAGACATGTTCCCATTAGACCATATTCACATGTAGAGGATTTAGTGAAGGAATTCTGGTGACTTTCATTCACGTTATTGGCGTTTACAGAACCAACTATGAAGGTGATTTTCCATCACAAATGTCAGGAGGTTCTGACAGTGTATAGTTTGCATTAAAGCTACATTGCTGGATACTGCATTTCCCCATAATCTTCGCTGCTCATTTTTGGGATATTAATTATTAAAACGTGTGAACGATTCTGTCTCTAACAATATATAAGGCAGTGCTGATAACTGAGAACAAGCAGACAGACGTCCAGCCGTACACTGCATCACCCTTCTGTGCTGTACGGAATTGAAAGAAAGATCCGACTCCATTGTTTGCCATCCATGTGCCGTCTAGATTTAAAGTGGATCACAGACCGACATGATGACCCATAGTCTTTAATGGAACCATTCACACATTGTTTTCTTTCCATGAATCTGTGCTTGTTGCATTAAACTCAATGTGTATCCTGTTCAGAAATGGCCACTACGCTTTATGGGGACCAGTTAGAAATTAGCCAGACACCACAACGCCACCATGTAGATTTTTGATCTGGCTTTGTGAACCCTCAAAAACAAAAAATTGAAGAAAATGCAAAATGTTGCGCGTCAATTCCAGCCTTAATCAGAGTTTTAGCTGTCCTAATTCTCAGGTAGTGGCTTGATAAGACTAATTATGCACATGATCTATATACAACAGAAGATGCCAAATCTTCTACAAGTGGGCCAGTGGCCATCAGTGGGGGGCTAGCTAAGCCTCAGGTGTCCATGACACAACATTTGTGAAGTCCTCACATCAAACACTTAAGAGAAGGAGGCTGTGCACAGGAGCCAAACAACACAGAAGGGTAATGCTGTATACAACCCTAAGTAGCACTGCTTGTTATGTGACAGAGGAGGTGTAATGTAAGAGTAAGGCCAAGTTCACACCTTCAGTATTTGTAGCCAAAGTCAGGAGTGGGTGATAAATACACAAGTGGTGACGGGTTTCTATTAGACTTTTCCTACGATTGTTCCTCTTCTGATTTTGGCTACAAATACTGATTTGAAATCCTGAACAAATACTGAACGTGTGAATGTGGCCTTAAAGTGATATGAAAGAAAATCAAAACTAAGATCTTCCATATTATGGGAAATTTATCATAAATGAGGAAAGCTGGAGTCTAATTATCCGTACATCAAGTGATGACTTATCAGTAAAACCTTCACTTTCTCCTCATCAGATGAACACGTTGAGAGCTCTACTTTGGCTGCAATTATCTCCCCAACAAGCCAGGGAGAAGCGGTGATTAGAAGGTAAGAAAATAGGACCAACCTGGGCTCGAACGGCCAAATGAAGTCTGAAAGAGAGAACACATAAAATGACAAGTTATTAAGTGTCCTCACACATCCCATAAACCGTTACATCCTAGAGATCAATGATTTCCAATCGGCCCAACTGCCAACCCATCTCAAAACAATCTGATGTGCAGCTCACGACCCGATATTTGCCATTCAGGTACCAAGGTAATGGCAGCCATGTCACCCACCAGTCCAGACACCGTTATTAGTATGTGCAGATTCCCATCCTATATTCTGTCTGTGGTGAACGCATCTGATGTAAACCTTCCCAGCATACAGTGGGTACGGAAAGTGATCAGACCCCTTTAAATTTTTCACTCTGTTTCATTGCAGCAATTTTGTAAATTCAAAAAAGTTCATTTTTTCTCATTAATGTACACTCTGCACCCCATCTTGACTGAAAAAAAAAACAAATATAGAAATTTTTGCAAATTTAATTAAAAAAGAAAAACAAATATCACATGGTCATAAGTCTTCAGACCCTTTGCTCAGACACTCATATTTAAGTCACATGATGTCCATGTCCTTGTGATCCTCCTTGAGATGGTTCTACTCCTTCATTGGAGTCCAGCTGTGTGTAATTAAACTGATAGGACTTGATTTGGAAAGGCGCACACCTGTCTATATAAGACCTCACAGCTCACAGTGCATGTCAGACCAAAGGAGAATCATGAGGTCAGAGGAACTGGCCAAGGAGCTCAGAGACAGAATTGTGGCAAGGCGCAGATCTGGCCAAGGTTACAGCAGAATTTCTGCAGTACTCAATGTTCCTAACAGCACAGTGGCCTCCATAATCCTTACATGGAAGAAGTTTGGGACTACCAGAAGTCTTCCTAGACCTGGCCGTCCATCCAAACTGAGCAATCATGGGAGAAGAGCCTTGGTGAGAGGTGAATAAGAACCCCAAGATCACTGTGGCTGAGCTCCAGAGATGAAGTAGGGAGATAGGAGAAAGTTCCACAAAGTCAGCTATCACTGCAGCCCTCCACCAGTCAGACCTTTATGGCAGAGTGGCCCAACGGAAGCCTCTCCTCAGTGCAAGACATATGGAGCTTGCTAAAAAAAACATGAAGGACTCCCAGACTATGAGAAATAAGATTCTCTGGTCTGATGAGATGAAGATAGACCTTTTTGGTGAGAATTCTAAGCGGTATGTGTGGAGAAAACCAGGCACTGCTCATCACCTGCCCAATACAATCCCCACAGTGAAACATGGTGGTGGCAGCATCATGCTATGGGGGTGTTTTTCAGCTGCAGGGACAGGACGACTGGTTGTCATTGAAGGAAACATGAATGCGGCCAAGTACAGAGATATCCTGGATGAAACCTCTTCCAGAGTGCTCTGGACCTCAGACTTGGCCAAAGGTTCACCTTCCAATAAGACAATGACCCTGAGCACACAGCTAAAATAACAAAGGAGTGGCTTCAGAACAACTCTGTGACCATTCTTGACTGGCCCAGCCAGAGCCCTGACCTAAACCCAACTGAGCATCTCGGGAGAGACCTGAAAAATGGCGTCCACCAACGTTCACCATCCAACCTGGCAGAACTGGAGAGGATCTGCAAGGAAGAATGGCCGAGGATCCCCAAATCCAGGCGTGAAAGACTTGTATCATTCCCAAGACGACTCATGGCTTTACTAGCTCAAAAGGTGCTTCTACTCCATATTGAGCAAAGGGGCTAAAGACTTATGGCCATGGGATAGTTCAGTTTTTCTTTTTTATTAAATTTGCAAAAATTACAACATTTTTTTTTTCAGTCAAGATGAGGTGCAGAGTGCACATTAATGAGAAAAAATTAACTTCTCTGAATTTACCAAATGGCTGCACTGAAACAAAGAATGAACAATGGAAAGGGGTCTGAATACTTTCCGTACCCAGTGTACTTCTTACATGCAGGTGTGCATCCGTAAGGGCCGGGCAATGTTCACCCTCCTCTGCCTGTAATTCAGAGGTAGCACTGGGGACCTTAGTATGGTAATTATGAGCACATGATCATTCAGGTCACCGACATCCTCATCCCGCACACAGACAATGGTCCCTACAGATTAGCTGCAATGCACGAGGCCTGATGGACCCCTGGCTCCTCATACTTCACATCCCCAACACATGGGATCTGATGGTGCAGTATATAAGGTGTGTATATCCCGCTCACTATGTGCACATACACGGTGTTATCAGGGCCGAGGGACTATGTTCCAGGTGCTGCACATCGCAGCCTGTGCTAGACAACATGACATTTACAGTGACACGAGGGAAGGATTCTCCATATTGGAGGACACTGCACTCACATGCAGGAATGAATTTGGGCCTAAAAATAGTTAAAAAAAAAGTTGCACTTTGATTTTATTGGCTATTTGTTTCTCTGCACATTCAACATTGATGTCTGTGGACATAATGGAGCCGGGAAGAACTCAGAAAAAGACAGATCAGGGAGTGACAAAGTGGCTCCCAAAACTGTCAGGACGAGCTCCCTGACAAACCCTCAGTGCACTCATTCTGCAGTCACTGATACCAGGGGGAGACAGAGGGCAGACGGCTACATGGTTAATGAATGCTAGCTGCCAAACTGAGCTCATGGCCCTGTTACATGAGGGGGTGGGGGTCTGCACGGGGGCCACTGCACAGGAGGGGGGGGCCACTGCACAGGAGGGGGGGGCCACTGCACAGGAGGGGGGGGCCAGGACTGCCCGTGGATGATGGCCAGTGCCCGGGGTGGGGCAGGTCCCGGCCGGGCTGAGGCGCTCCGCTCCCGGACTCCCCGTCCATCACACATCCCCCGGGGATTGCACGGAGATGAGGAGAGCGGTGTGAGGGCCATTACTGCCGGATACACCGCGCTCACTCATCGGCCACTTCATACCGGAAACCAGTGAACCACTGGCCCCGGCCGCCGCCTCTCCGTCCTCGGTCCCTCCCCCCACCCCGGACAGTCCGCTCCCACCCACGGCCTAAAGGCGATTTTCTCGCCTCAGAGAAGCCCTCTCGCTCCCAGACTTGCTTCAGCGGTGGATGGGGCGGTAAGATCGGGATTACGGGGTTATTGGACCGGTTTCCGTGGCTGTAGAGCGCGGGATTTCCGTCTGTATCGTCCCTCCCCCCGCTCCGGCCCGGTTTTCCTCCTTACCTCCGCCATATTGGTACCTCTAGGCGAACGAGCTGCAACTGCGCAAAGTACCCGGATGGAGAGCGACAGCCAATGACTGAGCGACCAGCCAGAGGTGTCCGACGGCCGAAAGGGGGGCGGGGCCTCCAGCAGTGGACCAGGTGGGGGAGGAGCCACAGTGCCACAGCAATCCTGTACTGTGCGATCTCCTCATATACATCCCTGTACTGTGCGATCTCCTCATATACATCCCCTGTACTGTGCGATCTCCTCATATACATCCCTGTACTGTGCGATCTCCTCATATACATCCCCTGTACTGTGCGATCTCCTCATATACATCCCTGTACTGTGCGATCTCCTCATATACATCCCCTGTACTGTGCGATCTCCTCATATACATCCCTGTACTGTGCGATCTCCTCATATACATCCCTGTACTGTGCGATCTCCTCATATACATCCCTGTACTGTGCGATCTCCTCATATACATCCCTGTACTGTGCGATCTCCTCATACACATCCCTGTACTGTGCGATCTCCTCATATACATCCCTGTACTGTGCGATCTCCTCATATACATCCCCTGTACTGTGCGATCTCCTCATATACATCCCTGTACTGTGCGATCTCCTCATATACATCCCTGTACTGTGCGATCTCCTCATATACATCCCTGTACTGTGCGATCTCCTCATACACATCCCTGTACTGTGCGATCTCCTCATATACATCCCTGTACTGTGCGATCTCCTCATACACATCCCTGTACTGTGCGATCTCCTCATATACATCCCTGTACTGTGCGATCTCCTCATATACATCCCCTGTACTGTGCGATCTCCTCATATACATCCCTGTACTGTGCGATCTCCTCATATACATCCCTGTACTGTGCGATCTCCTCATATACATCCCTGTACTGTGCGATCTCCTCATATATATCCCCTGTACTGTGCGATCTCCTCATATACATCCCTGTACTGTGCGATCTCCTCATATACATCCCTGTACTGTGCGATCTCCTCATATACATCCCTGTACTGTGCGATCTCCTCATATACATCCCCTGTACTGTGCGATCTCCTCATATACATCCCTGTACTGTGCGATCTCCTCATATACATCCCTGTACTGTGCGATCTCCTCATATACATCCCTGTACTGTGCGATCTCCTCATATATATCCCCTGTACTGTGCGATCTCCTCATATACATCCCTGTACTGTGCGATCTCCTCATATACATCCCTGTACTGTGCGATCTCCTCATATACATCCCCTGTACTGTGCGATCTCCTCATATACATCCCTGTACTGTGCGATCTCCTCATATACATCCCTGTACTGTGCGATCTCCTCATATACATCCCTGTACTGTGCGATCTCCTCATATACATCCCTGTACTGTGCGATCTCCTCATATACATCCCTGTACTGTGCGATCTCCTCATATACATCCCCTGTACTGTGCGATCTCCTCATACACATCCCTGTACTGTGCGATCTCCTCATATACATCCCCTGTACTGTGCGATCTCCTCATATACATCCCCTGTACTGTGCGATCTCCTCATATACATCCCTGTACTGTGCGATCTCCTCATACACATCCCTGTACTGTGCGATCTCCTCATATACATCCCTGTACTGTGCGATCTCCTCATATACATCCCTGTACTGTGCGATCTCCTCATATACATCCCCTGTACTGTGCGATCTCCTCATATACATCCCTGTACTGTGCGATCTCCTCATATACATCCCCTGTACTGTGCGATCTCCTCATATACATCCCTGTACTGTGCGATCTCCTCATATACATCCCTGTACTGTGCGATCTCCTCATATACATCCCTGTACTGTGCGATCTCCTCATATACATCCCTGTACTGTGCGATCTCCTCATATACATCCCTGTAATGTGCGATCTCCTCATATACATTCCCTGTACTGTGCGATCTCCTCATATACATCCCTGTACTGTGCGATCTCCTCATATACATCCCCTGTACTGTGCGATCTCCTCATATACATCCCTGTACTGTGCGATCTCCTCATATACACCCCTGTACTGTGCGATCTCATATACATCCCTGTACTGTGCGATCTCCTCATATACATCCCTGTACTGTGCGATCTCCTCATATACATCCCCTGTACTGTGCGATCTCCTCATATACATCCCCTGTACTGTGCGATCTCCTCATATACATCCCTGTACTGTGCGATCTCCTCATATACATCCCTGTACTGTGCGATCTCCTCATATACATCCCCTGTACTGTGCGATCTCCTCATATACATCCCTGTACTGTGCGATCTCCTCATATACATCCCCTGTACTGTGCGATCTCCTCATATACATCCCTGTACTGTGCGATCTCCTCATATACATCCCCTGTACTGTGCGATCTCCTCATATACATCCCTGTACTGTGCGATCTCCTCATATAGATCCCCTGTACTGTGCGATCTCCTCATATACATCCCTGTACTGTGTGATCTCCTCATATACATCCCCTGTACTGTGCGATCTCCTCATATACATCCCCTGTACTGTGCGATCTCCTCATATACATCCCTGTACTGTGCGATCTCCTCATATACATCCCTGTACTGTGCGATCTCCTCATATACATCCCTGTACTGTGCGATCTCCTCATATACATCCCCTGTACTGTGCGATCTCCTCATATACATCCCTGTACTGTGCGATCTCCTCATATACATCCCTGTACTGTGCGATCTCCTCATATACATCCCTGTACTGTGCGATCTCCTCATATACATCCCCTGTACTGTGCGATCTCCTCATATACATCCCTGTACTGTGCGATCTCCTCATATACATCCCCTGTACTGTGCGATCTCCTCATATACATCCCTGTACTGTGCGATCTCCTCATATACATCCCTGTACTGTGCGATCTCCTCATATACATCCCTGTACTGTGCGATCTCCTCATATACATCCCCTGTACTGTGCGATCTCCTCATATACATCCCTGTACTGTGCGATCTCCTCATATACATCCCTGTACTGTGCGATCTCCTCATATACATCCCTGTACTGTGCGATCTCCTCATATACATCCCTGTACTGTGCGATCTCCTCATATACATCCCCTGTACTGTGCGATCTCCTCATATACATCCCTGTACTGTGCGATCTCCTCATATACATCCCTGTACTGTGCGATCTCCTCATATACATCCCTGTACTGTGCGATCTCCTCATATACATCCCTGTACTGTGCGATCTCCTCATATACATCCCCTGTACTGTGCGATCTCCTCATACACATCCCTGTACTGTGCGATCTCCTCATATACATCCCTGTACTGTGCGATCTCCTCATATACATCCCTGTACTGTGCGATCTCCTCATATACATCCCTGTACTGTGCGATCTCCTCATATACATCCCCTGTACTGTGCGATCTCCTCATATACATCCCTCTACTGTGCGATCTCCTCATATACATCCCTGTACTGTGCGATCTCCTCATATACATCCCTGTACTGTGCGATCTCCTCATATACATCCCTGTACTGTGCGATCTCCTCATATACATCCCCTGTACTGTGCGATCTCCTCATATACATCCCCTGTACTGTGCGATCTCCTCATATACATCCCCTGTACTGTGCGATCTCCTCATATACATCCCTGTACTGTGCGATCTCCTCATATACATCCCCTGTACTGTGCGATCTCCTCATATACATCCCTGTACTGTGCGATCTCCTCATATACATCCCTGTACTGTGCGATCTCCTCATATACATCCCTGTACTGTGCGATCTCCTCATATACATCCCTGTACTGTGCGATCTCCTCATATACATCCCTGTACTGTGCGATCTCCTCATATACATCCCTGTACTGTGCGATCTCCTCATATACATCCCCTGTACTGTGCGATCTCCTCATATACATCCCCTGTACTGTGCGATCTCCTCATATACATCCCTGTACTGTGCGATCTCCTCATATACATCCCTGTACTGTGCGATCTCATATACATCCCTGTACTGTGCCATCTCCTCATATACATCCCTGTACTGTGCGATCTCCTCATATACATCCCTGTACTGTGCGATCTCCTCATATACATCCCTGTACTGTGCGATCTCATATACATCCCTGTACTGTGCCATCTCCTCATATACATCCCTGTACTGTGCGATCTCCTCATATACATCCCTGTACTGTGCGATCTCCTCATATACATCCCTGTACTGTGCGATCTCCTCATATACATCCCCTGTACTGTGCGATCTCCTCATATAAATCCCCGTACTGTGCGATCTCTTCATATACATCCCTGTACTGTGCGATCTCCTCATATACATCCCTGTACTGTGCGATCTCCTCATATACATCCCCTGTACTGTGCGATCTCCTCATATAAATCCCCGTACTGTGCGATCTCTTCATATACATCCCTGTACTGTGCGATCTCCTCATATACATCCCTGTACTGTGCGATCTCCTCATATACATCCCTGTACTGTGCGATCTCCTCATATACACCCCTGTACTGTGCGATCTCCTCATATACACCCCTGTACTGTGCGATCTCATATACATCCCTGTACTGTGCGATCTCCTCATATACATCCCCTGTACTGTGCGATCTCCTCATATAAATCCCCGTACTGTGCGATCTCTTCATATACATCCCTGTACTGTGCGATCTCCTCATATACATCCCTGTACTGTGCGATCTCCTCATATAAATCCCTGTACTGTGCGATCTCCTCATATACATCCCCTGTACTGTGCGATCTCCTCATATACATCCCTGTACTGTGCGATCTCCTCATATACATCCTCTGTACTGTGCGATCTCCTCATATACATCCCCTGTACTGTGCGATCTCCTCATATACATCCCCTGTACTGTGCGATCTCCTCATATACATCCCTGTACTGTGCGATCTCCTCATATACATCCCTGTACTGTGCGATCTCCTCATATACATCCCTGTACTGTGCGATCTCCTCATATACATCCCTGTACTGTGCGATCTCCTCATATACATCCCTGTACTGTGCGATCTCCTCATATACATCCCTGTACTGTGCGATCTCCTCATATACATCCCTGTACTGTGCGATCTCCTCATATACATCCCTGTACTGTGCGATCTCCTCATATACATCCACTGTACTGTGCGATCTCCTCATATACATCCCTGTACTGTGCGATCTCCTCATATACATCCCTGTACTGTGCGATCTCCTCATATACATCCCTGTACTGTGCCATCTCCTCATATACATCCCCTGTACTGTGCCATCTCCTCATATACATCCCCTGTACTGTGCCATCTCCTCATATACATCCCTGTACTGTGCGATCTCCTCATATACATCCCTGTACTGTGCGATCTCCTCATATACATCCCTGTACTGTGCGATCTCCTCATATACATCCCCTGTACTGTGCGATCTCCTCATATACATCCCTGTACTGTGCGATCTCCTCATATACATCCCCTGTACTGTGCCATCTCCTCATATACATCCCCTGTACTGTGCGATCTCCTCATATACATCCCCTGTACTGTGCGATCTCCTCATATACATCCCCTGTACTGTGCGATCTCCTCATATACATCCCTGTACTGTGCGATCTCCTCATATACATCCCTGTACTGTGCGATCTCCTCATATACATCCCTGTACTGTGCCATCTCCTCATATACATCCCCTGTACTGTGCCATCTCCTCATATACATCCCCTGTACTGTGCCATCTCCTCATATACATCCCTGTACTGTGCGATCTCCTCATATACATCCCTGTACTGTGCGATCTCCTCATATACATCCCTGTACTGTGCGATCTCCTCATATACATCCACTGTACTGTGCGATCTCCTCATATACATCCCTGTACTGTGCGATCTCCTCATATACATCCCTGTACTGTGCGATCTCCTCATATACATCCCTGTACTGTGCCATCTCCTCATATACATCCCCTGTACTGTGCCATCTCCTCATATACATCCCCTGTACTGTGCCATCTCCTCATATACATCCCTGTACTGTGCGATCTCCTCATATACATCCCTGTACTGTGCGATCTCCTCATATACATCCCTGTACTGTGCGATCTCCTCATATACATCCCTGTACTGTGCGATCTCCTCATATACATCCCTGTACTGTGCGATCTCCTCATATACATCCCCTGTACTGTGCGATCTCCTCATATACATCCCCTGTACTGTGCGATCTCCTCATATACATCCCCTGTACTGTGCGATCTCCTCATATACATCCCCTGTACTGTGCGATCTCCTCATATACATCCCCTGTACTGTGCGATCTCCTCATATACATCCCTGTACTGTGCGATCTCCTCATATAAATCCCCTGTACTGTGCGATCTCCTCATATACATCCCCTGTACTGTGCGATCTCCTCATATACATCCCTGTACTGTGTGATCTCCTCATATACATCCCTGTACTGTGCGATCTCCTCATATACATCCCTGTACTGTGCGATCTCCTCATATACATCCCTGTACTGTGCGATCTCCTCATATACATCCCTGTACTGTGCGATTTCCTCATATACATCCCCTGTACTGTGCGATCTCCTCATATACATCCCTGTACTGTGCGATTTCCTCATATACATCCCTGTACTGTGCGATCTCCTCATATACACCCCTGTACTGTGCGATCTCCTCATATACATCCCCTGTACTGTGCGATCTCCTCATATACATCCCCTGTACTGTGCGATTTCCTCATATACATCCCTGTACTGTGCGATCTCCTCATATACATCCCTGTACTGTGCGATCTCCTCATATACATCCCTGTACTGTGCGATCTCCTCATATACACCCCTGTACTGTGCGATCTCCTCATATACATCCCCTGTACTGTGCGATCTCCTCATATACATCCCCTGTACTGTGCGATTTCCTCATATACATCCCTGTACTGTGCGATCTCCTCATATACATCCCCTGTACTGTGCGATCTCCTCATATACATCCCCTGTACTGTGCGATCTCCTCATATACATCCCTGTAATGTGCGATCTCCTCATATAGATCCCTGTACTGTGCGATCTCCTCATATACATCCCTGTACTGTGCGATCTCCTCATATTCATCCCTGTACTGTGCGATCTCCTCATATACATCCCTGTACTGTGCGATCTCCTCATATACATCCCTGTACTGTGCGATCTCCTCATATACATCCCTGTACTGTGCGATCTCCTCATATACATCCCTGTACTGTGCGATCTCCTCATATACATCCCTGTACTGTGCGATCTCCTCATATACATCCCTGTACTGTGCGATCTCCTCATATACATCCCTGTACTGTGCGATCTCCTCATATACATCCCGTGTACTGTGCGATCTCCTCATATACATCCCTGTACTGTGCGATCTCCTCATATACATCCCCTGTACTGTGCGATCTCCTCATATAACATAGTAACATAGTAACATAGTAACATAGTTAGTAAGGCCGAAAAAAGACATTTGTCCATCCAGTTCAGCCTATATTCCATCATAATAAATCCCCAGATCTACGTCCTTCTACAGAACCTAATAATTGTATGATACAATATTGTTCTGCTCCAGGAAGACATCCAGGCCTCTCTTGAACCCCTCGACTGAGTTCGCCATCACCACCTCCTCAGGCAAGCAATTCCAGATTCTCACTGCCCTAACAGTAAAGAATCCTCTTCTATGTTGGTGGAAAAACCTTCTCTCCTCCAGACGCAAAGAATGCCCCCTTGTGCCCGTCACCTTCCTTGGTATAAACAGATCCTCAGCGAGATATTTGTATTGTCCCCTTATATACTTATACATGGTTATTAGATCGCCCCTCAGTCGTCTTTTTTCTAGACTAAATAATCCTAATTTCGCTAATCTATCTGGGTATTGTAGTTCTCCCATCCCCTTTATTAATTTTGTTGCCCTCCTTTGTACTCTCTCTAGTTCCATTATATCCTTCCTGAGCACCGGTGCCCAAAACTGGACACAGTACTCCATGTGCGGTCTAACTAGGGATTTGTACAGAGGCAGTATAATGCTCTCATCATGTGTATCCAGACCTCTTTTAATGCACCCCATGATCCTGTTTGCCTTGGCAGCTGCTGCCTGGCACTGGCTGCTCCAGGTAAGTTTATCATTAACTAGGATCCCCAAGTCCTTCTCCATGTAAGATTTAAGATATACATCCCCTGTACTGTGCGATCTCCTCATATACATCCCTGTACTGTGCGATCTCCTCATATACATCCCTGTACTGTGCGATCTCCTCATATACATCCCCTGTACTGTGCGATCTCCTCATATACATCCCCTGTACTGTGCGATCTCCTCATATACATCCCTGTACTGTGTGATCTCCTCATATACACCCCTGTACTGTGCGATCTCCTCATATACATCCCCTGTACTGTGCGATCTCCTCATATACATCCCCTGTACTGTGGGATCTCCTCATATACATCCCTGTACTGTGCGATCTCCTCATATACATCCCTGTACTGTGCGATCTCCTCATATACATCCCTGTACTGTGCGATCTCCTCATATAAATCCCTGTACTGTGCGATCTCCTCATATACATCCCCTGTACTGTGCGATCTCCTCATATACATCCCTGTACTGTGCGATCTCCTCATATACATCCCTGTACTGTGCGATCTCCTCATATACATCCCTGTACTGTGCGATCTCCTCATATACATCCCCTGTACTGTGCGATCTCCTCATATACATCCCTGTACTGTGCGATCTCCTCATATACATCCCTGTACTGTGCGATCTCCTCATATACATCCCTCTACTGTGTCATCTCATCCATTAGTGGAGAAAGCGTTTTGGTGTTATCATTTATATTCTCTGAAAAACCCCCAAGAAAGCAAAAATTCTGTATGTAAACTTTTGGACACAACTGTATATATGTAATTATTTTTTCTTGTCATACTGAAATACAAGTGCTTCTCACAAATTTGGAATGTCATCAAAAAGTTAACTTATTTCAGTTCTTCAAAACAAAAAGTGAAACTCATATATTACTTAGAGCCATTACACACAGAGTGATCTATTTCACGTGTTTATTTCTGTTAATGTTGATGATTATGGCTTACAGCCAATGAAATCCCAAAAGTCATTATCTCAGTAAATTAGAATACTTCCTTGTGGCAGCAGCTGCCAAGGCAAACAGGATCATGGGGTGCATTAAAAGAGGTCTGGATACACATGATGAGAGCATTATACTGCCTCTGTACAAATCCCTAGTTAGACCGCACATGGAGTACTGTGTCCAGTTTTGGGCACCGGTGCTCAGGAAGGATATAATGGAACTAGAGAGAGTACAAAGGAGGGCAACAAAATTAATAAAGGGGATGGAAGAACTACAATACCCAGATAGATTAGCGAAATTAGGATTATTTAGTCTAGAAAAAAGACGGCTGAGGGGCGATCTAATAACCATGTATAAGTATATAAGGGGACAATACAAATATCTTGCTGAGGATCTGTTTATACCAAGGAAGGTGACGGGCACAAGGGGGCATTCTTTGCGTCTGGAGGAGAGAAGGTTTTTCCACCAACATAGAAGAGGATTCTTTACTGTTAGGGCAGTGAGAATCTGGAATTGCTTGCCTGAGGAGGTGGTGATGGCGAACTCAGTCGAGGGGTTCAAGAGAGGCCTGGATGTCTTCCTGGAGCAGAACAATATTGTATCATACAATTATTAGGTTCTGTAGAAGGACGTAGATCTGGGGATTTATTATGATGGAATATAGGCTGAACTGGATGGACAAATGTCTTTTTTCGGCCTTACTAACTATGTTACTATGTTACTTTATAACACCAGCTTGAAAATGATTTTAAAATCTGAAATGTTGGCCTACTGAAATGTATGTTCAGTAAATGCCCTCAATACTTGTTCGGGGTGCCTTTGGCATCAATTACTGCATCAATGCGGCGTGGCATGGAGGCGATCAGCCTGTGGTACTGCTGAGGTGTTATGGAAGCCCAGGCTGCTTTGATAGCAGCCTTCAGCTCGTCTGCACTGTTGGGTCTGGTGTGTCATCTTCCTCTTGACAATACCACATAGATTCTGTATGACAAAGGATGTCTCATTTGTGCTAAACATAAGCCCAGTAGACGTTTTCGAGTCCCACAGAAATGCACACCAAAACCAGATCACCCATTTCAGAGACTGCAGGTAGACTACATACAGCTACCTAAGGTAGGTACTTATGAATATGTCCTAGTACGCACTGATCTCTTCCCAAGATGATCTGAAGCTTGGGCCTTGATTACAGTTTATAAATACATTGATCCGTGAAGTGGTTTGTAGATATGGGGTGCCCAAACTATAGAGAGTAAGTGTAAGAATAATGGTGTGCACTCGAGTCAGGGACACGGAGGTGCTGGTGAAACGGACCGTGTGGTCTAGTCAATCATGTAGAGAAATTCACCGCACACTCAATTCTGGTATGATGCAAAAAAAGGGTATATGCCAAATTTATTTGAACACGATAGACAGAAGTTTGCCACAGTAACACTTGTAGAGAGAACCCAACGTTTCGACCCTCCCGGGTCTTATTCATGGGGTTGCTCTGATCCTTGGTATATACACATACACAACAGTGGCAGTGGTAAAGGGTAAGTAAACGATCCCTTCCAGGCAAAACCTTGTTTGGAGGGCCAGATAAAGTTTCTGTGTCCCAGATGGATGGAGCCTGATTATGAGGGCCGTTACAACATGGAGTGGCCTGTGTAGGCTCGTGTCCTGCTTGCTGTCAGCTGTCAGCGGTGCTCCCGCGCCCTGCTGTGGGAGTGAAGTCGCACTCCCAGACTTCTGGAGGGTCGATACCAGAATTGACTGTGCGGTGAATTTCTCTACATGACAAACTATAGAGAGTGACAGAGGCACACTCTTTACTGGAGAAGTGATGAAACAAATCATGATCACTTCTGGGATAGAGCCGGCTTTCCATGTTCCTTAGACTCACAAAATAGTGGGAAGGTGGTATTCTGAAATAAAAATCCAGAGGGGCATGAAGGAAACACACTGGTTCTGGGTAGATTGCTTGTCATTGCATTCAGTGATGACCACTCCAAGGGTAGAGGGAAGCTGTCCTCATATGTAATACTGTTTGGTATTGTCCCTAAGACAGGGTTGTATTTCCCGCAGCAGTTACAGGCCTCCTACAGTTCCCTCGCTGAATATGTCTTGGAGTTGCACAAACATCTGACTGTTACTTATAACCATGTTCTTTCCTCCATCCCAGACCCCAATTGTATAAGCGGCACACGCATTGCTACCAGGAGACTGGGTCATGGTCAAGAGACACATGAGACCACTGGGACCCAGATGCAGAGAGCTATTTCAAGTACTACTGACCACTGCCACTTCTGTCAAGCTCCAAGGCGACCACTGAAAAAGGCCCTGAACCCCGGCAGCAGCAAAGATGATGACTCTGCATCTTTGCACCTTGCTGATGACAATTGCATCCCTTGCTCTAACATTCAATGAGGTACTAAAGGAGGACTAGGAAAGGTGTGAGAGCATAGCTATAATTTGTGATGATAGATATTTTCAGGAAATAACCATGGATATCTGGACAATATTGAGTTGTGTTTTACAGATTCTGCCAAGACTTGTGAACAACTTGACCCATTTGATTACCCTTTTGAGTCTGACATGCCGAAAGGAATGAGGTCGGTTTTCAAAACAATCAAACTTGGTTATGCCAAACCTCCGATGCAAGGACGTTTGGTTTCTATGCGTTGTCTTGGGAAACCCACTGACATCGTACCCTGCATACTGCCTAAGGATTTTATATCTAGTGTGTGGTCATCAGGGCTATAAATGGCTTCTCCCGGGTTCAAAAGGAACCTGAACCTTAGCACGCCTTACTCCTGCTACCTTCTTACTTCCGCATGGTGACCTAGATATAAATGCTGTCCCCAAACGGAGCTGCATCACCCTAGACCGAATGGTAGACCTCATATAACGGAAATGGGTATAGGGAATAAGAGTACATTCATTTACCCTTTCATTGCAGGTATCCAAGGGGTAATGAGATTCTGGTATGGGCTTTTATCCTAAGTCATGTGACTAGCCTCGTTAAAGGGTCAACATTGACTTTTAGGATTGCTACTTCTTATAGGTGGCACTAGAGGTCTAGTCCTCTTCCTCTCTAAAGAGACAATTTGCACACTTTCATTACATAAATGTTGGTATTACTAGTGTACGTAACCGCTAGAACTGGTATATTTATTATGACGAGATTTACAAACAAGGTATCTATCGGTGAATGGGATTCATCCCCTCCAGGCTACCATAGCTGATGGATAAATTGTAATAATAAAAAGGAAGAATTGTTGTGGTAAATATTTATACTTAGCTTTGATTATTATTTTGGACAATTAAATCTACCTATATATCTTTGATAGTTTTGTATTTTAGTATTAGCTTTATAAGTGTTATTCATAAAAGCAATAACACAGGGTGTTGTATCTGATATAGGGGTGTCTGTGTGTTAAACAATCCTTTGTCTCTGAAAGTACAGTAATCTGGGTAGAACTGGTTTGAAAATAATTTGACAGAAACCATAATTTATGATTTAGTTTTCCCCAACTTAAATATCTTCTCTCTTAGGTAATGTAATGTAGGAAGCCATTCCCACATTCTTTATCTCTGTAGTTATATTAAAGACTTGTGACTGGGCTTCTGAGAATCAGACAAGAATTGTGCACGGACAGACACTGGCTGTGTGTATTTTCTTGGCTCTGATGCATCGTATTTATGTAATTTCATTTTAATTTGAACCATCAAGGCAGAGATTTTGGAGATCGTTTGTATCTCAAAACAAATTAGCTCTCCTTGGAAGGGGCTACATGTGGGAAAATGGGGGGGTCGGGGAGCGCCCCAATCTGCTAGCCGGAACCGCATTGGACCAGGCATCGTCCCGCCTAACGCCCGCTCTCCTGTTAACATGCGCATAACGCTATTCAGACAATGCAGGGTGAGGGTAAAACAGTGTGGCAATGCTTTATTGAACCGCAAAACAGGCAGGTAACACGTAGGACAGTCCCAGCAAAATTCCCCAAGATGGTGCACATGACAGAGTCTCACCCTTCCGCTGACCCATCAGGATAATGGTAGCTGTTACGTCAGAGCTCTCAAGGTCGGATACCCCACCTGTGATACACACACAGAGAGGAGGTAACGACAAGCGTAGGGAGATGACAGTCCATAGAGTCGATACTAGGTCCAAAGCCAGTTGACACGTCGCCACCTGGCTTATGCGAACATCTCCATGGAGCCAGGCGACCAGCGGGTCCCAATCCTGGCTTTCTCCAGACTTATCCATGGCTCAGCAATGGTCAATGGAGCAGATCTGGATCCTTCCAACCGGAGCCAAAAACCCCTAGGTTGTTTCCTATACAGTGAAAGATCCATGTCCTTCGTGATGGTGCCATGATGCATTGGCAGCAGTTCTGTCTCTTGTCCGTTGGGTGTTTTTCCAGAATGTCCGGCTGTGTTGCTCTCTCAGTCTCTCTGTCTCAGGGTCTCTTTATACAGAGGCCTGTAACCTATTTTTAGATTTACCCAGTGTCCTTCAGTCCACCCTCACAGATAAGGGAAACAATGGTGATGAGATCACATAGCATTACTTGATTATTTAAACTATTTGCATAGTTTTTCCCTGTCTGCTTTCGAAGTCAACAAACTGGCTCCATAACACAATGCATAATTAGCATATCAGCAGACATCACTATTCATCAAGGATAAGCGCACACTATGTTATATGGAATACCAGCTTACATTTCAATATTCCAGGCTCACACAACAAAAGTCTGTTTTCTTGACCCACCAGAATTCAACACTTAAATCCAAAAGCCAACATACAGATACAAAGTCAATTCTTCTTGATTCTGCAAAACATAGTCTTCTGGGTAATCTATATATATAATTGTCTAAGGGGTACTTCCATCTGTCTGTCCTCAACTTCCGTAACGGTTATTCATTTGCTGATTGGTCTCGCCAGCTGCCTGTCATGGCTGCCACGTCCAATCAGCGACGGGCACAGTCCAATTAGTCCCTCCCTACTCCCCTGCAGTCAGTGCCGGGCGGCTGCTCCATACTCCCCGCAGCCGCGACTCACACAGGGTTAATGCCAGCGGTAGCGGACCGCGTTATGCCGCGGGTAACTCACTCCGTTACCGCCGGTATTAACCCTGTATGACCAAGTTTTTACTATTGACGCAGCCTATGCAGCGTCAATAGTAAAAGGATCTAATGTTAAAAATAATTTAAAAAAAATAAAAATCATTATATACTCACCTTCCGCCGCCTTTCCCGTTCCTCGCCACCCTCCGGTAACCCCTGTGTGCAAGTGGCAGGTTCCGGTATCAAGGATCGTATGGCAGTAGGACCTGCCATGACGTCACGGTAATGTGACCGCGACATCATCACAGGCCCTGCGCGCCTGCGCAAGCAGGACCTGCCATGACGTGACGGTCATGTGACCGCGACGTCATCACACCCTGGGACCGTAAGCTGCCGCCTGTACCGAGCACAGGCGACAGAACTACAAGTATGGTGAGTATGTTAGAACTACAAGGGGCCCTCGGATCGGAAAGTGAGTATGTTTATTTTTTATTTTTTAACCAGTGACATACGTAGCTGGGCAATATACTACGTGGCTGGGCAATATTCTACGTGGCTCTGTGCTCTATACTACATCATTGTGCAATATACTAGGTGGCTCTGTGCTGTATACTACGTCACTGGGCAATATACTACGTCACTCGGCAATATACTACATGGCTGGCCAATATACTACGTCACTGGGCAATATACTACGTCGCTGTGCAATATAGTACGTGGCTCTGTGCTGTATACTACATCACTGGGCAATATACTACATCACTGGGTAATATACTACGTGGCTGGGCAATATACTACGTCGCTGTGCAATATACTATGTGGCTCTGTGCTGTATACTATGTCACTGGGCAATATACTACGTCGCTGGGCAATATACTACGTGGGCTGTGCAATATACTACGTGGACATGCATATTCTAGAATACCCGATGCGTTAGAATCGGGCCACCATCTAGATAAGATATAATCTGGTTTCTTCACACTGCCACAACAGGGTTAAGGTCAGGCGAGTTTGCTGCCAATCAAGCACAGTGATATTGTTGTTTGTAAACCAGGTATTGGTACATTTGCCAGTGTGGACAGGGCCCAAGTCCTGCTGGAGAATGAAATGTCCATGTCCAAAAAGTTTGTCGGCAGAGAAAAGCATGAAGTGCTCTAAAATTTCTTGGTAGACAGCTCCGCTGACTTTGGTCTTGATAAAACACAGTGGACCTACACCAGCAGATGACATGGCTCCCCAAACCATCACAGATTGTGGAAACTTCACACTAGACCTCCAGCAGCTTGGATTGTGGCCTCTCCACTCTTCCTCCAGACTCTGGGACCTTGATTTCCAAGTGAAATGCAAAATTTACTTTCATCTGAAAACAACACGTTGGACCACTGAGCAACAGTCCAGTTCTTTTTCTCCTTGGCCCAGGTAAGACGCTTCTGGTGTTGTCTATTGGTCATGAGTGGCTTGACACAAGGAATGCAACATTTGCAGCCCATGTCCTAGATACGTCTGTGTGTGGTGGCTCTTGAAGCAATGACTCCAGCAGCAGTCCACTCCTTGAGAATTACCCAACATTTTTGAATGGCCTTTTCCTAACAATCCTTTCAAGGCTGCGGTTATCCCGGTTGCTTGTGCACCTTTTGCTACCACACCTTTTCCTTCCACTCAACTTTCCATTAATATGCTTGGATACAGAACTCTGTGAACAGCCAGCTTCTTTAGCAATGACCTTTTGTGGCTTACCCTCCTTGTGGAATGTGTCAATGACTGCCTTCTGGACATATGTCAGGTCAGCAGTCTTCCCCATGATTGTGGAGCTACTGACACAGACTAGGGGACCTTTTTAAACACTTAGGAAGCCTTTGCAAGTGCTTTTTGTTAATTATTCTAATTTACTGAGATAATGACTTTTGGGTTTTCATTGGCTGTAAGCAGGGCTGCCACTAGGAATTTTGGTGCCCCATAGTGGCAACATTTTCTGGGTCCCCATCGGACTCCGCCCAGGCTCCACCCCTTGAACGTTCCACAGTCCCTCTGGCCACTCATAGAAAAACTCCACATCTGCAACACTCCTCACCAATCACACATTAACAGTTCCCATCACCAGATCACATACAGCAGCTTTTGTTTTGGCCAAAAGATTTTTTATGTCACCACTACAACAAGGTAGACTGTTTTGGCCGGGCCCTACTCTACTCTAACTTATTAAACATTTGTTAAAATATGCAATACAATTTAGGTATATTTTTATTTATTTTCCAATTTTTAAAATGACCAATAATATCACATACAAGGGACAAATACCATCACATCAAGACCACATCACATATTACCACCACAGTGACCGGATAATATCACATACAAGGGACAAATACCACACCATGTCCAGACTACATATTACCACCATATGGTGACCAAAAATACCACATACAAGGAACAAATACCACCACATCATGATCGGACCACATATTACCACCACATAGTGACCAAATAAAAGCACATACAAGGGACAAATACCACCACACCATGGCCGGACAACCTATTACCACCACATAGTGATTGAATACTACAATACTGATCATTAATAAAAAAAAACAACACAATACTAATATCACCATAAGTGCCATTATGCACAGGAGATCTGTACTTTGTATGCAGTGTCCTGGTACAGGTAATACAGTGATTACCAGTGACATTATACACAGGAGTTCTGTATATAGTGTCAGTGTACAGGTAATACAGTGATCACCAGTGACATTGTACACAGGACCTCTGTATATAGTATACAGTGTATAGTGTCAGTGTACAGGTAACACACTGACTCATCAGTGACGTCTCTAGGTGAAATCCTTCATCTTTACTTTTCATCTTCATCCAGCACAGACCGCCATCACTTCTTCCAGCCGGTCTCGTCTCTGCAGGAAATAACATCTAGAGCATTGCTTGCAGAACACATTACTTATTTTTTTTCCCAACTTCTACACTACACCAGATGAAGAAAAAATGTCGACATAGTGTCGCTCTGAACAGTAACAAGACTGCCCCAATTTAAAACAATATCCTCAAAAAATAAAATAAATACATCACTGCAGTAATAATATCCCTTAATTAGTCCCTATGATAATAATATCCCCCATCCTGGCCCCAATGTGTCTCATTCCTGGCTCCAGCCATATGTTCTCCCATCCTGCCCTCATGAGTATCCATTCTGCCCCCATGTGATGTCCCATCCTGCCCCATCTGTCTCCATTGTATCCATCCTGCCCCATGATCCTGCACCATGTGTCTCCATCCTGCCCCATGTATCTCTATCCTGCCCCATATTCCTGCCCCATATTCCTGCCCCATCTGTCTCCATCCTGCACCATGTCTCCATCCTGCCCCCTGTGTCTCCATCCTGCCCCCTGTGGCTCCATTCTGTCCCGTGTCTCCATCCTGCTCCCTTTGTCTCTATCCTGTCCTGTATCTCCATCCTGCCCCCTGTTTCTTTCCTGCCCCCTGTGTCTCCATCCTGCCTCCTGTGTCTCCATCCTGCCTCCTGTGTCTCCATCCTAGCCCGTGTCTCCATCCTGCCCCCTGGGTCTCCATCCTGCCCCGTGTTTCCATCCTTCCCCATGTCTCCATCCTGCCCCCTGTGTCTCAATCCTGCCCCCTGTGCATCCATCATGCCCTGTGTCCCCTGTTGTGAATTTGCTTTTTGCTCCCTCTAGTGGTTACTAGTTTTTTGACTCTGGTTTTTCTGTCATTCCTTTTATCCGCACCTGGGTCGTTAGTTAGGGGTGTTGCTATATAAGCTCCCTGGACCTTCAGTTCTATGCCTGGCAACGTAGTTATCAGAGCTAGTCTGCTGTGCTCTTGTCTACTGATCCTGGTTCCAGTTATATCAGCTAAGTCTGCCTTTTGCTTTTTGCTATTTGTTTTGGTTTTGTATTTTTGTCCAGCTTGTTCCAAATCTACATCCTGACCTTTGCTGGAAGCTCTAGGGGGCTGGTGTTCTACCCCCGGACCGTTAGACGGTTCGGGGGTTCTTGAATTTCCAGTGTGGATTTTGATAGGGTTTTTGTTGACCATATAAGTTACCTTTCTTTATTCTGCTATCAGTAAGCGGGCCTCTCTGTGCTAAACCTGGTTCATTTCTGTGTTTGTCATTTCCTCTTACCTCACCGTCATTATTTGTGGGGGGCTTCTATCCAGCTTTGGGGTCCCCTTCTCTGGAGGCAAGAAAGGTCTTTGTTTTCCTCTACTAGGGGTAGCTAGATTCTCCGGCTGGCGCGTGTCATCTAGAATCAACGTAGGAATGATCCCCGGCTACTTCTAGTGTTGGCGTTAGGAGTAGATATATGGTCAACCCAGTTACCACTGCCCTATGAGCTGGATTTTTGTATTCTGCAGACTTCCACGTTCCTCTGAGACCCTCGCCATTGGGGTCATAACAGTTTGCCAGGCCAGTATTAAATGTTTAATGCATTGCAGAAGAGGGATTATAAGAAAGAAGATTCTGAGTTTTTTTTTTTTTTTTTTTTTCTTCTTCCCCTTTACCTCAGAGTGGCTATGCTTGCTGCAGACATGAATGTCCAGACCTTGATTACAAGTGTGGACCAGCTGGCTACTCGTGTGCAGGGCATACAAGACTATGTTATCAGAAATCCTATGTCAGAACCTAAAATACCGATTCCTGAACTGTTTTCCGGAGACAGGTTTAAGTTTAGGAATTTCGTGAATAATTGTAAATTGTTTTTGTCCCTGAGACCCTGTTCATCTGGAGATTCTGCTCAGCAAGTAAAAATTGTTATTTCGTTCTTACGGGGCGACCCTCAGGATTGGGCTTTTTCGCTGGCGCCAGGAGATCCGGCATTGGCTGATCTTGATGCGTTTTTTCTGGCGCTCGGTTTACTTTATGAGGAACCCAATCTTGAGATTCAGGCAGAAAAGGCCTTGCTGGCTATGTCTCAGGGGCAGGACGAGGCTGAAGTGTATTGCCAAAAATTTCGGAAATGGTCCGTGCTGACACATTGGAACGAGTGTGCACTGGCCGCTAATTTTAGAAATGGCCTTTCTGAAGCCATTAAGAATGTTATGGTGGGTTTTCCCATTCCCACAGGTCTGAATGATACTATGGCACTGGCTATTCAAATTGACCGGCGGTTGCGGGAGCGCAAAACCGCAAATTCCCTCATGGTGTTGTCTGAACAGACACCTAATTCGGTGCAATGTGATAGAAAAACCGCAAATTCCCTCATTGTGTTGTCTGAACAGACACCTGATTTAATGCAATGTGATAGAATCCTGACTAGAAATGAGCGGAAAATTCATAGACGCCGGAATGGCTTGTGCTACTACTGTGGTGATTCTACACATGTTATCTCAGCATGCTCTAAACGTATAGCCAAGGTTGTTAGTCCTGTCACCGTTGGTAATTTGCAACCTAAATTTATTCTGTCTGTAACTTTGATTTGCTCACTGTCATCTTATCCTGTCATGGCGTTTGTAGATTCAGGTGCTGCCCTGAGTCTCATGGATCTCTCATTTGCTAAGCGCTGTGGTTTTACTCTTGAACCATTAGAAAATCCTATTCCTCTTAGGGGTATTGATGCTACACCATTGGCAGCAAATAAACCGCAGTATTGGACACAGGTTACCATGTGCATGACTCCTGAACACCGCGAGGTGATACGTTTCCTGGTTTTACATAAAATGCATGATTTGGTTGTTTTAGGGCTGCCATGGTTACAGACCCATAATCCAGTCCTGGACTGGAAGGCTATGTCAGTCTCAAGTTGGGGCTGTCGTGGTATTCATGGGGATTCCTTGCCTGTGTCTATTGCTTCTTCTACGCCTTCGGAAGTTCCGGAGTATTTGTCTGATTATCAGGATGTCTTCAGTGAGTCTGAGTCCAGTGCACTGCCTCCTCATAGGGACTGTGACTGTGCTATAGATTTGATCCCAGGCAGTAAATTTCCTAAGGGAAGACTGTTTAATCTGTCGGTACCTGAACATACCGCTATGCGTTCATATATCAAGGAGTCTCTGGAGAAAGGACATATTCGTCCGTCTTCTTCCCCTCTTGGTGCGGGATTCTTTTTTGTGGCAAAAAAGGACGGATCTTTGAGACCTTGTATTGATTATCGGCTTTTAAATAAGATCACTATCAAATTTCAGTATCCTTTACCGCTGTTGTCTGACTTGTTTGCCCGGATTAAGGGTGCCAAGTGGTTCACCAAGATAGACCTTCGTGGTGCGTACAACCTTGTGCGCATTAAGCAAGGTGATGAATGGAAAACCGCATTCAATACGCCCGAAGGTCATTTTGAGTACTTGGTGATGCCTTTTGGGCTCTCCAATGCGCCTTCAGTTTTTCAGTCCTTTATGCATGACATTTTCCGGAAGTATCTGGATAAATTTTTGATTGTTTATCTGGATGATATTTTGGTTTTTTCTGATAATTGGGATTCGCATGTGGAGCAGGTCAGGTTGGTCTTTAAAATTTTGCGTGAAAATTCTTTGTTTGTCAAGGGCTCAAAGTGTCTCTTTGGTGTACAGAAGGTTCCCTTTTTGGGGTTCATTTTTTCCCCTTCTGCTGTGGAGATGGACCCAGTCAAGGTCCGAGCTATTCTTGATTGGACTCAGCCCTCGTCAGTTAAGAGTCTTCAGAAGTTCTTGGGCTTCGCTAACTTCTACCGTCGTTTTATCGCTAATTTTTCTAGCATTGTGAAACCTTTGACGGATATGACCAAGAAGGGCTCCGATGTAGCTAACTGGACTCCTGCTGCCGTGGAGGCTTTCCAGGAGTTGAAACGCCGGTTTACTTCGGCGCCTGTTTTGTGCCAGCCTGACGTCTCACTTCCCTTTCAGGTTGAGGTGGATGCTTCGGAGATTGGGGCAGGGGCCGTTTTGTCGCAGAGAGGCCCTGGTTGCTCTGTTATGAAACCTTGTGCCTTTTTCTCTAGGAAGTTTTCGCCTGCCGAGCGAAATTATGATGTGGGCAATCGGGAGTTGTTGGCCATGAAATGGGCATTTGAGGAGTGGCGTCATTGGCTCGAGGGTGCTAAGCATCGTGTGGTGGTCTTGACTGATCACAAAAATCTGATGTATCTCGAGTCTGCTAAACGCCTTAATCCGAGCCAGGCCCGCTGGTCATTGTTTTTCTCCCGCTTTGATTTTGTTGTCTCGTATTTACCAGGTTCAAAGAATGTGAAGGCCGATGCTCTTTCTAGGAGCTTTGTGCCTGATGCTCCTGGAGTCGCTGATCCTGTTGGTATTCTTAAAGATGGAGTTATCTTGTCAGCTATTTCTCCGGATCTGCGACGTGTGTTGCAGAGATTTCAGGCTGATAGGCCTGAGTCTTGTCCACCTGACAGACTGTTTGTCCCGGATAAGTGGACCAGCAGAGTCATTTCCGAGGTTCATTCCTCGGTGTTGGCAGGTCACCCGGGCATTTTTGGCACCAGAGATCTGGTGGCCAGGTCCTTTTGGTGGCCTTCCTTGTCAAGGGATGTGCGGTCATTTGTGCAGTCCTGTGGGACTTGTGCTCGAGCTAAGCCTTGCTGTTCTCGTGCCAGCGGTTTGCTCTTGCCCTTGCCTGTCCCGAAGAGACCTTGGACACATATCTCCATGGATTTCATTTCTGATCTTCCGCTATCTCAGGGCATGTCCGTTATCTGGGTGATATGTGATCGCTTCTCCAAGATGGTCCATTTGGTTCCTTTGCCTAAGCTGCCTTCCTCTTCCGATCTGGTTCCTGTGTTTTTCCAGAACGTGGTTCGTTTGCACGGCATCCCTGAGAATATTGTGTCAGACAGAGGATCCCAGTTCGTTTCCAGGTTCTGGCGATCCTTTTGTAGTAGGATGGGCATTGATTTGTCGTTTTCGTCTGCTTTCCATCCTCAGACTAATGGACAGACGGAGCGAACCAATCAGACTTTGGAGGCTTATTTGAGGTGTTTTGTCTCTGCTGATCAGGACGATTGGGTGACATTCTTGCCGTTGGCTGAGTTTGCCCTTAATAATCGGGCTAGTTCCGCCACCTTGGTTTCGCCTTTTTTCTGCAACTCTGGTTTCCATCCTCGCTTTTCTTCGGGTCATGTGGAGCCTTCTGACTGTCCTGGGGTGGATTCTGTGGTGGATAGGTTGCAGCAGATCTGGAATCATGTGGTGGACAACTTGAAGTTGTCACAGGAGAAGGCTCAGCGCTTTGCCAACCGCCGCCGCGGTGTGGGTCCCCGACTACGCGTTGGGGATTTGGTATGGCTTTCTTCCCGCTTTGTTCCTATGAAGGTCTCCTCTCCCAAATTTAAACCTCGTTTTATTGGGCCTTACAAGATATTGGAAATCCTTAATCCTGTATCTTTTCGTCTGGATCTTCCTGTGTCGTTTGCTATTCACAATGTATTTCATAGGTCCTTGTTGCGGCGGTACATTGTGCCTGTAGTTCCTTCTGCTGAGCCTCCTGCTCCGGTGTTGGTTGAGGGCGAGTTGGAGTACGTGGTGGAGAAGATCTTGGATTCTCGCCTCTCCAGGCGGAGGCTTCAGTACCTGGTCAAGTGGAAGGGCTATGGTCAGGAGGATAATTCCTGGGTGGTCGCCTCTGATGTTCATGCGGCCGATTTAGTTCGTGCCTTTCATGCCGCTCATCCTGATCGCCCCGGTGGTCGTGGTGAGGGTTCGGTGACCCCTCACTAAGGGGGGGGGTACTGTTGTGAATTTGCTTTTTGCTCCCTCTAGTGGTTACTAGTTTTTTGACTCTGGTTTTTCTGTCATTCCTTTTATCCGCACCTGGGTCGTTAGTTAGGGGTGTTGCTATATAAGCTCCCTGGACCTTCAGTTCTATGCCTGGCAACGTAGTTATCAGAGCTAGTCTGCTGTGCTCTTGTCTACTGATCCTGGTTCCAGTTATATCAGCTAAGTCTGCCTTTTGCTTTTTGCTATTTGTTTTGGTTTTGTATTTTTGTCCAGCTTGTTCCAAATCTACATCCTGACCTTTGCTGGAAGCTCTAGGGGGCTGGTGTTCTACCCCCGGACCGTTAGACGGTTCGGGGGTTCTTGAATTTCCAGTGTGGATTTTGATAGGGTTTTTGTTGACCATATAAGTTACCTTTCTTTATTCTGCTATCAGTAAGCGGGCCTCTCTGTGCTAAACCTGGTTCATTTCTGTGTTTGTCATTTCCTCTTACCTCACCGTCATTATTTGTGGGGGGCTTCTATCCAGCTTTGGGGTCCCCTTCTCTGGAGGCAAGAAAGGTCTTTGTTTTCCTCTACTAGGGGTAGCTAGATTCTCCGGCTGGCGCGTGTCATCTAGAATCAACGTAGGAATGATCCCCGGCTACTTCTAGTGTTGGCGTTAGGAGTAGATATATGGTCAACCCAGTTACCACTGCCCTATGAGCTGGATTTTTGTATTCTGCAGACTTCCACGTTCCTCTGAGACCCTCGCCATTGGGGTCATAACAGTCCCCATCCTGCCCCCTGTGTCTCAATCCTGCCCCCTTGTCTTCATTCTTTCCCGTGTTTCCATCCTGCCCCGTGTCTCCATCCTGTCCCCTGTGTCTCCATCCTGCCCCATAGTCCTGCCCCATATTCCTGCCCTATCCGTCTCCATCCTGCCCACAGTGTCTCCATCCTGCCCTGCATCCCCATCCTGCCGCTGTGTTTCATTCCTGTTCCGTGTCTCCAACCTGCCTCCTGTGTTTCGATCCTGCCCCGTATGTCCATCCTGCCTCCTGTGTCTCCATCCTGCCCCATGTCTCCATCCTGCCCCTTGTGTTTCCATCTTGCCCCCTGTGTTTCCATCCTGCCCCATGTTTCCATCCTTCCCTGTGTCTCCATCTGTTATTAAAATGGTCAATTTTTAGAAGTAGGTCGGCAATGTAAATATGTTTTTGTTTGTAACGTTCAAGTGTCCTCAACTCCCATAAAGGGAAGCTTAGTATATATTAACTTGTTTTATAGCATTTCAAAAATTGCATGTCTTTTTGCTAATGTATTGTTGTTTTCTTTTCCCAGTCCGGGAGTACTGGATTTAACGAGGGGGGGGGGGGAAGTGCAGCGCCCCAGGGTGTTGTGAATTTGCTTTTTGCTCCCTCTAGTGGTTACTAGTTTTTTGACTCTGGTTTTTCTGTCTTTCCTTTTATCCGCACCTGGGTCGTTAGTTAGGGGTGTTGCTATATAAGCTCCCTGGACCTTCAGTTCAATGCCTGGCAACGTAGTTATCAGAGCTAGTCTGCTGTGCTCTTGTCTACTGATCCTGGTTCCAGTTATATCAGCTAAGTCTGCCTTTTGCTTTTTGCTATTTGTTTTGGTTTTGTATTTTTGTCCAGCTTGTTCCAAATCTATATCCTGACCTTTGCTGGAAGCTTTAGGGGGCTGGTGTTCTCCCCCCGGACCGTTAGACGGTTCGGGGGTTCTTGAATTTCCAGTGTGGATTTTGATAGGGTTTTTGTTGACCATATAAGTTACCTTTCTTTATTCTGCTATCAGTAAGCGGGCCTCTCTGTGCTAAACCTGGTTCATTTCTGTGTTTGTCATTTCCTCTTACCTCACCGTCATTATTTGTGGGGGGCTTCTATCCAGCTTTGGGGTCCCCTTCTCTGGAGGCAAGAAAGGTCTTTGTTTTCCTCTACTAGGGGTAGCTAGATTCTCCGGCTGGCGCGTGTCATCTAGAATCAACGTAGGAATGATCCCCGGCTACTTCTAGTGTTGGCGTTAGGAGTAGATATATGGTCAACCCAGTTACCACTGCCCTATGAGCTGGATTTTTGTATTCTGCAGACTTCCACGTTCCTCTGAGACCCTCGCCATTGGGGTCATAACAGTTTGCCAGGCCAGTATTAAATGTTTAATGCATTGCAGAAGAGGGATTATAAGAAAGAAGATTCTGAGTTTTTTTTTTCTCCTTCCCCTTTACCTCAGAGTGGCTATGCTTGCTGCAGACATGAATGTCCAGACCTTGATTACAAGTGTGGACCAGCTGGCTACTCGTGTGCAGGGCATACATGACTATGTTATCAGAAATCCTAGGTCAGAACCTAAAATACCGATTCCTGAACTGTTTTCCGGAGACAGGTTTAAGTTTAGGAATTTCGTGAATAATTGTAAATTGTTTTTGTCCCTGAGACCCTGTTCATCAGGAGATTCTGCTCAGCAAGTAAAAATTGTTATTTCGTTCTTACGGGGCGACCCTCAGGATTGGGCTTTTTCGCTGGCGCCAGGAGATCCGGCATTGGCTGATCTTGATGCGTTTTTTCTGGCGCTCGGTTTACTTTATGAGGAACCCAATCTTGAGATTCAGGCAGAAAAGGCCTTGCTGTCTATGTCTCAGGGGCAGGACGAGGCTGAAGTGTATTGCCAAAAATTTCGGAAATGGTCCGTGCTGACACATTGGAACGAGTGTGCACTGGCCGCTAATTTTAGAAATGGCCTTTCTGAAGCCATTAAGAATGTTATGGTGGGTTTTCCCATTCCCACAGGTCTGAATGATACTATGGCACTGGCTATTCAAATTGACCGGCGGTTGCGGGAGCGCAAAACCGCAAATTCCCTCATGGTGTTGTCTGAACAGACACCTAATTCGGTGCAATGTGATAGAAAAACCGCAAATTCCCTCATGGTGTTGTCTGAACAGACACCTGATTTAATGCAATGTGATAGAATCCTGACTAGAAATGAGCGGAAAATTCATAGACGCCGGAATGGCTTGTGCTACTACTGTGGTGATTCTACACATGTTATCTCAGCATGCTCTAAACGTATAGCTAAGGTTGTTAGTCCTGTCACCGTTGGTAATTTGCAACCTAAATTTATTCTGTCTGTAACTTTGATTTGCTCACTGTCATCTTATCCTGTCATGGCGTTTGTAGATTCAGGTGCTGCCCTGAGTCTCATGGATCTCTCATTTGCTAAGCGCTGTGGATTTACTCTTGAACCATTAGAAAATCCTATTCCTCTTAGGGGTATTGATGCTACACCATTGGCAGCAAATAAACCGCAGTATTGGACTCAGGTTACCATGTGCATGACTCCTGAACACCGCGAGGTTATACGTTTCCTGGTTTTACATAAAATGCATGATTTGGTCGTTTTAGGGCTGCCATGGTTACAGACCCATAATCCAGTCCTGGACTGGAAGGCTATGTCAGTCTCAAGTTGGGGCTGTCGTGGTATTCATGAGGATTCCCTGCCTGTGTCTATTGCTTCTTCTACGCCTTCGGAAGTTCCGGAGTATTTGTCTGATTATCAGGATGTCTTCAGTGAGTCTGAGTCCAGTGCACTGCCTCCTCATAGGGACTGTGACTGTGCTATAGATTTGATCCCAGGCAGTAAATTTCCTAAGGGAAGACTGTTTAATCTGTCGGTACCTGAACATACCGCTATGCGTTCATATATCAAGGAGTCTCTGGAAAAAGGACATATTCGTCCGTCTTCTTCCCCTCTTGGTGCGGGATTCTTTTTTTGTGGCAAAAAAGGACGGATCTTTGAGACCTTGTATTGATTATCGGCTTTTAAATAAGATCACTGTCAAATTTCAGTATCCTTTACCGCTGTTGTCTGACTTGTTTGCCCGGATTAAGGGTGCCAAGTGGTTCACCAAGATAGACCTTCGTGGTGCGTACAACCTTGTGCGCATTAAGCAAGGTGATGAATGGAAAACCGCATTCAATACGCCCGAAGGTCATTTTGAGTACTTGGTGATGCCTTTTGGGCTCTCCAATGCGCCTTCAGTTTTTCAGTCCTTTATGCATGACATTTTCCGGAAGTATCTGGATAAATTTTTGATTGTTTATCTGGATGATATTTTGGTTTTTTCTGATAATTGGGATTCGCATGTGGAGCAGGTCAGGTTGGTCTTTAAAATTTTGCGTGAAAATTCTTTGTTTGTCAAGGGCTCAAAGTGTCTCTTTGGTGTACAGAAGGTTCCCTTTTTGGGGTTCATTTTTTCCCCTTCTGCTGTGGAGATGGACCCAGTCAAGGTCCGAGCTATTCTTGATTGGACTCAGCCCTCGTCAGTTAAGAGTCTTCAGAAGTTCTTGGGCTTCGCTAACTTCTACCGTCGTTTTATCGCTAATTTTTCTAGCATTGTGAAACCTTTGACGGATATGACCAAGAAGGGCTCCGATGTAGCTAACTGGACTCCTGCTGCCGTGGAGGCTTTCCAGGAGTTGAAACGCCGGTTTACTTCGGCGCCTGTTTTGTGCCAGCCTGACGTCTCACTTCCCTTTCAGGTTGAGGTGGATGCTTCGGAGATTGGGGCAGGGGCCGTTTTGTCGCAGAGAGGCCCTGGTTGCTCTGTTATGAAGCCTTGTGCCTTTTTCTCTAGGAAGTTTTCGCCTGCCGAGCGAAATTATGATGTGGGCAATCGGGAGTTGTTGGCCATGAAATGGGTATTTGAGGAGTGGCGTCATTGGCTCGAGGGTGCTAAGCATCGTGTGGTGGTCTTGACTGATCACAAAAATCTGATGTATCTCGAGTCTGCTAAACGCCTTAATCCGAGACAGGCCCGCTGGTCATTGTTTTTCTCCCGCTTTGATTTTGTTGTCTCGTATTTACCAGGTTCAAAGAATGTGAAGGCCGATGCTCTTTCTAGGAGCTTTGTGCCTGATGCTCCTGGAGTCGCTGATCCTGTTGGTATTCTTAAAGATGGAGTTATCTTGTCAGCTATTTCTCCGGATCTGCGACGTGTGTTGCAGAGATTTCAGGCTGATAGGCCTGAGTCTTGTCCACCTGACAGACTGTTTGTCCCGGATAAGTGGACCAGCAGAGTCATTTCCGAGGTTCATTCCTCAGTGTTGGCAGGTCACCCGGGCATTTTTGGCACCAGAGATCTGGTGGCCAGGTCCTTTTGGTGGCCTTCCTTGTCAAGGGATGTGCGGTCATTTGTGCAGTCCTGTGGGACTTGTGCTCGAGCTAAGCCTTGCTGTTCTCGTGCCAGCGGTTTGCTCTTGCCCTTGCCTGTCCCGAAGAGACCTTGGACACATATCTCCATGGATTTCATTTCTGATCTTCCGCTATCTCAGGGCATGTCCGTTATCTGGGTGATATGTGATCGCTTCTCCAAGATGGTCCATTTGGTTCCTTTGCCTAAGCTGCCTTCCTCTTCCGATCTGGTTCCTGTGTTTTTCCAGAACGTGGTTCATTTGCACGGCATCCCTGAGAATATTGTGTCAGACAGAGGATCCCAGTTCGTTTCCAGGTTCTGGCGATCCTTTTGTAGTAGGATGGGCATTGATTTGTCGTTTTCGTCTGCTTTCCATCCTCAGACTAATGGACAGACGGAGCGAACCAATCAGACTTTGGAGGCTTATTTGAGGTGTTTTGTCTCTGCTGATCAGGACGATTGGGTTACATTCTTGCCGTTGGCTGAGTTTGCCCTTAATAATCGGGCTAGTTCCGCCACCTTGGTTTCGCCTTTTTTCTGCAACTCTGGTTTCCATCCTCGCTTTTCTTCGGGTCATGTGGAGCCTTCTGACTGTCCTGGGGTGGATTCTGTGGTGGATAGGTTGCAGCAGATCTGGAATCATGTGGTGGACAACTTGAAGTTGTCACAGGAGAAGGCTCAGCGCATTGCCAACCGCCGCCGCGGTGTGGGTCCCCGACTACGCGTTGGGGATTTGGTGTGGCTTTCTTCCCGCTTTGTTCCTATGAAGGTCTCCTCTCCCAAATTTAAACCTCGTTTTATTGGGCCTTACAAGATATTGGAAATCCTTAATCCTGTATCTTTTCGTCTGGATCTTCCTGTGTCGTTTGCTATTCACAATGTATTTCATAGGTCCTTGTTGCGGCGGTACATTGTGCCTGTAGTTCCTTCTGCTGAGCCTCCTGCTCCGGTGTTGGTTGAGGGCGAGTTGGAGTACGTGGTGGAGAAGATCTTGGATTCTCGCCTCTCCAGGCGGAGGCTTCAGTACCTGGTCAAGTGGAAGGGCTATGGTCAGGAGGATAATTCCTGGGTGGTCGCCTCTGATGTTCATGCGGCCGATTTAGTTCGTGCCTTTCATGCCGCTCATCCTGATCGCCCTGGTGGTCGTGGTGAGGGTTCGGTGACCCCTCACTAAGGGGGGGGTACTGTTGTGAATTTGCTTTTTGCTCCCTCTAGTGGTTACTAGTTTTTTGACTCTGGTTTTTCTGTCTTTCCTTTTATCCGCACCTGGGTCGTTAGTTAGGGGTGTTGCTATATAAGCTCCCTGGACCTTCAGTTCAATGCCTGGCAACGTAGTTATCAGAGCTAGTCTGCTGTGCTCTTGTCTACTGATCCTGGTTCCAGTTATATCAGCTAAGTCTGCCTTTTGCTTTTTGCTATTTGTTTTGGTTTTGTATTTTTGTCCAGCTTGTTCCAAATCTATATCCTGACCTTTGCTGGAAGCTTTAGGGGGCTGGTGTTCTCCCCCCGGACCGTTAGACGGTTCGGGGGTTCTTGAATTTCCAGTGTGGATTTTGATAGGGTTTTTGTTGACCATATAAGTTACCTTTCTTTATTCTGCTATCAGTAAGCGGGCCTCTCTGTGCTAAACCTGGTTCATTTCTGTGTTTGTCATTTCCTCTTACCTCACCGTCATTATTTGTGGGGGGCTTCTATCCAGCTTTGGGGTCCCCTTCTCTGGAGGCAAGAAAGGTCTTTGTTTTCCTCTACTAGGGGTAGCTAGATTCTCCGGCTGGCGCGTGTCATCTAGAATCAACGTAGGAATGATCCCCGGCTACTTCTAGTGTTGGCGTTAGGAGTAGATATATGGTCAACCCAGTTACCACTGCCCTATGAGCTGGATTTTTGTATTCTGCAGACTTCCACGTTCCTCTGAGACCCTCGCCATTGGGGTCATAACACCAGGGTCCTGGTCATTGCAGTAACACCATTCTCCTCTAGGGGGGAGTGATGTTACGTTTGAAGGCAATAAAGGAGATCTCACCAGGTAATCACAAACACACACACTTCACACTCCAGTCCACCAGGGGGAGCTATGCTCCTATATATTAGGGCACTCTTCACAATTAGGTAAAACTGGTGGTCTGGATAGAAAGTGAGGCAGAAAGAAGCTGACTGAGCTTGGCTCAGGCAGTTGCTATCTGAGGTCCGCTCAGGTAGTGGGTCCCTGACAGGGGTGGGATCCTGTCAGAGGCCTAGACAGAAGGCCACGGAGCTGCGCCTGCCCGACGTGCGGCAGCCCCTAAGAAAGAGACGAACAGAGAATTGTATTGTAAATCGTGAGGAGAAGTCATAGCAAAAGGAGAGGAAACCAGAAGGAGTTCTGCCCTGCTCAGGCTGCCTCCTTCTGAGGCGCAGGATCCCGGTAGCCGGAACACCGAGGGAGCAACAGTCCTTTATGCCTTGCTCCACAGACCGGCAGGACAGCTAATTTCAAGTTACTGATCCGCCCTATACCAGGAGGCACGGTGGCAACTTGTGGAGGCTGGGGCGTGCTAGAGTCCCTGTTAAAAGCCTCAGGCCACCTGTCATATGGGTTTATCCTATCCATCTGGGGGACAGAGAGAGACGCAACATCTAGAACATCTACAACAGTTGAGAGGACCTTATGAGAAGCTAAGCAGTAAGGTAGTACAACACCCAGGCGCTAGAGGAAGGCTACTGATTTCCACCTGGATAAGGGGATTCTGGATTTGCCTCCAAACCGTCCGGACTCTGCCTGCCCTGTGATCTGGTGCTCTGGACTGTGGATGCTGAAGCCATCAGAAAAAAGGTAAAGAGACTGCAACCTTGTGTCATCGTTCTTCACTGCGCCTCTCACCATCCACCATCTACACACTGGGAAGCCCTGGGGACATACTTCGCCTGTGGGAAGGTATACCATCAAGCTGCCATAACATCACCCCAGCGGACCCCTAAGCAGCTTCGGTCACCCTGACCGAATACCACAGGTGGCATCACGAACATTATCCCTTTAAAGACCTTCCCCCCCTTATTTCACTGGACGTCCCTAGGGCCACGGACCGGGTCAGCCACCGTGACATCTCCCTTGAAAACCGAAGGGCCCGGTACCGAGTACCCCACTGCCCTATGGGGGAGATCTATAGACAGTCCCTGTTACAAAAATGGAGAAAAGAGGATGATGCCCTCAATGAGATGACCAGAACCATTGGCACCTTCGATCAACAACATCGGAGGATAAAGGATGTGATCAGTAGGCATTGGGATATTTTCAGGATGGATCCAGAACTGAGAGATATAGTGGGGGAATATCCGAATATCACATACAGGAAGGGAAAGTCCCTTAAAGATATGTTGGTAAATAGCCACCAGAAAAAAAACACAAGCAAGGGCGCGTGTCTTGATAGGAAACCATGTGGATTCTTTAAATGTGGGGACTGTCAGTTTTGCAAGTGGATGAAACTCAATAAGTCCTTCAGAAGCTCCTCAACAGGGAAATATTTCTATCAGAGGAACTTCTCAAATTGTAAAACTTCAGGGGTTGTATATTTGGCCACACGTCCATGCCCGAGAGATTATGTAGGGAAAACAAAGAGGGAATTTCAGCAGAGACTGGGTGAACATCTGGGCGATATTAAAAATGATAGAGATACCCCCCTAGCCAGATACATGAGGATGTTTCATCAGGTAGACATTGCCAATGTTAGATTTACGATCATTGAAGTAGTAAAATTCAACCCCAGAGGGGGTGATCATGACAGGTCCATTCTAAGAAGGGAGTCTGAGTGGATGTTTAGGGTCGATTCCCTCAAACCCAAAGGGATAAATGAACAGATGTCGTTTGCCATTTTTTAATAGACCTTCCTGAGCCTCATTTTTGGACATTGACAGACTGATAAAGTAGCTATGTGCTAAATTTTCCCCCTTAGTTGGGGGTACACAGATCATTGTGATTTACTATATATTTTTTAGGATCTATATCCTCCATTGTAGCCTCCTCTTCTCCTAAAAATCCCCCCTCCTCCTCTGTTTATTATAATGTTTTGTAATATCTATTTTAATTGATGTATCAGACGGAGCATGCGCGGTGAAGGGTTCCTGCGTTACATCTTACCGGAAGGTAAAGCAAGGACTTCAGTGCGCTCCAAGATGGGCTTAGCGTATCAAAGGGGAGGACCAATTGCAGGTAAAAGCGAGCTATTTAAAATGGAGGCTGGCTATCTTAGTTTGCACATCGCATCTTATCAAGACACACCATCTGGTATCGTGCCTCCTGATGAGCCATGAAGGCGAAACGCGTTGAGGCAATGGAAGGCGGGTGGCCTATCTTTCAGATGAGTACCTTGATATCCAAATTATAGATCATAACACTCCGCTGCTTTAGAGGTGTCAGTCTCAATTGATCCACATCTTTTAAGGCAGTTCAATGTGTGGCTATCACTGCATATCTTTGATTATAAATACACTAGATGGTAGCCCGATTCTAATGCATCGGGTATTCTAGAATATGTAAGTAGTTTATTTATGAAGATTTTAGAATAATACATTGAATACACAGGATTCGCCCGGACTGCGCTTGTCGCTGATTGTTCGCGGCCGGCCACGTAGTACATAACAGCCCACGTAGTAAATAGCACAGCCACGTAGTATATTGCACAGCCACGTAGTATATAGCACAGCCACGTAGTATATAGCTGTATTGCCAAGTTTTTAACACTAAGGTTCGGATACGGCTTTAAAGAAGGCTACTACTTGCGATATAACGCAATTTTATTTCAAAGTAAAAAATTAAAGGAATGGTATGATTGAATAGTATGATTACGTACACCTTTGTATATTTTAAGATACAAAGTACATACAGTATAAGGATTAAATTCATATAATGATTAAGTACATATAATGATTAAGTACATATACTCACATCATCCATCACCAAGGAGCTTTTAAACATCATCCGTCTGGAAAATCAGAGAAGCCAAGACAGAGAACCCCTGGAAAATTCACAACACTGCACGGGCGTCCCCACTTA
This sequence comes from Ranitomeya variabilis, assembly GCF_051348905.1. Classification (NCBI taxonomy): domain Eukaryota; kingdom Metazoa; phylum Chordata; class Amphibia; order Anura; family Dendrobatidae; genus Ranitomeya; species Ranitomeya variabilis. Next base: position 24,609,847 of record NC_135232.1, read on the forward strand.
TGCAGGTATCACAACACTGTACCCATGTAAGTACAGGTACACCAGTTTATGCTTCTGTCTTAGTCACGTTTTTCTGGTCTTATATAGTGATTTGCACTATGTATAACTCTGGTTTCATCCCGCCCTTCAAGTGGCCAGCTTTCAAGGTGGGATGAGACTGGAGATACCATGGAATCATCAGACAATGGGCCATAAACCCATAGATACATAAAAGCCCACAAGGGTTAGATAAAACTACCACAGACAGAGGTTAAATAAACCTTAATGTTTTACAATAGTAAACAGAAACTTAAAACTGTTTGTGAACTGAAAGGTCTTCAGACAATAAATAAACAGTTCTCAGGATTGTGTCACAATGAGCATTGTCTGTCTGTTATGTATGACAAGAAATGCTGCTCTGTTAGGGTACCGTCACACAGTACCATTTTGATCGCTACGACGGTACGATTCGTGACGTTCTAGCGATATTGTTACGATATCGCAGTGTCTGACACGCAGCAGCGATCAGTGATCCTGCTGAGAATCGTACGTCGTAGCAGATCGTATGGAACTTTCTTTCGTCGCTTGATCACCCGCTGACATCGCTGGATCGTTGTGTGTGACAGCGATCCAGCGATGTGTTCGCTTGTAACCAGGGTAAACATCGGGTAACTAAGCGCAGGGCCGCGCTTAGTAACCCGATGTTTACCCTGGTTACAAGCGTAAACGTAAAAAAAACAAACAGTACATACTTACATTCCGGTGTCTGTCCCCGGCGTCTCAGCTTCTCTGCACTGTGTGAGCGTCTGCCAGCCGGAAAGCGAGCACAGCGGTGACGTCTGACGTCACCGCTGTGCTTTCCGGCTATGGCGCTTACACAGTGGAGAGAAGCAGAACGCCGGGGACAGACACCGGAATGTAAGTATGTACTGTTTGTTTTTTTTACGTTTACGCTGGTAACCAGGGTAAACATCGGGTTACTAAGCGCGGCCTTGCGCTTAGTTACCCGATGTTTACCCTGGTTACCGGGGACTTCGGCATCGCTCCAGCGCCGTGATTGCAACGTGTGACCGCAGTCTACGATGCTGGAGCGATAATCATACGATCGCTGCGACGTCACGGATCGTGCCGTCGTAGCGATTAAAATGGTACTGTGTGACGGTACCCTAATGGTCTAAATGCATTCTCTATATTTCAAAATGGACTAAAAATAGCCATTTTTATATTCACATTACAATCCACCCTTGGCTATTTTGAGCCAAACATTATTTATACAAGATACCATATCCTCAGGGGATGGTTTTAGTGGATGATTGGCGAAAGGATAATAATGGAAGTGTGCACTGTATACAACAGCACAAAGCAATGCATGCACAAATTATAGCAAGATTACTATTATATGTGAAGTTTTAAGTCACATCTTCTTCTATGTCTTCATCTTGAGTTAGTACCCCCATCAGCTTTGTCCATAACTGTAAAGGGGTCCGTGATGCCACCAGACACGTTTCTAATATATTGGTAGCAGTAGTCTTTGTCATATAAGAATGGCTAGTGTTCATCAGCTGAGCCAAGTAAATCCATAGATTCTGTTTGGTCTTCATTAAGCTACACTTTCCATGGTTGGTCTCTTGGTTTTCTTTCTGAAGATCTCTTGAGTAGTTACCGAACTTGAAAGGACCATGCACTCGGTGGCTGCAAAGATGCACCATTTCCAGATTTTGACCTAAAGGGAAAATATATATTATTCTCTGAGATAACACTTGTCTGTTGGGACGTGTTCCCACTTGTCTTGCCCGAGCTTCATAACTATCAGCACATTATTTGCTCCACGAGCAATTACTTCTGCATGTTCTGGAGGACCTTTGTCCTCCAAATTTTTACACCATGATTGATAGGATGTGAGAATCCAAATCCTTTAGCAAATCTAACCTGATGAGCACCCCTCTGGTCTGTGCCCATTGGTAAGTAGCTTTTTCTCCCAGGTGTCCATGTTTCCGGAGTGCCCACTGAGTCAATCCGAGCAGTCCCTCAGTGGTGTCAGTCTTTGAACTGGATTCAGCGACTGATATTTTGGAATGTTCATCTGCTACTGAGTTGAAAAGTCTTTCCAGTGTACCTGAAGCACAATAATCATCAACATTAAACACAGTCACTTTAATTCTTTGTACAATTACCCAGATATCTTGCCACAACTTTCCCACACTACAGGATTGTTCCATTCATTAGTAATAGGCACAAGCACACGGCTCTCTAATAAATTCTGTAATTATAACCTTGCGCCCACTGAACTATTTTGGATTTACATAAATCAAACTGGCCTCCACCCTTGCATCTTCCAAAGCTTTAACATGTTGGCTGTTTTTATTTTTCCTGTTAATCACTAAATCTACATGAGGGCGTCTATCCATTTGTGGGTCGTGGCCAGCTAGTTAATCACTCTTATTTCCCCTCCCCATTGATCCTCCATTTCAGATGAAGGCATCTTGGTAGGAGATAATGATAGCCCTCAGTTGGGCTTTGAATTCCTGTATCAAGGATTTCACTTCAGCATAAAGATCCTCAATCCCCGGTGCTGTGGGCTTTGATGGAGACGAAAAGGGAGCAGGTCCTCTCTCTCCCCGTGTCCTGTCTGGCCCCTGATGTGGAGATTCAGAATCTTTTACTGTAACCTTTTTATTATGTTAAACACCTGACTTTTTATTAATTCCTCTCTTTTGATACAATTTCCACATCTCGTCAGTACCAATCCCATCTATTTCATCCCTGTGGACGCCATCCTTTATTAAGGCCCTAAACATATATTTCCGTGTAATACGGGTCCTAGGATTGTAATTACTTTTTACATCATCATGCTGCTCTTCAGAGGGAAAATTACCCTTTTGTTTGGGACCCCAATCTCCCAGATCCCTTAACTGTCGAATTGCCTCCAATGTACTGGCGATTGTTTTCCCAGTCTGATTTACCATTAGCGTCATCATGATATGTTTATAAGCTGCAGGGGCATTTCTAATGATACGATTTCTAACAGATACACTTACAACAACTTGCATATAATTGTAAGAGGGTGAACTGTAGTCCCACTGAGAGGGCACTAGGACCTTGTGGTTTTTGCCTGCTGCAGCAAAGGACAGACACTGCCAGGCCCCCGGAGACTATGTGTGCTGGTGGGTGGGGTCTGATGTCGGGTGTGTAAAGTGTCAGATAAGGAAGTGGTGGCAGAGAAGAAAAGGCGGGAAGAGAGGAGGAAGCAGCAGTGTGATAGAAAGAGACTGTGTGAATTTGCTACCAGTGTGTTGGAGAAAAGCTTCGAGAGGAAACAACACTGTGAGAGACTTGTTTTTGTTGCTAACATTTTTCTGGAAACAGTTAACCTTTATTTTGTAAGACTGAGACTTTACTGAAAACCCAGTACGTATTTGAGAGTCTGTGGAGTCCCGGTGCATTGAGTTGAGAAACAAGTATGGACAGACTGCTGATATAAAGACGGACTGATTGTTGTAAGAGCATTTCTAGGAATTACAGGAGGAGAGACAACTTCTTTGGGCCACTAAACTAAGTCCCCGGCGTTTGGGCTCGGCATCGGCCGACAAGACGGAGAAGCGTGCTGTAACTTATTGGCGCCGAAGACTTGGACTGGCTGCAGCCTGTGTGAAATCCTGCCGGAGAGAAGACTCATCTTAGGTTAACGGTACCATAGTCATAGATACCCGGGTATCCCTTTGCAGAGTGTTTAATTGTTACTTTAGAGGTGTATCGCATATTAGATGTGTGTAAGTTATACTCAGTGTGTCATTCCAGGGGCTCCTCTTTATAACACTACATTCATTTTACGCTTGTTCTTGTATTGAGTTGTTCTGTGAGGTAAATTGATTATTAGCCTGTTGGAGTATACAGTTCTCAGGAGACCTTGGAGTGGCACAGTGATTTCAGCTGCTGCTGAATTAGTGTATCTTTTGGGTGCTTCTGCCTGAGTATTCCTCATATTACCTTACTTATTCTGCCTTTGAGTAAACCACTGTTGGAGATTTCTGCCTTAGTCTTGGTTTGTGACTCACTGGATCTTATTCGGACCTCTGGTCATTACATAATCATCATAGGTGTTTGCTGAAATAGCATTTTTCATGACCTCCTCCTTCAACCTCTGAGCACAATCTTTTAATGTAAACCATGGTTTTTCATTGTTTGGCCAAGTCTGCCTCAGATGGGTATTTATGCTGCAATGCCTGTCATGTTCCCAATGGCAGGGAATCTGAACAACAGAACACAGGCAAAAAACAGGACGAGCTCTAGGGTGATGGAACCTGAGCTGACCGCGATCCTGAACCTCAACTCACAACTAGCAGCAGCCGGGGAGCGTTCCTGGGGGACTCTAGACGCCTCGCGCCAGCCGGAGATCTAGCTTGCCCTATCAGAAGAATAACAGACCTCGCTTGCCTCCAGAGAAATGTACCCACAGAAATAGCAGCCCCCCACATATAATGACGGTGAAATGAGAGGAAGGCACAAACGTAGTCATGAAAACAGATTCAGCAAAAATGAGGCCCGCTAAAAGCTAGATAGCAGAGGATACAAAAGATGAACTGCGCGGTCAGCTTAAAAATCCTTCAAAATACCATCCTGAAATTACTTGAACTCATGTGCCAACTCATGGTACATGAGTGGTAATTTCAGCCCACTAGAGCAACCAGCCACAGGGAATTACATATCTGCAAGCTGGACTAAAAAACATGAAAACAAACATGAAACAGGGAAATCCAGACTTAGCTTGTCTTGAAGGCTTTAGGAGCAGGTAGCAAAGGTAACAGAGACACACTGATACATTGATAGCCGGCAAGGGAATGACAAGAAAGCCAGGTTAAATAGGAAACACCCAGCCTCTGATGGACAGGTGGAAACCAGAGACCGCAACCCACCAAAGTCACCCAGTACCAGTCGTAACCACCAGAGGGAGCCCAAAAACAGAGTCCACAACAGTACCCCCCCCTTGAGGAGGGGTCACCGAACCCTCACGAAAACCCCCAGGGCGATCAGGATGAGCTCTATGTAAGGCGCGGACCAAATCAGTCGCATGAACGTCAGAGGCGACCACCCAGGAATTATCCTCCTGACCATAACCCTTCCACTTAACCAAATACTGGAGTCTACGTCTGGAAACACGAGAATCCAAGATCTTCTCAACAACATACTCCAATTCTCCCTCCACCTGCACTGGAGCAGGAGGCTCAACCGAAGGAACCACGGGCACCTCATACCTCCGCAATAACGACCGATGGAACACATTATGAATAGCAAACAATGCTGGGAGATCCAAACGAAAAGACACAGGGTTAAGAATCTCCAAGATCTTATAAGGACCGATGAACCGAGGCTTAAACTTAGGAGAAGAGACCTTCATAGGGACAAAACGAGAAGACAACCACACCAAGTCCCCAACACGAAGTCGGTGACCCACGCGGCGACGGCGATTAGCAAACTGCTGAGCCTTCTCCTGAGACAACTTCAAATTGTCCACCACCTGATTCCAAATCTGATGCAGTCTGTCCACCACCACATCTACTCCAGGACAATCCGAAGGCTCCACCTGACCAGAGGAAAAACGAGGATGAAACCCCGAATTACAAAAGAAAGGAGAAACCAAAGTAGCAGAACTAGCCCGATTATTAAGAGCAAATTTGGCCAGTGGCAAAAAGGCAACCCAGTCATCTTGATCAGCAGAAACAAAACACCTTAAATAAGTCTCCAAGGTCTGATTAGTTCGCTCCGTCTGGCCATTCGTCTGAGGATGGAATGCAGACAAGAAAGACAAATTAATGCCCATCTTGGCACAAAACGTCCGCCAAAATCTAGACACAAACTGGGATCCCCTGTCAGAAACGATATTCTCCGGAATCCCATGCAAACGAACCACGTTCTGAAAAACAAAGGGACCAACTCAGAGGAGGAAGGCAACTTAGGTAAGGGTACCAAATGAACCATCTTAGAAAAGCGATCACACACAACCCAGATAACGGACATTTTCTGTGAGACAGGAAGATCTGAAATAAAATCCATGGAAATGTGAGTCCAAGGCCTCTTCGGGATAGGCAAGGACAACAACAACCCACTGGCCCGAGAACAGCAAGGCTTAGCCCGAGCACACACTTCACAAGACTGCACAAAGGTACGCACATCCCTTGACAAAGAAGGCCACCAAAAAGACCTGGCCACCAAGTCTCTAGTACCAAATATTCCAGGATGACCAGCCAACACAGAAGAATGGACCTCGGAGATGACTCTACTGGTCCAATCATCCGGAACAAACAGTCTTTCTGGTGGACAACGATCAGGTTTATCCGCCTGAAACTCCTGCAATGCACGTCGCAAGTCTGGGGAGACGGCGGACAATATTACCCCATCCCTAAGAATACCAGTAGGCCCAGAGTCTCCAGGAGAGTCAGGCACAAAACTCCTGGAAAGAGCATCTGCCTTCACATTCTTTGAACCTGGCAGGTATGAAACCACAAAATTGAAACGAGAAAAAAACAACGACCAACGAGCCTGTCTAGGATTCAGACGCCTGGCAGACTCAAGATAAATCAAATTTTTGTGATCAGTCAAGACCACCACACGATGTCTAGCACCCTCAAGCCAATGACGCCACTCCTCAAATGCCCACTTCATGGCCAAAAGCTCCCGATTACCCACATCATAATTGCGCTCGGTGGGCGAGAATTTTCTAGAAAAGAACGCACATGGCTTCATCACCGAGCCATCGGAACTTCTCTGTGACAAAACCGCCCCCGCTCCAATCTCGGAAGCATCAACCTCAACCTGAAAAGGAAGTGAAACATCTGGTTGACATAACACAGGAGCAGAAGAAAACCGGCGCTTAAGTTCCTGAAAGGCCTCCACAGCCGTAGGAGACCAATTAGCAACATCAGCACCCTTTTTAGTCAAATCAGTCAAAGGTTTAACAACACTGGAAAAATTAGTAATGAACCGACGATAAAAATTAGCAAAACCCAAGAACTTCTGAAGACTCTTAACAGATGTAGGTTGTGTCCAGTCACAAATAGCCTGAACCTTGACGGGATCCATCTCAATAGTAGAAGGAGAAAAAATGTACCCCAAAAAAGAAATCTTCTGGACTCCGAAGAGACATTTTGAGCCCTTCACAAACAGAGAATTGGCCCTCAAAACTTGAAACACCTTCCTGACCTGTAGAACATGAGACTCCCAGTCATCAGAAAACACCAAAATATCATCCAAATACACAATCATAAACTTATCCAGATATTCACGGAAAATATTGTGCATAAAGGACTGAAAGACTGAAGGAGCATTAGAAAGTCCAAAAGGCATTACCAAATACTCAAAATGGCCCTCAGGCGTATTAAATGCGGTTTTCCACTCATCACCCTGCTTAATCCGCACAAGATTATACGCACCACGAAGATCTATCTTAGTGAACCACCTAGCCCCCTTAATGCGAGAAAACAAATCAGTCAATAATGGCAATGGATATTGATATTTGACTGTAATCTTATTCAGAAGGCGATAATCTATACAAGGCCTCAGGGAACCATCTTTTTTAGCCACGAAAAAAAAACCTGCTCCCAGAGGGGACGAAGATGGACGAATATGTCCCTTTTCCAAGGACTCCTTAATATAATTCCGCATAGCAGTATGCTCTGGCACTGACAGATTAAATAAACGACCCTTAGGGAACTTACTGCCAGGGATTAATTCTATAGCACAGTCACAATCCCTATGAGGAGGGAGCGAATTGAGCTTAGGCTCCTCAAAAACATCCCGATAGTCAGACAAAAACACATGGACCTCAGAAGGAGTAGATGAAGCAATTGAAATCAGAGGTGCATCATCATGAACCCCCTGACATCCCCAGCTTAACACAGACATTGTTTTCCAATCCAGGACTGGATTATGAGTCTGTAACCATGGCAGACCAAGCACTAGTACATCATGTAAATTATACAGTACAAGGAAGCGAATCACCTCCTGATGAACGGGAGTCATGCGCATGGTCACTTGTGTCCAGTACTGCGGTTTATTCATAGCCAATGGTGTAGAATCAATTCCCTTTAAAGGAATAGGAATTTCCAGAGGCTCCAGACTAAAACCGCAGTGTTTGGCAAATGACCAATCCATAAGACTCAGGGCAGCGCCCGAATCCACATAGGCATCGACGGAAATGGATGACAGTGAACAAATCAGAGTTACAGACAAAATGAACTTAGACTGCAGAGTACTAATGGCAAAAGATTTATCAACCTTTTTTGTGCGTTTAGAGCATGCTGATATAACATGAGCTGAATCACCACAATAAAAACACAATCCATTTTTCCGCCTATAATTTTGCCGTTCACTTCTGGACTGAATTCTATCACATTGCATAGTCTCAGGTGCCTGTTCAGAAGACACCGCCAACTGGTGCACGGGTTTGCGCTCCCGTAAACGCCGATCAATCTGAATGGCCATAGTCATAGCCTCATTCAGACCTGTAGGCGCAGGGAACCCCACCATAATATCCTTAATGGCCTCAGAAAGACCATCTCTGAAGTTTGCAGCTAGGGCGCACTCATTCCACTGAGTAAGCACTGACCATTTCTGAAATTTTTGACAATATACCTCCGCTTCATCATGCCCCTGAGAGAGGGCTAATAAAGCCTTTTCAGTCTGAATCTCCAGGTTAGGTTCCTCATAGAGCAATCCCAGTGCCAGAAAAAACGCATCCACACTGAGCAATGCAGGATCCCCTGGTGCCAGTGCAAATGCCCAATTCTGAGGGTCGCCCCGCAGGAAAGAAATCACAATCTTGACCTGCTGAGCAGGGTCTCCAGAGGAGTGAGATTTCAAAGAAAGAAACAATTTGCAATTGTTCCTGAAATTCAGGAAGGTAGATCTATCTCCAGAAAAAAACTCTGGAATAGGAATTCTAGGTTCAGACATAGGAGTGTGCACAACAAAATCCTGTATGTTTTGAACTTTAGCAGCGAGATTATTCAAGCTGGAAGCCAAACTCTGGACATCCATGTTTAAACAGCTAAGGTCAGAGCCATTCAAGGGTTAAGAGGAGGTAAGAAGCAGCTAGACAGCAATTAAGGGCTAGGCAGCAAAACTCTGAGGGGAAAAAAAAAAAAAGAAAATTTCTCCTCAACACTTCTTTTCCTCCTGCTTCAGCCCAAACAATTAACACTCTGTGGGCCGGCTATACTGTCATGTTCCCAATGGCAGGGAATCTGAACAACAGAACACAGGCAAAAAACAGGACGAGCTCTAGGGTGATGGAACCTGAGCTGACCGCGATCCTGAACCTCAACTCACAACTAGCAGCAGCCGGGGAGCGTTCCTGGGGGGACTCTAGACGCCTCGCGCCAGCCGGAGATCTAGCTTCCCCTATCAGAAGAATAACAGACCTCGCTTGCCTCCAGAGAAATGTACCCACAGAAATAGCAGCCCCCCACATATAATGACGGTGAAATGAGAGGAAGGCACAAACGTAGTCATGAAAACAGATTCAGCAAAAATGAGGCCCGCTAAAAGCTAGATAGCAGAGGATACAAAAGATGAACTGCGCGGTCAGCTTAAAAACCCTTCAAAATACCATCCTGAAATTACTTGAACTCATGTGCCAACTCATGGTACATGAGTGGTAATTTCAGCCCACTAGAGCAACCAGCCACAGGGAATTACATATCTGCAAGCTGGACTAAAAAACATGAAAACAAACATGAAACAGGGAAATCCAGACTTAGCTTGTCTTGAAGGCTTTAGGAGCAGGTAGCAAAGGTAACAGAGACACACTGATACATTGATAGCCGGCAAGGGAATGACAGGAAAGCCAGGTTAAATAGGAAACACCCAGCCTCTGATGGACAGGTGGAAACCAGAGACCGCAACCCACCAAAGTCACCCAGTACCAGTCGTAACCACCAGAGGGAGCCCAAAAACAGAGTCCACAACAAATGCCATAGCCACAACATCAAGCATACTACACACCACATGTGGTCGCTGGATTATCAAGGTACGGAATGCCTCCTTCACTACAGGCTCATGACTGAGTTGGACAAATTTGGGGCCTCACACAAATGTTTTTCCAATTTCTGGACATTTGTTAACATACGTATTCTCATGCTGTTTTCTATATGCAGACAACAATATCCATCCGTGCCTAGCAACAGCGCCCAACTCTTTACCTTTCTCCACTTTCACTTTCTGTAAGCAAGCAACAACATCAGCAGGTTCAGCATCCTTCAAACATTTGTCCCATGCTTCACCCAAACCAGCACTGTGAGACCACTTGGTTGCCAAAATATGATAAGGAGCCTGTTCCCAACCTGGAATCTCAATAGACTCGCTCACCGCCACCTTTTTCTTAAAGAGAGGCATGTTTTACGCAATATCACACTATCACACAGAGTCCTGCTAATATTATAAACTTCTGAGCCTTCTGCGTATCCTGCCGACTACGCCAAATTATGTATTGCCAAGTTTTTAACACTAAGGTTCGGATACGGCTTTAAAGAAGGCTACTACTTGCGATATAATGCAATTTTATTTCAAAGTACAAAATTAAAGGAATGGTATGATTGAAAAGTATGATTACGTACACCTTTGTATATTTTAAGATACAAAGTACATACAGTATAAGGATTAAATTCATATAATGATTAAGTACATATAAGGATTAAATACATATAATGATTAAATACAGTACATATACTCACATCATCCATCACCAAGGAGCTTTTAACCCCTTCCCGACCTTTGACGCCACGTAGGCGTCATGAAAACCGGGCCAATCTGACCCATGACGCCTATGTGGCGTCATGGAATGATCGCGTCCCTGCAGATCGGGTGAAAGGGTTAACTCCAATTTTATCCGATCTGCAGGGACAGGGGGAGAGGTACTTCAGCCCAGGGGGGGTGGCTTCACCCCCCCGTGGCTACGATCACTCTGATTGGCTGTTGAAAGTGAAACAGCCAATCAGAGCGATTTGTAATATTTCACCTAAAAAACTGGTGAAATATTACAATCCAGCTATGGCCGATGCTGCAATATCATCGGCCATGGCTGGAAAACCTAAACTGTCCCCCCCCACACCCACCGATCTCCTCCCCAGTCCTCCGTTATGTGGTCCGCCCCCCTAAGTCGTCCTGTCCGCTCCCCCATCCTCCTGCCTGCTCCCCCCGTGCTCCGATGCCACCCCCGTCCTCCGATCCACCCCCCATGCTCAGATCCCCCCCCTCATACTTACCGAGCCTCCGGGCATCCGTCTGTCTTCTCCATGGGCGCCGCCATCTTCCAAAATGGCGGGCGCATGCGCAGTGCGCCCGCCGAATCTGCCGGCCGGCAGATTCATTCCCTGTACATTTTGGTCGCTGTGATAGGTTCTATCACAGCGATCAAAATAAAAAAATAGTAAATGACCCCCCCCTTTATCACCCCCATAGGTAGGGACAATAATAAAAAAAAAAGAAAATATTTTTTTTTCTTTTTCCACTAGGGTTAGGGTTAGAACTAGGGTTAGGGTTAGGGGTAGGGTTAGGGTTAGGGCATGTGCACACAGTGCGGATTTGGCTGCGGATCCGCAGCGGATTGGCCGCGAATCCGCAGCGGATTGGCCGCGGATCCGCAGCGGATTGGCCGTAGCAGTTTTCCATCAGGTTTACAGTACCATGTACACCTATGGAAAACCAAATCCGCTGTGCCCATGGTGCGGAAAATACCATGCGGAAACGCTGTGTTGTATTTTCCACAGCATGTCAATTTTGTGCGGATTCCGCAGCGTTTTACACCTGTTCCTCAATAGGAATCCGCAGGTGAAATCCGCACAAAAAAACACTGGAAATCCGCTGTAAATCCGCAGGTAAAACGCAGTGCCTTTTACCTGCGGATTTTTAAAAAATGGTGCGGAAAAATCTCACACGAATCCGCAACGTGGGCACATAGCCTTAGGGTTAGGCTTGGAATTAGATTTAGGGTTGGAATTAGGGCTAGGGTTGGAAATAGGGTTAAGATTAGGCTTGTGGTTAGGGTTACGGATAGGGATAGGGGTGTGTTGGGGTTACAGTTGTGGTTAGGGTTGGGATTAGGGTAAGGGTTGGGATTAGGGTTAGGATTAGGGTTAGGGTTGGGATTAGGGTTACGGGTGTGTTGGGGTTAGGGTTGTGGTTAGGGGTGTGTTGGGGTTAGGGTTGTGATTAGGTTTATGGCTACAGTTGGGATTAGGGTTAGGGGTGTGTTGGGGTTAGTGTTGAAGTTAGAATTGAGGGGTTTCCACTGTTTAGGCACATCAGGGGTCTCCAAACGCAACATGGTGCCACCATTGATTCCAGCCAATCTTGCGTTCAAAAAGTCAAATGGTGCTCCCTCCCTTCCAAGCCCCGATGTGCGCCCAAACAGTGGTTTACCCCCACATATGGGGTACAAGCGTACTCAGGACAAACTGGGCAACAACTATTGGGGTCCAATTTCTCCTGTTACCCTTGCAAAAATAAAAAATGACTTGCTAAAACATAATTTTTGAGGAAAGAACAATTATTTTTTATTTTCACGGCTCTGCGTTATAAACTTCTGTGAAGCACTTGGGGTTTGAAAGTGCTCACAACACATCTAGATAAGTTCCTTGGGGGGTCTAGTTTCCAAAATGGGGTCACTTGTGGGGTGTTTCTACTGTTTAGGCACATCAGGGGCTCTGCAAATGCAACGTGACGCCCGCAGACCACTCCATCAAAGTCTGCATTTCAAATGTCACTACTTCCCTTCCGAGCCCTGACGTGCGCCCAAACAGTGGTTTTCCCCCACATATGGGGTATCAGCGTACTCACAACAACCTGGACAACAAATATTGGGGTCCAATTTCTCCTGTTACCCTTGTGAAAATAAAAAATTGCTTGCTAAAACATCTTTTTTGAGGAAAGAAAAATGATTTTTTATTTTCACGGCTCTGCGTTGTAAACTTCTGTGAAGCACTTGGGGGTTGAATGTGCTCACCACACATCTAGATAAGTTCCTTGGGGGGTCTAGTTTCCAAAAAGGGGTCACTTGTGGGGTGTTTCTACTGTTTAGGCACATCAGGGGCTCTGCAAATGCAACGTGACGCCCGCAGACCATTCCATCAAAGTCTGCATTTCAAATGTCACTACTTCCCTTCGGAGCCCTGACGTGCGCCCAAACAGTGGTTTACCCCCACATATGGGGTATCAGCGTACTCACAACAACCTGGGAAACAAATATTATGGTCCAATTTCTCCTGTTACCCTTGTGAAAATAAAAAATTGCTTGCTAAAACATCTTTTTTGAGGAAAGAAAACACATTTATTATTTTCACGGCTCTACGTTATAAACTTCTGTGAAGCACTTAGGGGTTCAAAGTGCTCACCACACATCTAGATAAGTTCCCTAGGTGGTCTAGTTTCCAAAGTGGGGTCACTTGTGGGGAGTTCCTACTGTTTAGGCACATCAGGGGCTCTGCAAACGCAACGTGATGCCCGCAGAGCATTCCATCAAAGTCTGCATTTCAAAACGTCACTACTTCCCTTCCGAACCCCGACGTGTGCCAAAACAGTGGCTTATCCCCACATATGGGGTATCAGCGTACTCAGGAGAAACTGGACAACAAAATTTGGGGTCCAATTTCTCCTGTAACCCTTGTGGGCTAAAAAATCATTTTTGAGAAAAGAAAAATTATTTTTTATTTTCATGGCTCTGCGTTATAAACTTCTGTGAAGCACTTGGGGGTTCAAAGTGCTTACCACACATCTAGATTAGTTCCATGGGAGGTCTAGTTTCCAAAATGGGGTCAATTGTGCGGGAGCTCCAATGTTTAGGCACACAGGGGCTCTTCAAACGCTACATGGTGTCCGCTAATGATTGAAGCTAATTTTCCATTCAAAAAGCCAAATGGCGTGCCTTCCCTTCCGAGCCCTGCCGTGCGCACAAACAGTGGTTTACCCCCACATATGGGGTATCATCGTACTCAGGACAAACTGGACAACAACATTTGGGGTCCAATTTCTCCTATTACCCTTGGGAAAATAAAAAATTCCGGGCTAAAAAATCATTTTTGAGGAAAGAAAAATAATTTTTTATTTTCATGGCTCTGCGTTATAAACTTCTGTGAAGCACCTGGGGGTTTTAAGTGCTCACTATGCATCTAGATAAGTTCCTTGGGGGGTCTAGTTTCCAAAATGGGGTCACTTGTAGGGGAGCTCCAATGTTTAGGCACACAGGGGCTCTCCAAACGCGACATGGTGTCCGCTAACGATTGGAGCTAATTTTCCATTCAAAAAGTCAGATGGCGCGCCTTCCCTTCCGAGCCTTGCCGTGCACCCAAACAGTGGTTTACCCCCACATATGAGGTATCGGCGTACTCAGGAGAAATTGCACAACATATTTTAGGATCCATTTTATCCTGTTGCCCATGTGAAAATTAAAAAATTGAGGCTAAAATAAATTTTGTGTGAAAAAAAAGTACTTTTTCATTTTTACGGATCAATTTGTGAAGCACCTGAGGGTTTAAAGTGCTCACGATGCTTCTAGATAAGTTCCTTGGGGGGTCTAGTTTCCAAAATGGGGTCACTTGTGGGGGAGCTCCAATGTTTAGGCACACAGGGGCTCTCCAAACCTGACATGGTGTCCGCTAGCGATGGAGATAATTTTTCATTCAAAAAGTCAAATGGCGCTCCTTCCCTTCCGAGCCTTACCATGTGCCCAAACAGTGGTTTACCCCCACATGTGAGGTATCGGAGTACTCAGGAAAAATTGTCCAACAAATTTTAGGATCCATTTTATCCTGTTGCCCATGTGAAAATTAAAAAATTGAGGCTAAAATAATTTTTTTGAGAAAAAAAAGTACTTTTTCATTTTTACGGATTAATTTGTGAAGCACATGGGGGTTTAAAGTGCTCACTATGCTTCTAGATAAGTTCCTTGGGGGGTCTAGTTTCCAAAATGGGGTCACTTGTGGGGGAGCTCCAATGTTTAGGCACACGGGGGCTCTCCAAACGCGACATGGTGTCCGCTAAAGATTGGAGCCAATTTTTCATTCAAAAAGTCAAATGGCGCTCCTTCCCTTCCGAGCCCTGCCGTGCGCCCAAACAGTGGTTTACCCACACATATGAGGTATCAGCGTACTCAGGACAAATTGCACAACAACGTTCGTGGTCCAGTTTCTCCTTTTACCCTTGGGAAAATAACAAAATTGTTGCTAAAATATAATTTTTGTGACTAAAAAGTTAAATGTTAATTTTTTCCTTCCATGTTGCTTCTGCTGCTGTGAAACACCTGAAGGGTTAATAAACTTCTTGAATGTGGTTTTGAGCATCTTGAGGGGTGCAGTTTTTAGAATGGTGTCACTTTTGGGTATTTTCTGCCATATAGAACCCTCAAACTGACTTCAAATGTGAGGTGGTCCCTAAAAAAAATGGTTTTGTAAATTTTGTTGTAAAAATGAGAAATCACTGGTCAAATTTTAACCCTTATAACTTCCTAGCAAAAAAAAATTTGTTTCCAAAATTGTGCTGATGTAAAGTAGACATGTGGGAAATGGTATTTATTAACTATTTTGTGTCCCATAACTCTCTGGTTTAACAGAATAAAAATTCAAAATGTGAAAATTGAGAAATTTTCAAAATTTTTGCCAAATTTCCGTTTTTTTCACAAATAAACTCAGAAATTATCGACCTAAATTTACCACTAACATGAAGCCCAATATGAATGAAGCCCAGCATTATTGTGTGTAATAATGCTACTGACCTCACGAGCGCTCGCCTGGGCGAATCCGATGATTGAGTCTTGTGACCCACGGTTAAATGACTTGGATGATTTCTTGGCCGCTATGGCATTAATGTTTGATGACCCTAATCGCCGTGCAACCGCTGAATCTGCTTTATTGTCTTTACGCCAGGCTAAACGTTCTGTTATTGAGTATGCTACTGAATTCAGATTAGCGGTAGATACCAATTGGGACAGTTATGCACAATTGTCTATCTTTAAAAGGGGTCTGTCTAGTATTATAAAAGATGAACTAGCTCGCTCAGAGTCACCACAAGAACTAGAGACATTTATACAGCATTGTGTGCGCATAGACATTCGCCTTACTGAGCGTAGACAGGAGAAATTTGCTGCATATAACCGTATTTCTAACTTTTCCCTTCCTTCCAAAGAGCCTGCAGGTAAAACATCTCGGGAAGTGGAGGAGGTGCCCATGCAAATTGATTCCGTTCAGAGACGCGAGATCAATGAGCGCCGGGAGCATCGCCTTCGTGAAAGTCTGTTTCTACTGCGGCCAGTCTGACCACTTCTTGATCAATTGTCCTAAGTGTCCTAGACGGCCTAACAAGGTGCTAGCAGCAATAGGGGAGTATGACAACTGTGATGATGAATCTGACATCTCTGAATGTAGCCTGCCTTTAAACGCTGTATTCCATTCACTTTCTATGACTTCACCCCCCAAGGAGCTGAAAGAAAAGAACTCTTACTGTTCTCTCCCTATTAAGATCCTATGTTCAGGAAAGTGGATTTCCAGTTCAGCTATGATTGACTCTGGTGCAGGTGGCAATTTCATGGATATCGCATTTGCCAAGGAACATGGTATTAAAATTCAGCAAAGAGCCTCTCCAATTACCATGGAAACAGTGGATGGGTCACCTTTAATCTCTGGGCCTGTGGATCAGGAGACCGTACCCCTTGAAATTTTGTTGGAGCCTAATCATCAGGAGCAACTTTCTTTCTTGCTAATTTCTTCTCCTCATTTTCCTGTGATTTTAGGCATTCCTTGGTTGCGTTCTCAGAACCCAATTATCAACTGGGAGATAAAGGAGATTATCTTTCTAACAAGGAGCAACTCAGCATTAACAGAAGCTGTCCCTGAGTCCACGGCTACGGAACCACATGTACAGGTATCTTCTTTACCTCCAGTATATAAAGAGTTCTCTGACCTCTGTGACAAGAAGAATGCAGATCAACTTCCTCCACACAGGCATTATGACTGTTCCATTGAGTTGCTTCCTGGGGCAGATATTCCTTTTGGTCACGTATACCCTTTGGTGGCACCTGAGCTTCAAGCCTTAAAGGAGTATATTGATGAAAATCTGGCCAAAGGCTTTATACATCCTTCTTCCTCACCAGCAGGGGCACCCATTTTTTTTGTAAAGAAGAAGGATGGGACCCTGAGACCCTGTGTTGACTCAATAACTCAATAAGGTAACCGTACGAAACCGTTACCCTTTGCCTCTGATTCCCGAATTACTGGAAAGAGTCCGCCACGCTAAGGTGTTCTCTAAGCTGGATCTTCATGGGGCTTATAATTTGGTGCGTATTCGTCCAGGGGATGAGTGGAAGACAGCATTCAGATGCCGGTATGGACACTTTGAATCTCTTGTGATGCCCTTCGGGCCTTGTAACGCCCCTGCAGGATTTCAACACCTTGCTAACACGGTACCAAGATATATTTCTTTCCAACACCTTGTTAATGACATCTTCAGAGATTTGTTGGACCAGTTTGTGGTGATCTATTTGGACGATATACTAATCTTTTCTGACTCTCTACAGCAACATGAAGAACATGTCAAAACTGTTTTAAGACATCTGAAAGAGAACCAACTGTATATCAAGCTGGAGAAATGCGAGTTCCATCGTTCTGAGATACAGTTCTTGGGTTATATCATCTCTCCCCAGGGGCTGAACATAGAATCTGGTAAGATTCAGGCTATCCTTAACTGGCCGGCATCCAAGAACGTTAAGGAGGTCTGTTGTGAATTTGCTTTTTGCTCCCTCTAGTGGTTACTAGTTTTTTGACTCTGGTTTTTCTGTCATTCCTTTTATCCGCACCTGGGTCGTTAGTTAGGGGTGTTGCTATATAAGCTCCCTGGACCTTCAGTTCAATGCCTGGCAACGTAGTTATCAGAGCTAGTCTGCTGTGCTCTTGTCTACTGATCCTGGTTCCAGTTATATCAGCTAAGTCTGCCTTTTGCTTTTTGCTATTTGTTTTGGTTTTGTATTTTTGTCCAGCTTGTTCCAAATCTATATCCTGACCTTTGCTGGAAGCTCTAGGGGGCTGGTGTTCTCCCCCCGGACCGTTAGACGGTTCGGGGGTTCTTGAATTTCCAGTGTGGATTTTGATAGGGTTTTTGTTGACCATATAAGTTACCTTTCTTTATTCTGCTATCAGTAAGCGGGCCTCTCTGTGCTAAACCTGGTTCATTTCTGTGTTTGTCATTTCCTCTTACCTCACCGTCATTATTTGTGGGGGGCTTCTATCCAGCTTTGGGGTCCCCTTCTCTGGAGGCAAGAAAGGTCTTTGTTTTCCTCTACTAGGGGTAGCTAGATTCTCCGGCTGGCGCGTGTCATCTAGAATCAACGTAGGAATGATCCCCGGCTACTTCTAGTGTTGGCGTTAGGAGTAGATATATGGTCAACCCAGTTACCACTGCCCTATGAGCTGGATTTTTGTATTCTGCAGACTTCCACGTTCCTCTGAGACCCTCGCCATTGGGGTCATAACAGAGGTCCAACGTTTTATTGGTTTTGCAAATTTCTACAGATGCTTCATTCGAAATTTTTCTGATATTGTCCGTCCCATTACTTCCTTGACAAAGAAGGAAAAGCCCTTTAAGTCTACGTTCACATTTGCGGTCTGCGCCGCAGCGTCGGGCGCCGCAGCGTCGCCGCATGCGTCATGCGCCCCTATATTTAACATGGGGGCGCATGGACATGC
The DNA here is from genome assembly GCF_051348905.1 of Ranitomeya variabilis. Taxonomy (NCBI): domain Eukaryota; kingdom Metazoa; phylum Chordata; class Amphibia; order Anura; family Dendrobatidae; genus Ranitomeya; species Ranitomeya variabilis. The sequence continues at coordinate 24,628,548 of NC_135232.1, forward strand.
GTCGCACTTGCGTTTTGCACCGCATGCGTCACTGCGGCGCACACGTCCGGGCGCAGAGGACGCAGCAAGTTGCATTTTTGCTGCGTCCAAAATCAATCAAAAAAAGGACGCATGCGGAGCAAAACGCAGCGTTGTGCATGCGTTTTGCTGCGTTTTTGTTTGCGTTGTGCGTTGCGGTGCCGACGCTGCGGCGCACAACGCAAATGTGAACGTAGCCTTAGTGGTCATCACAGGCTCAAGAAGCTTTTGATCGGCTAAAGATCTGTTTCACATCAGCACCGCTGTTGATACACCCAGATCCAACACATCCTTTCATTTTGGAGGTGGACGCTTCTGATAATGCTTTGGGGGCTATTCTCTCCCAAAGAACTGGAGAGAAGGGTCTGCTACATCCTTGTGCTTTCTTTTCCCGTAGACTAACCTCAGCAGAGAAGAATTACGACATGGGAGACAAGGAATTGCTGGCTATTATTGCGGCTTTCAAAGAATGGAGGCATCATCTGCAAGGAGCTGCACAACAGATCATAGTGCTAACTGACCATCGCAATCTAGAGTTCCTTAGATCCGCTAGATGTCTTTCTCCTCGTCAGGCTCGTTGTAACTTATTTTTAAATCAATTTAACTTTGTTATCTCGTACCATCCAGGTTCTCGTAATGGGAAGGCTGATGCTTTATCCCGAATCCATGCTGCGGATTCCGTACCTGGAGCCCTGCCCAAGACCATTCTATCTGATGCCAATTTCATCGGAGTTATCCACGATCAGGACTTGTGGAAGGAGTGCAGGGAGGCCTATGAAGGTGATGTATTTCTGGCCAAACCACCTGTGGATATTAATCTTGTCTTTAAGGGTGGCATGTGGTTCAGAGATCGACGTATCTACGTCCCGGAGGTCGTCCATCTGCAGATCCTCAAGTTGGTACATGACTCCAAGTTGGCTGGTCACAGGGGGGTACAGAAGACACAAGAGTTCCTGAGCCGATTCTTCTGGTGGCCAACTTGCCTGAAGGATACCAAGGACTATGTTCTCTCTTGCGAGGTATGTGCCCGTTACAAGACTCCTCATGTGGCACCTACGGGTCTTCTACAACCATTACCTGTTCCATCCCGCCCTTGGGAGTCTATATCAATGGACTTTATTGTGGAGCTGCCTACATCGGGGGGCATGAATACAATCATGGTGGTAGTTGATCGCCTGACTAAAGCTGCTCATTTTGTTTCGTGCACCGGCCTCCCCTCTGCTAAAGATACAGTGAACTTGGTTATACAGAATGTCTTTCGGTTGCATGGGGTGCCGGATGAGATCATCTCTGACCGTGGAGTACAGTTCACTTCAAGATTCTGGAAGGGGTTTTGCTCTACACTCAATATTAATGTCTGTCTCTCTTCTGCTTACCATCCCCAGACAAATGGTCAGACTGAGCATACCAACCAGACGCTGGAACAATATCTAAGATGCTATGTCAGTCATCTCCAGGATGATTGGTTGGAGTTGTTGCCGTTAGCCGAATTTTCATATAATAATTCTTAGAGCGCCTCCACTAAATTTACACCTTTCTTTGCCAATCTGGGTTATCATCCGTGTATTTTACCTAGGTCTCCAATTAATTCTCCGGTTCCAGCAGTGGAGGAAAGGCTGACTGCGATGAGACAAAATCTGGAGGTTCTGAAGGAATCCCTGTCCACGGCTCAAGAACGTTATAAGAGATCGGCTGATAGATTCCGTAAACCTGCACCCATGTTCAAGGTAGGAGATTCCGTGTGGTTAGCAACTAAGAATCTGAAGTTAAACGTTCCTTCACAAAAACTTGGACAGAAATTCATTGGCTCTTTCAAGATCAACGGTATTGTGAGCTCTGTGGCCTGCCGGCTGAAGCTACCTAGGACAATGAAGGTACACCCAGTTTTTCATGTATCTTTACTAAAGCCTGTATCTCCTAATACCTTCCAGGGATGTGTTGTGCCGCCTCTGCAGCCTGTGGTGATTGATGGGCAAGAACAATTCGTGGTGGAGGAAATTATTGATTCCAGGATTCGCAGGAAACGGCTCCAATATCTGATAAGATGGCAGGGATATCCCCCTGAGGAAGACTCTTGGGAACCTGTGGAAAACATCAATGCCCAACAGAAGATTTCTCGTTTTCATCAGAGATTCCCTGAGAAACCAGGTCCAGGATCGTCCTGAGGCCGCTTCTAAGGAGGGAGTAATGTCAGGACTCTGAACATTTTTTACCTTTTGTGCATTACTGCCCCAATATAGACTTTATCACTTATAAAACTGTGTCCTGTTGTCTTGTTCCACGCAAAGAGTCTCCTTAATTATCCGCTACAATTATTACAGGATAATCTAGCCATAAAAAAAAGGAGACTGCTGGAACAATGACTGCAGAGAGCAGATTAGAGCAGGTGTTTTCCATAATTAAATCACTGCAGAAAGATGTGGAAGGTCTGCAAAAGAAGTTTGGAAGCTTTGAACACAATCAACAAGTGTTTGGACAAACTTTGCAGGACTTAAGCAATCGCATGGCAGCCCAGGAAAACAAACTTGCTGGCATAGAGTCCCAGTATGGACGGGCTTTTCAGGACATAAGCACGCAAATAGCTGCACAAGTGACTTTACCCTCTGGGCAACCGCCACCAGCTAGCCCACCTAAGTTGCCCCCATTCAGATTTAATGGTGATCGCGACAAATTTCGTGGCTTTGTGAATCAATGTATGCTATATTTTGATGTGCATGCTGACTGTTTTCCTACTGATAGATCCAAAGTATTGTGTGTAATAATGCTACTGACCTCACGAGTGCTCGCCTGGGCGAATCCGATGATTGAGTCTCGTGACCCACGGTTAAATGACTTGGATGATTTCTTGGCCGCTATGGCATTAATGTTTGGTGACCCTAATCGCCGTGCAACTGCTGAATCTGCTTTGTTGTCTTTACGCCAGGCTAAACGTTCTGTTATTGAGTATGCCACTGAATTCAGGAGATTGGCGGTAGATACCAATTAGGACAGTTATGCACAATTGCCTATTTTTAAAAGGGGTCTGTCTAGTATTATAAAAGATGAACTAGCTCGCTCTGAGTCACCACAAGAGCTAGAGACCTTTATACAGCATTGTGTGCGCATAGACATTCACCTTACTGAGCGTAGACAGGAGAAATTTGCTGCATATAACCGTATTTCTAACTTTTCCCTTCCTTCCAAAGAGCCTGCAGGTAAAACATCTCGGGAAGTGGAGGAGGTGCCCATGCAAATTGATTCCGTTCAGAGACGCGAGATCAATGAGCGCCGGGAGCATCGCCTTCGTGAAAGTCTATGTTTCTACTGCGGCCAGTCTGACCACTTCTTGATCAATTGTCCTAAGTGTCCTAGACGGCCTAACAAGGTGCTAGCAGCAATAGGGGAGTATGACAACTGTGATGATGAATCTGACATCTCTGAATGTAGCCTGCCTTTAAACGCTGTATTCCATTCACTTTCTATGACTTCACCCCCCAAGGAGCTGAAGGAAAAGAACTCTCACTGTTCTCTCCCTATTAAGATTCCTGTGTTCAGGAAAGTGGATTTCCAGTTCAGCTATGATTGACTCTGGTGCAGGTGGCAATTTCATGGATATCGCATTTGCCAAGGAACATTTGTCTACTTGCGGATTTATCTCGCCCCTTCTGACGATGTAGCCCATGTATTTAGCCTCTTCTTTCCCGAGAGCGCACTTCTTTGGGTTTATATTAAACCCTGCCTTCCTCAGTGCATCCAGTACCGCCTGGACCATCTGCAGGTGACTAAGCGGGGTACATTTTGTGAAGGGCTAGGATGCCATCCATAGCTTTCTGGAAGGTAGCTGGGGCTCCTTGTAGACTGAACAGCATTCTGGTATACTGGAAGCATCCATCAAGTGTAGAGAATGCCGTTTTCTCCTTGGCACTTGGAGACAGGAGAACCTGCCAGTACCCTTTTATTAGGTCCAGGGTGGTGATGTACTTTATCTGGCTGACCCTAGCCTCTCCATGAGCTCATCAACCCGGGGCACTGGATACGTGTCAAACTTAGACACGTCATTTAGCTTTCTGTAATCATTACAGAAGCACAGCTGATCTTATTAAAAAGGTTCTCATGATGCAGATATCATTGGACCCCAGCTTAATGGTACTTCACTTTTCAATGAATAAGGTTCGTTTTGTTCTTAGAAGCTCCCTAACTCACATTTTAATTGCGGCTAGATTAACTCTCACAGCTAAATGGAAAGATCAGAATGTACCTACTTTTAGAGAAATGGTTGAAAGAATTAACGCAAATTGTCAACAAGATTTATCTTTGGCTCAGTCCTTAGCAGCAAAAAATTGAATATCCCGCATATGGGATCCCTGGTTAGACAGTCCTATGTCCACCCCACTTCATTGAGACTGGACGTGAATTAGAAAAGTAATGGTCCACTCATGGTAGAAAATTCCTGTACATGATTTCGGCCTCGGCCCGGAAAACGATTTTACAAACCTGGCTGGCACCTAATGTGCCCACCCTGAGGATCTTCCTGGACAAACTCTCCTTCCTATTTAGGATGGATTGGGTGGAAGCATCTCTTCAGAAAGAACTAAAAACCCAAAATTTTTTTGAACTATGGCAGCCACTTATACCCATCCTTCCAACGCATATACAACAGAGGCTCAAACAATGCTTCTGTACAACTACATGGTTCCTGGAACAGGCGGTAGCGGGCCGAACACCCTTGTGAGCGGAGTTGTCTCCTAAATAACACATTGGGCGAAGTGCGGAGCCGTGTGCCCCCCCCCCCTCCCCTCGACTTTCCCTAATCTGTTTGTTGACCCCTCCCCCCTCTTTTTTGTTTTTCATTTTTTCTTCAGCTATAACTTCCCCTCTCTCACCATTTGGGGTTATTTAGTTACAGAGTGGTAGTCCAGTCGTATTGTATTTCCATGTTGAATTCTATGTTTTTAGCCTTATGTTTATCTTGATTGAGAGGTACTTTGCCTTTAATTTGCAAATTGGAACGCTAAAATAGCTACCGTCTTTAATAATGGGCTTCTGTAATACCGGAAAGAGGGAGGTAATTCCGTGTACCTATGTTTGTATGTTAATATGCTAATGTTGAAAATGTTTAATTGAAAATGTTTAATAAAAACAGTTTGGAAAAAAAAAAAGAAAAGTAATGGTGGAACCTCCATCTCCTATGTGACCATGCACATGTTGAGTTTGGGAGTAATTATGGAGTAACAGTTTATATTGCCTCCTTGTCCAATACATTATGTTTGCTGTTTAATATTTAAAAGTTAATATGCAATACATGATTACTTGATGGAAAAGCTGAGATCACAGTGTTATTGATATATTTCACAGATATCCTCTGTTAGTTATGTGGTTCTGCCAGTCATGTTGGCAGGTTGCTGTTTGTATTGAATTTTGAAAACTTGATAAAAATGTAATGGAATAAAAATCATTACAACCTCCCCCAGTTCCCAGTCTCGCCACGGTTTGAGCAGGTTGATGTGGTACACTTGGTACGGCTTTCGTCTCCCTGGTTCGTGAACCTTGTAGTTGATGTCACTCAACTTTTTGGCCACCTCGTTTGGCCCTTGCCACTTTGCCAGGAATTTACTTTCCACAGTGGGAATCAACACCAACACCTGGTCTCCAGGGCTAAACTGTCTCAGCCTCATGGCTCAATTGTAGACCCTCGCCTGGGCTTTCTGTGCTTGAAGGAGGCTCTCCTTCACAATTGGCATCACCCTTGCAATCCGGTCCTGCATTTGGGCCACATGCTCAATAATGCTCTGGTGTGGTCTAACTTCTGCCTCCCAGATCTCCTTTGCAACATCTAGAAGTCCACGGGGGTGTCGTCCATACAACCAGAATGGTGAGAATCCCGTAGAGAACTGAGGAATTTCCCTGATAGAGAACAACAGGTATGGCAGTAGGCAATCCCATTCTCGGCCATCCTTCTCCATGACCTTCTTAAGCATGGACTTCAGCGTTAGTTGAATCTCTCCACAAGGCCGTCCGTCTGTGGGTGGTACACCAACGTGCAGAGTCGTGTAACCTGGAGAGCCTTACACAACTCCAAGAATAAAGAAGAAGAGTCGCGGTCTTAATGGAGCGCTTAGGGTGCAGATGAAAAAGGCATATATGATTAAAATGAGCAAACCTTTAATATAGAGGTTATCCACAATGCGTTTCAACGGCAAGCTGCTGTCTTCATCAGGTGACCATGACTCTTCTTTATTATTCATTACCTATCCCTCTGTGAGGGTTTTCGGCTGGAGCTGCATTGGAGCTGCAGTGGTCGAAGCATTTATCTTCATCCACTTGAGGACCTGGGGTCACGTGATCTTCAGGACCTGCAGGCATGTGGTGCTCGGTGCTTAGTGCGGCTGTGCGTGGCTCTCATCGCTTACCAGCATCAGGAGATGCCACAGCTTCCCCGGAGCACACGGATTGTTACACCACGGTTCCGAGTGCTTCCAACATCAACCCACGCCTATCACCAGGGTAATGCAGGGCTTGCATAACCCTTAAAGTTTAGTAGCCCTTTGGCTATTCATGTGCCAATTCATCAACACACTGTTCCAACTGGTACCACTCATGTGTGCTCCCCAAACCTTTTATTTTGCATTACACAACTCCATGATCACTTTGGACATAAACGGGGTGCCTTGGTCCGTCAGGATCTCTTTCGGCAGACCCATCCGAAAAAAAATATGCACTAACTCTCGGGCTATGTTCCTGGCGGATGAGTTTCTAAGGGGTACCACCTCCAGGTACCGTGTTGCATAGTCCATTACCACTAGAATGTATTGGTGCCCTCTGGCGGACTTAACCAGGGGCCCCATAAGGTCCATAGCAATCCTGTTAAATGGGACCTCTATAATGGGCAATGGTTTTAGGGGATTTTGGAAATGGGACACGGGAGCTGAAAGGTGACAAGTAGGGCAGGCCCGGCAGTAGTTAACAATCTCCTTGTGACACTCAGGCCAGTAGAACCTCCTAAGGACCTGCTCTTGTGCTATTGTGAATGTCTACTCCCAGATGTCCACCCAAGATATGGGTATGGGCCAGGCCTAATACCCTACGCCTATAGGGACCCGGTACAAACAACTGCTCTACCACTTCTGCTCTTAGCTTAGTGACTCGATATAGCAGCTCTCCATTTAATGCAAAATGTGGATACCTGGTGTCAGCCCCCGGTTCTTGGGCAACCCCATTTATTACGGTCACATTTTCCAACGCCCTTTTAGGGTAAGATCCAGCATTTGAGCAGTCCCAAAATTTACACCAGAAACCCCCAGTTCAGGAATCTCGGCCTCACTGGTCACTGTCTCGTCCTCGTCACCAGCCAGGATGCACAAGCGTAACTCATCCACCTCCAACTGCAATGGGGTTTTCTCAGTTTTGAGCTGGCTTCTGTCTGAGACACTTGGTATCCCTGACTTCCCCCACCAGTCCCAGAACAGGCTAAAGTCCTGCCCTATTATCACGGGGTGTAGCAAGTCCTTATCCACCCCGACCTCATGTGACTCACCCCCACAGTTAGTTTTTAGTCACTCTGGCAACGGGACAGTCCTTGGCATCCCCATGGATACAGAGGACACCCATGTTTTTCCCTGGGACCAACTGGTGGGGGAGTCAGACCATTATCAGGGTCACCAAGCGACCTAAGTCTAACAGTCCTGACACCAGCACTCCAATTATGGACATAGGACATGACTGCGGCCCCTCTAAGGGATAATAATCCACACTGCAGGCAGGATATGCACAGTAGGAGCAACGCCTCCCTAAGTGGCAGTCCATCTCTTCGGGAAACAAGGGACAATGGGCGGCTATATGTCCTAGACCGCGACATCTCCAGCAAAGCAAGTGTCTCTGCTTCTGGTGTTGCTGGTGCTGCTGCATCTACTGCATAAGCAGCTTGTCTCTTGTTGCGCCATCTGTTGCTGCTGTAATTGCTGCTGGTGTTGTAGTTGCTGTTGCTGCTGTGCTTGTAGCAGATGTTCAACAGGTCCTCCATCTTGCCTGACGTCATACACTGGCTTATGGCCGTCCCACGAATTTACTGGAAACACACGGATACACTGCAACTTTAAGAGCTTCCTTTGGTTTATTGTAGGCACCATAAACCAAGGTGTAGTAAAGCAAAAATACAGCCCTCTGGGCAAAACAGGAAAACAAAGCAAAATGGTGGCAGAACAATCACAGTCCTTCTGTGAGCGGGGGGGTTCCTCCCGCTCACGGCTGGCAGAACACACACTGTTCAGGCTTTCAAGTCCAAGCAACACCTTCCTGGAATGTTCCCACTCCAGGCCCACACTTCAGCCATTTATGCCCAGACCTTGCGTCTCCTTGATCATGTGACTGATCACATGATCCTGACATCACACAAGTCCAGTCAGGACTCTGCAGGTGGAGATACGGTGGACCCTCTCCCACCCAGTCTATGGAGGTCCACTAAAACCAGCCCATAACATAACTCTTATTTAATCCTCTCAACACATAGTGTGCTGGAGGAAACTACTCTGGTTTTACATCTGTTAGCACCACGCCAGATCCCTGCTCTGACAGGCAAGGTCTCCAGCGTGTCACTTCACTCACCCGCATTGCGGTCGGTTCCTTCCTTCCCCATGCTTTGCATGCTTCCAGCAGAGCTTCCAGCCGAGCTCCCAGCCATGTCCTTAGGGCACACGCATGCTTCGGCCCTCTTAAAGGACCAGCGAGTGCACTTGCTATTTCCTCCAAAGCCATTGGCTGTGGAGCATTATGTATATATTGCTTCCTTCTCACTGGTGATGTGCCTGAGCAACCTTCCTGTTCTGCAGTCTTCCTGTTCTTAAGTACATTCTTCTTGGGAATGACGCAGCAAGTTTTTCACCCCTGGATTTGGGGATCCTCGGCCATTCTTCCTTGCAGATCCTCTCCAGTTCCGTCATGTTGGATGGTGAACGTTGGTGGACAGCCATTTTCAGGTCTCTCCAGAGATGCTCAATTGGGTTTAGGTCAGGGCTCTGGCTGGGCCAGTCAAGAATGGTCACAGAGTTGTTCTGAAGCCACTTCTTTGTTATTTTAGCTGTGTGCTTAGGGTCATTGTCTTGTTGGAAGGTGAACCTTCAGCCAAGTTTGAGGTCCAGAGCACTCTGGAAGAGGTTTTCATCCAGGATATCTCTGTATTTGGCCGCATTCATGTTTCCTTCAATGGCAACCAGTCGTCCTGTCCCTGCAGCTGAAAAACACCCCATAGCATGATGCTATCACCACGTTTCACTGTTGGGATTGTATTGGGCAGGTGATGAGCAGTGCTTGGTTTTCTCCACACATACCACTTAGAATTATCACCAAAAAGGTCTATTTTCGTCTCATCAGACCAGAGAATCTTATTTCTCATAGTCTGGGAGTCCTTCATGTGTTTTTCAGTAAACTCTATACAGACTTTCATATGTCTTGCACTGAGGAGAGGCTTCCGTTGGGCCACTCTGCCATAAAGACCCGACTGGTGGACGGCTGCAATGATAGTTGACTTTGTGGAACTTTCTCTCATCTCCATACTGCATCTCTGGAGCTCAGCCACAGTGATCTTAGGGTTCTTCTTTACCTCTCTCACCAAGGCTCTTCTCCCACGATTGCTCAGTTTGGCTGGACAGCCAGGTCTAGGAAGACTTCTGGTGGTCCCAAACTTCTTCCATTTAAGGATTATGGAGGCCACTGTGCTCTTAGGAACATTGAGCACTGCAGAAATTCTGTTGTAACCTTGGCTAGATCTGTGCCTTGCCACAATTCTGTCTCTGAGCTCCTTGGCCAGTTCCTGTGACCTCATGATTCTCATTTGGTCTGACATGCACTGTGAGCTGTGAGGTCTTATATAGACAGGTGTGTGCCTTTCCAAATCAAGTCCTATCAGTTTAATTACACACAGCTGGCCTCCAATGAAGGAGTAGAACCATCTCAAGGAGAATTGTGATACCCCAGGTTCCTGGTTGTCACAGTGGCATTGCTTTCCTCACGGGGAGAGTGATGTCATGCTTGGAAGTGAAGGAAGATCAGGTACACACAAGCATGCAACATGTTCACACTCCAGGCCAGAAGGGGGAGCTCTGATCCAGCTTATGGGTGGCTCCCCTATATATATTCTGGTCTGGAGGGAAAGTCAGCCGGTCTGAGAGTTAGTTCCTGTCAGAGAGACAGAGGAGAAGGGAGCAGAGGGGCCGTGCAGCCACGAGAAGTGCTGCAGCACCTAAAGAAAGAGAAGTAGAAAGCCGAACAATTTGTAAAGAGCGTGTTGAAGTGAAGCGCAGGAGAGTGAGAACTGGGGAGGACAGCTGGGACTGGGCTACCTCCCTACAGAGTGCAGACACTGGTACCTGGAAGACCGAGGTTGTGAGGGACTCAAAGACTTACAGCAGAAACTAGCAAGACAGCTGGACTACACGTCACCTGTCTGCCCTAACACCTGGAGACACAGTGGCTCATAGAGCTCGGGTCATGATAGAGACCCTGTAAAAAGGCTCGAGCCACCTGTCTTACGGGTTAGCATCCCACCTTTAAGGAGGAGAGAGAACAGTGAGGACCTTGACAGAAGCCACAGGCAGCAAGGGACTACACCACGGCGCTAGTAGGAAGGCTTCTAACTCCACCTGGTAAGGGGGACTCTCAACTCGCTTCCAAGTTGGCCAGACCCTGCCTGTACCTGTGATGTGGTGCCCCGGACTGTGGCTGCCTGAAGTCTTCAGTAAACCAGGTAAAGAGACTGCAAACCTGTGTCCTCCGTTTCTTTCTATACTACCCACCAACTCCATCTACACACCCGGAGCCTTGGGGACCCAGCTTCACCTGTGGGAATCTATACCATCTTAGCTGCCATAACATCAACCCTTTAGGCAGCGTCGGTCACCTCTGACCGTGAACCACAGGTGGCGTCACGAACACAAACTTTATTCAAATCCCCTTTAAGGACATTCCCTTTTACTTGGGCGCCCAGGGCCATGGACCGGGTCGCTGCCACTGTGACCTCTCCTTTAACAATGGCCGGACCCGGTACCGAGTACCCCTAGGCAGGGCTGGCTCCAGGTTTTCATGGGCCCTGGGCGAAAGAGTCCCGGTGGGCCCCTTTACACATACCACAATTCATAATGCACGGATACGGCAGAGAAATATAGGTATAGTACAATGCCAAAGATTTCACTTGCTTCTTACATTACATGACTGATATCTATTGTGCATTCTAATTCTACATTAGCTCTGAAACCGAACAGTATAGTCCTCTATACAGAATAATGAGCCCCATATTGCTCCAAACAGAATAATGAGCCCAATATTATGTTCCATACAGAATAATGAGCCTCATATAATGCTCCATACAGTAAATGGGTGCCACAGAGTGCTCCATACAGAATGAGCCGCATATATTGCTCCATATGGAATTGACCCCATATAATGCTCCATACAGTATAGTGAGCCACATATAATTCTCCATACAGTATATGATGGGCCCCATCTATTGCTCCATATATAATGGGCCTCATATAATGCTCCATACAGTATATGATCGGCCCCATACAGTATACTGAGTCCCATATATTGCTCCATACAGAATGGGACCCATATGATGCTCCATACAGAATGGGCCCCATATAATGCTCCATATATAATTAGTCCCATAAGATGCTTCATATATTTTTGGCCCCATATACTGCTCCATATGTAATTGGTCCCATATACTGCTCCTTATAGAATTGGCCCCATAAGATGCTCCATATAGAATTAGCCCCATGTAATGCTCCATATATGGGCCCCTTCTGATGGCCCCCATATATTGCTCCAAATATTAAAAAAAAAAAATGAAATACTCACCTCTCGTTGCTTAACGCTGCTCGGCTCTGGACTCCTCACCGTCGGCGTCTTCCTGCTCTCTGTGCTGCGACTGCTCAGGCAGAGGGCACCCACTATTGATGTAATCGCGCCCTCTGACCTGAACGTCACAGTCAGAGGATGGAAGCGCTGGAATCGGGAGAGGTAAGTATCGCAAGTGCCGGGGCCCGGAGCAGGCAGGGGGTCCACTCGTGGGAGCTGGCACTATAGTGCGCCAGTGTCGCCGACGGCGAGTGGGCCCCCTGTCTGCTCAGGGCCCTGGCACTTGCCCGGGTGCTGACGCCGGCCCTGCCCCTAGGCCCTGGCGGGCGTTCCAGAATCACAAGGGAATCAACAGCATGTGACTTAATTATGAATGTCTGAGCAAAGGGACTGAATACTTATGACTAGTGTTGAGCATTCCGATACCGCAAGTATCGGGTATCGGCCGATACTTGCGGTATCGGAATTCCGATACCGAGTTCCGATATTTTTGTGGTATCGGAAATCGGAATCGGAAGTTCCCAGTATATGGTTCCCAAGGTCTGGAGGAGAGGAAACTCTCCTTCAGGCCCTGGGATCCATATTCATGTAAAAAATAAAGAATTAAAATAAAAAATATGGATATACTCACCCGTCCGGCGGCCCCTGGACCTTACCGATTGTAACCGGCAGCCTCCATTCCTAAGAATGAGGAGTTTAGGACCTGCGATGACGTCGCGGCTTGTGATTGGTCGCGTGCCGCTCATGTGACCGCTCACGCGACCAATCACAAGCCGCGACGTCATCGCAGGTCCTAAACTCCTCAATGAGGAGCAGGCAGGGGGCCCACTCGCCATCGGCGACACTGACGCACTATAGTGCCAGCTCCCACGAGTGGACCCCCTGCCTGCTCCGGGCCCCGGCACTTGCGATACTTACCTCTCCCGATTCCAGCGCTTCCATCCTCTGACTGTGACATTCAGGTCAGAGGGCGCGATTACATCAATAGTGGGTGCCCTCTGCCTGAGCAGTCGCAGCACAGAGAGCAGGAAGACGCCGACGGTGAGGAGTCCAGAGCCGAGCAACGTTAAGCAACGAGAGGTGAGTATTTCATTTTTTTTTTTAAATATTTGGAGCAATATATGGGGGCCATCCTCAATGAGGAGTTTAGGACCTGCGATGACGTCGCGGTTTGTGATTGGTCGCGTGAGTGGTCACATGACCGGCACGCGACCAATCACAAGCCGCGACGTCATCAAGGGTCCTAAACTCCTCATTCTTAGGAACGGAGGCTGCCGGTTACAATCGGTAAGGTCCAGGGGCCGCCGGACGGGTGAGTATATCCATATTTTTTATTTTAATTCTTTATTTTTTACATGAATATGGATCCCAGGGCATGAAGGAGTGTTTCCTCTCCTTCAGACCCTGGGAACCATCCAGGATAGCTTCTGATACTTGTGTCCCATTGACTTGTATTGGTATCGGGTATCGGTATCGGCGATATCCGATATTTTTCGGGTATCGGCCGATACTATCCGATACCGATACTTTCAAGTATCGGAAGGTATCGCTCAACACTACTTATGACCATGTGATATTTCAGTTTTTCTTTTTTATTACATTTGCAAACATTTCTACATTTCTGTATTTTTTTCAGTCAAGATGGGGTGCAGATTGTACATTATTGAGAAAAAATGAACTTTTTTGAATTTACCAAATGGCCGCAATGAAACAAAGAGTGGTTCCCTAAACAAGCAGAATACAGTTTCTGATGAAGGTCTATACCCAGACGAAAAACATTTAATTGATCACTGTATGCAAAATAAATTGGAAACCTTGGTTTCAACACGATACATTTTGAATGCCAAGTTTTTTACTTATACCCACTGTAAATATAGTTCATCAGGGGCCTGATATAAGTATATACGTATATAAGATATTTTTATACAGCATATTACAAGTGCTTCTCATAAAATTAGAATATCATCAAAAAGTTAATTTATTTCAGTTCTTCAATACAAAAAGTAAAACTCATATATTATATAGAGTCATTACACACAGAGTGATCTATTTCACGTGTTTATTTCTGTGAATGTTGATGATTATGGCTTACAGCCAAAAGTCATTATCTCAGTTAATTAGAATAATTGACAAAAAACACCTGCAAAGGCTTCCTAAGCATTTAAAAAAGTCCTTTAGTCTGCTCCAGTAGCTCCACAATCATGGGGAAGACTGCTGACCTGACAGATGTCCAGAAGGCAGTCACTGACACATTCCACAAGGAGGGTAAGCCAAAAAAGGTAATTGATAAAGAAGCGGGCTGTTCACAGAGTGCTGTATCCAAGCATATTAATGGCAAGTTGAGTGGAAGGAAAAAGTGTGGTAGAAGATGCACAAGCATCCAGGATAACCGCAGCCTAGAAAGGATTGTTAAGAAAAGGCCATTCAAAAATTTGGGGGAGATTCACAAGGAGTGGACTGCTGCTGGAGTCATTGCTTCAAGAGCCACCACACACAGACGTATCCAGGACATGGGCTACAAGTGTCACATTCCTTGTGTCAGCCACTCATGACCAATAGACAACGCCAGAAGCGTCTTACCTGGGCCAAGGAGAAAAGAACCGGACTGTTGGCAGTGGTCCAAGGTGTTGTTTTCAGATGAAAGTAAATTTTCCATTTCATTTGGAAATCAAGGTCCCAGAGTCTGGAGGAAGAGTGGAGAGGCCACAATCCAAGCTGCTGGAGGTCTAGTGTGAAGTCTCCACAATCAGTGATGGTTTGGGGAGCCATGTCATCTGCTGGTGTAGGTCCACTGTGTTTTATCAAGACCAATGTCAGCACAGCAGTCTACCAGGACATTTTAGAGCACTTCATGCTTCACACCTGCCGAAAAGCTCTTTGGAGATGGAGATTTCATTCTCCAACAGGACTTGGCACCTGTCCACACTGCCAAAAGTACCAATACCTGGTGTAAAAACAACAGTATCAATGTGCTTGATTGGCAGCAAACTCGCCTGACCTTAACCCCATAGAGAATCTATGGAGTATTGTCAAGAGGAAGATGAGACACCAGACCCAACAATGCAGACGAGCTGAAGGCTGCTATCAAAGCAACCTGGGCTTCTATAACCCCTCAGCAGCGCCACAGGCTCATCGCCTCCATGCCACGCTGCATTGATGCAGTAATTGATGCAAAAGGAGCCCCGACCAAGTATTGAGTGCATTTACTGCACATACATTTCAGTAGACCAACATTTTATGATTTTAAAATCATTTTTCAAGCTGGTGTAAAATATTCTAATTTACTGAGATAATGACTTTGGGTTTTCATTGGCTGAAAGCCATAATCATCAACATTAACAGAAATAAACACTTGAGATAGATCACTCTGTGTGTAATGACTCTATATATGAGTTTCACTTTTTGTATTGAAGAACTGAAATAAATTAACTTTTTGATGATATTCTAATTTTATGAGAAGCATCTGTATCTTCCAATTATACATATTCTGTATTTAGAGTGGGGAATCTTGGCTCAATATATGTATCAATTGCTTTTAAAGTGATACAACATAATAACTTCCATATTGAAATTCACAATTGGTTATCAAAGAAAAGATATGAGCAAAGGATGGGGCGAAAATGGGAGAGTTTACAATGTCACTAGCTCAAAATAAAAGGCAAGGTAGTGATATTATAATTATTATTAAAAATTATTAATGATCAGAAGTTCCCTCTCACAATGGGAGTCATAATAGGTCATGTATAATGTTCACAAGTAAGGTAAAGAAGAAATACCTTGTATCTAAATAAAACAATAGTATAATATCTGTTAATTTAGACCATTGGGAGAAGTGTACCAAGTTGAGAATTCCACTGACATTCTTTCTGCAATATGAGTTGATTCCATTCTCCTATTCTGGCTTGTTGTCTAATAATTTCTAGGACACAGAAGGATAGAACTCTGCTATTTCCCTGATATTTCCTAAGGTGTATAGCAATGGAGGTGTCTCTACCATTCCTAATATCACCAAGGTGCTCACTGATACATCTTCTTAATTCCTTTTTAGTTTTACCCACATACAGGATTGGCCAGGCCATATACTGTATACTACTCCTGTAGTTAATTTAATTTTCAGGTCAAGCCAATTACCCTCTTGTGCAGGTTTTTTAATAGAAATTATGGACTAAACAATCTTTGATGGACTCTCCCTTGCTTTATGTAAGACTAGGGATAAGTTGGCTCACATCCCTGAGATCTGGATCTGCTCGCAGAATGCCCCATTACTTCTTCATAACCTGATACATTTTATTGGCTTGTTTATCTAATTTTTCTGTGAACCTTTTTGGGCCTTTAATGTTGACTCTAGATTTGGACTGTTTTAATGTTTCTCTATTACAAATGGCTTGATCAAGGCTCTCTCTCGGGAATCCTCTTTGCATGAGCCAATATCTCAAATGCAGGGCCTGTGTACAGAATCCACCGATTTTAGAGCAATTTGTCCTAATATGTAGATACTGCTCTTTTGGTGTACCTTTCTTGAGTGGGAGAGGATGATCACACTCCCATCTCAAAAAACTATTCGTAGCTGTGAGTTTACGGTAAGTACACCATATTGGTTCCTCCTTATACTCAGATCAAGAAAGGAAAATTCATAATAGTCGACCTCAGAAGTGAAACGAAAACCGATAACATTAACATTTAAATATTCAACAAAGTGATTAAATTTCTCTACACTCCCAGACCACAAAATAAAAATATCAATGTATCTGTTACACATTGTAATTTTCGAGTACCACCAGGAGTCATCCTGAAATACTACCTTTTCTTTCCACCAACCCAGGAGGATGTTAGCATATGAAGGAGCGCAGGGGCTCTCCATTGCGGTCCCCCTCAGTTGGTGGTAGAACCTGCCATTAAACCACAAATAATTATGCAAAAATTTCAATTCCAGTTATTTTAGCAAAAAACGATTATGTTCATATCATTGTGTGGCCCTGGATTTGAGAAAGTGAGATACAGCTCGAACACTTGAGTCATGTTACAAACCCCCAAATATAACAGAAATCATGGAAAGTGTACTTCTAAAGCAGATAGATGAAGCTGCAACCCATAATGAGGTCCTGGTTATGGGGGACTTTAACTACCCGGATATTAACTGGGAAACAGAAACCTGTGAAACCCATAAAGGCAACAGGTTTCTGCTAATAACCAAGAAAAATTATCTTTCACAATTGGTGCAGAATCCAACCAGAGGAGCAGCACTTTTAGACCTAATACTATCTAATAGACCTGACAGAATAACAAATCTGCAGGTGGTCGGGCATCTAGGAAATAGCGACCACAATATTGTACAGTTTCACCTGTCTTTCACTAGGGGGACTTGTCAGGGAGTCACAAAAACACTGAACTTTAGGAAGGCAAAGTTTGACCAGCTTAGAGATGCCCTTAATCTGGTAGACTGGGACAATATCCTCAGAAATAAGAATACAGATAAAAAATGGGAAATGTTTAAGAACATCCTAAATAGGCACTGTAAGCGGTTTATACCTTGTGGGAATAAAAGGACTAGAAATAGGAAAAACCCAATGTGGCTAAACAAAGAAGTAAGACAGGCAATTAACAGTAAAAAGAAAGCATTTGCACTACTAAAGCAGGATGGCACCATTGAAGCTCTAAAAAACTATAGGGAGAAAAATACTTTATCTAAAAAACTAATTAAAGCTGCCAAAAAGGAAACAGAGGCACATTGCTAAGGAGAGTAAAACTAATCCCAAACTGTTCTTCAACTATATCAATAGTAAAAGAATAAAAACTGAAAATGTAGGCCCCTTAAAAAATAGCGAGGAAAGAATGGTTGTAGATGATGAGGAAAAAGCTAACATATTAAACACCTTCTTCTCCACGGTATTCACGGTGGAAAATGAAATGCTAGGTGAAATCCCAAGAAACAATGAAAACCCTATATTAAGGGTCACCAATCTAACCCAAGAAGAGGTGCGAAACCGGCTAAATAAGATTAAAATAGATAAATCTCCGGGTCCGGATGGCGTACACCCACGAGTACTAAGAGAACTAAGTAATGTAATAGATAAACCATTATTTCTTATTTTTAGGGACTCTATAGCGACGGGGTCTGTTCCGCAGGACTGGCGCATAGCAAATGTGGTGCCAATATTCAAAAAGGGCTCTAAAAGTGAACCTGGAAATTATAGGCCAGTAAGTCTAACCTCTACTGTTGGTAAAATATTTGAAGGG
This sequence comes from Ranitomeya variabilis, assembly GCF_051348905.1. Classification (NCBI taxonomy): domain Eukaryota; kingdom Metazoa; phylum Chordata; class Amphibia; order Anura; family Dendrobatidae; genus Ranitomeya; species Ranitomeya variabilis. The sequence goes on from NC_135232.1 coordinate 24,646,632, forward strand.
TTTCTGAAGGATGTTATTCTGGATTATCTCAATGAGAATAACTGTTTAACTCCATATCAGCATGGGTTTATGAGAAATCGCTCCTGTCAAACCAATCTAATCAGTTTTTATGAAGAGGTAAGCTATAGGCTGGACCACGGTGAGTCATTGGACGTGGTATATCTCGATTTTTCCAAAGCATTTGATACCGTGCCGCACAAGAGGTTGGTACACAAAATGAGAATGCTTGGTCTGGGGGAAAATGTGTGTAAATGGGTTAGTAACTGGCTTAGTGATAGAAAGCAGAGGGTGGTTATAAATGGTATAGTCTCTAACTGGGTCGCTGTGACCAGTGGGGTACCGCAGGGGTCGGTATTGGGACCTGTTCTCTTCAACATATTCATTAATGATCTGGTAGAAGGTTTACACAGTAAAATATTGATATTTGCAGATGATACAAAACTATGTAAAGCAGTTAATACAAGAGAAGATAGTATTCTGCTACAGATGGATCTGGATAAGTTGGAAACTTGGGCTGAAAGGTGGCAGATGAGGTTTAACAATGATAAATGTAAGGTTATACACATGGGAAGAAGGAATCAATGTCACCATTACACACTGAACGGGAAACCACTGGGTAAATCTGACAGGGAGAAGGACTTGGGGATCCTAGTTAATGATAAACTTACCTGGAGCAGCCAGTGCCAGGCAGCAGCTGCCAAGGCAAACAGGATCATGGGGTGCATTAAAAGAGGTCTGGATACACATGATGAGAGCATTATACTGCCTCTGTACAAATCCCTAGTTAGACCGCACATGGAGTACTGTGTCCAGTTTTGGGCACCGGTGCTCAAGAAGGATATAATGGAACTAGAGAGAGTACAAAGGAGGGCAACAAAATTAATAAAGGGGATGGGAGAACTACAATACCCAGATAGATTAGCGAAATTAGGATTATTTAGTCTAGAAAAAAGATGACTGAGGGGCGATCTAATAACCATGTATAAGTATATAAGGGGACAATACAAATATCTCGCTGAGGATCTGTTTATACCAAGGAAGGTGACGGGCACAAGGGGGCATTCTTTGCGTCTGGAGGAGAGAAGGTTTTTCCACCAACATAGAAGAGGATTCTTTACTGTTAGGGCAGTGAGAATCTGGAATTGCTTGCCTGAGGAGGTGGTGATGGCGAACTCAGTTGAGGGGTTCAAGAGAGGCCTGGATGTCTTCCTGGAGCAGAACAATATTGTATCATACAATTATTAGGTTCTGTAGAAGGACGTAGATCTGGGGATTTATTATGATGGAATATAGGCTGAACTGGATGGACAAATGTCTTTTTTCGGCCTTACTAACTATGTAACTATGTAACTATGTGGAATGCTACAGTACAGAGCTTCTAAATCTATAGATGTCAGCATGATATTGCTATCTACAGTTATTTCGTCAGCTTAACCAAACAATCTGATGTTTCTCTTGCTTAAGATGGTAGTGATTCCACAAATGGATGTAAGATTTATCCAGGTATATTCCAGCATTTTGACTGATGGAATCTACACCGAATATTATGGGTCTTCCTTTTATTGAGTCAAAACCTTTATAAACTTTTAGTAATGAATAAAAAGTAAGGATAGCGGGTCATTTTTGGACCATAAATTCAAACTCATTTTTAGATACTAACTGTAAATCCAAGTCCTCCACCAAAAAATATACCAGAATGTCACTATATCTAGATGTAGGAACAGAGTCTAAAATTTTGTAGATCACTTTGTCCAGGAGAATGGATTGACACATCAAAATATAGTTCTTCGGTTCAAGTAGGACCAAGTTGCCGCCTTTATTTGAAGGCTTAATTATGATATGTTGATCCTTTTCTAGTCCAACTAAGGCATCTTTTTCAGAGTCAGTCAAATTAAAATCATGGTTTAAGTTTCCCACCTGAATCTTTCGAATGTCTTCTTCAACCAGTTGAAGAAAAATATCAACACTACTCAAGTCCCCAACTGGAGGCATTTTAGTTTTCTTTCTTTTTAAGGTCTGTAAAAGGTCCATGTCCTATATCTCTCACATTATCATCCAAAAGTCCTGCTAATGTCTGGAACTCCACAAGGTCCTCTTCTTCAATACCTAGTTTAACACATTGGGATCTTTTGTGATTCTTGAAAAATGTGTGCCATTTTAGTTTACAGCCAAAGAGCTTGATGTCCTTGACCCACGTAAATGCATTATATTTAATTGTTGGCACAAAGTTAAGACCCTTCTGTAGAACCTTCACCTCATCCCTAGTAGGTAAGTATGAGGATAAATAATCTGATTAGATATTGTTCTATTCATTTTTTTTCACAGATTGTATCCTGCAGATCTCTTCTGTTATAAAAAAGATATAGATGATGGATAACCAGAAGAAGAGGTTGGTCTTGATGAAGCTGAGGTATCTCCTAGGTTTTCCTTGTTTGAAATTTGCTGCGTATGTCTAGAATCTTGCTCCGACCACCTTGACCGAAAGAGTATCCCTCTATCTCTCCATCGTCCCTTAGTATCTATCTTTTTTGTGTCAGAAGTTTCGATATCGGAAGATTAACTATCTGTAAAACTGTTTCTATTGGTAGACAATTGTAGGCTGTATTCTTCCTAAATTCCCCAAGGTCTTTTAAAAATTGGGTATGTTTACTTTCCTTAAGTGTGGTTTGATATCTTACCACTGACGTTTGGAGAATAGTGTCTCTCCTTGTTCAAGTCTGAATGAGACTCTTTGTGGAACAATCAAATAGTTTTTTTTCTTTTCATCAAGGAGAATTTTCTTGAATCTTATAGATGAGGCAATTGATTCAGTCTGCCGGATTGCTAATAATTGTGGATTCCTGACTTTACGTGAAGGAGAGATATTAACCCGAAGGCCTTTTGGCACAATATTATTTTTAATGTAATTCTCCAAGACCCTAATTTCCCATTTTTATATTCAATATAGAGGTGTCTAAAAAGAGGTTCTAATGAAGTGATGGTATTCACAACTAACGGATTTTCTTCAGTGAAGAAGACTTGATTTGCATTCTCTAACCAAGATATAGTATTAATTGCACCCTGGAGAAAACTTGGCGTTCTATTTAAAAAATTAAAACTATTCTTACAGTGTAAGATAAATGCATCAGAGGATCAAAATCACGGCTAACAAAAATATCCCCTAAAAAATGAATGTTATTAAATATATTAAAATACCCCTATATAAAAAGCAACAGACATAACAGAACATAGGTAATACCCATCAAACTAAAATAGGTGACTAAAAATACATAGTAGTGTGATAACCTTCTCATAATCAGAATTGTATCTTCCAGTGAGGTTATATTGACTGAATAATCCCTCTAATAAAAATGTCATATGTGTCAGTTCATAGGATATATAGATAAATGAAGTAGATACAAAGTCAAAGAGAGCTATACAGGTACCTATAGCCCTAATATATCTTTGAGCTTTTTACCTGCAACTCCGCTCCCTCCGATCGTTGGGGGCAATTACGCAATTGACCGACGAGTGATTGAGGAGACCATGGCTGCTTCCAATACTAGGCCAGTTATTAGGGAACAGTGAGCGTACAGTATATACACCTCATATTCCAATGCATGAAATATATATAGATAGTCCAGTACGGTCACTGCCAACTCCACAAGAACCAGAGAACCACACACTGTCACCACCAATCGTTTATACAGGCTGGAAACCCATTACACGAAACATATGGCTTCAGGGGTTCGGTTTACAGAACAAGAGGAACAGAGCTATTCAATTTTATATTTAATTCAGAAAGGTAGGCCGTGTTTATAAAAAATATACAAGGTGATTCAAACTGAGAACAGAACAATGCGATATATACATATTGATATATGATAATACGATGTATACAATTACAAAATATAAAAAGGAATAATGAAAGAAACGTACTAGCCCTGATATCACAAATATGGCTCTGAGCTTGGCAGAGGGAGGTGCTCTGATTAGAAAACAGGCAAAACCTACAGTGAACTGTGCCAAGTTTTGACAATTGACCTAGATCCAGTTTCTTCTTTTTACTAGTTCCTAAGTTACGTCCACACACCTCCCCTTGATAACCTCATGTGGGGCAGATTATGGGACGTGCTGGGTCTGTTAGAATTTTATGAGATCCCAAACTTACAAGATATCTTCGCCTCTGAAGATCCCAGGTATTAGATATTATTGACATCACATTTCTTATTGTGATTTTACCTTTACATAGAGATCAAACATAAACTGGTTAGCCTCATCCATGGGAACATTATTCAGTTGGAGGGATTCTAGTGGTCCTACAGTGATGTAATTGAATGTGTCACGTCCATCCCTTCACTACAACGCCGAAAATCTATATCTCATAAATACTGGATCTACAACATATTCATTCAGTTCCTCTTCATCATAGGAAGCTCATCCTTGGGAACATAATTCTCCCCCTATTATAAGTTTAGACCTGGTTGCTATTTTTTCCAAAGACCTTTCCTGTTTAATTACCTGTACACTGCATGTGTCCTGGCTTCAAAGAGGTTAAAGCATTATCTCTCTCCCTATTTCCCTTGTTTTAATTACTTTCTCTCACTAGATATAACTAGTTTCCTTTCTTCCCTATATGTTTCACTGTGAGGTCTACTTCCAAGAGTTCAGAGTGCATGCTCTTCTCCCAGATGTTCTATTTAAGGTGAACATCCGGAGATGTCTTATGAATTTTACATTTTTCTATGACAATTACTGACAGTCAGCTTGTCATAAATCTGCCGCTCAATCTGCCCAGTGGTCCAAGCAGAGTCTGGGCCTGCTGGGTTTTCTCCAGGTGTCTCGCTTTCAGGGTGGTTATTTTGCTATTTAGCTGGCTGGCAATGGTCAGATCATTTTCAGTCGAAGCCTTGCTCTGTGAAGTGTCTGACGTGTGCTTTAGCGGTTTGTCATAATCCGCACTGTTTTGGACTGTTGACTTCGGACTGTGACCTGTTTATTCTTTTGTCTTGCCCTCTGCCTTTGGCATACACTCTTGGTATTTGACCCCAGACTTTTTGACCCCTAGTCCGTGAGAAGTGACGATAGCCAGCGTCACATTAAAACTGACAATATACATGTTTTGGCCAGTATGGATTCCATCCATATGATTTTTGATCAGGTGGTGAATCTGACTCAAATGATTCAGTATCTTTCCAACGAGCACTGGAACCTTGGATTGTCACAGTCCCATTTGCACGGGCAGTTGTCTACCTTGATGAATGCTTCCCATAGCTCTTCACTGCGATGTCTGTACCTTCAGACGTGCAGTCGGTCTCTTCCGAACCCATAGTTGCCCTTCCTGATAAATTTTCGGGAGAGAAAAAGCAGTTTACAGTGTTCAGGGAGACCTGTAAGCTATTTTTTAGCCAGCGACCTCGGTCTTCAGAGGATGAGTTCCAGCAGGTGGGAATAATCATGTCCCTACTGCGAGGGGCCCTCAGACTTGGGCACATTCTTTGTCGCAACAAGCCCCAAATGAGTTTCTGTTGACACTTTATTTGACACCAAATAGTTTTAATTTATGACAAACCAGACAGTACCCAGGTTGCTGAGGCAAAGATCATGAACCGGACACCGGGGAGCCACAGCGCTGACTTTAATACAGAGTTTCAGCATTGGTCCACTAAAGTTCAATGGAAAGATGTGGCATTCAGGGGCCAATTCCGTAGAGGCCTTTCCAAAGCTCTTAAGGACACTCTGGGTCTTCATGCTCCGGCTCTTGTGGTGAGCAGTCGCATCACTGATGTCACCACTCACCATCCCATCTGGATGAGGCGGAGTTGGGGATCATCGTGGGACCTCAGCATTATGGACTAATGGTGGATAGATGAGGAGTACTTTAATTTTTTATTTTTATTTTGATGTTAATGCAGCGCCCCAGAGTCCTGATCGTTGCAGTACTGTGGCTCCGCCGCTAAGGGGGGCTATGGTACGTCTGATGGCACTGAAGGAGTTCATCTGACCAGGTATCACAGACACCAATACATTTCACAGTCTGGCCTCCAGGGGGAGCTAAGGGTACTATTCATTAGGCCACTCCTCACAGTCTGGTAAAACTGGGGGTTAGGCAGGAAGTTAGGGAGAACGCTGCCTGGGTTGGAACCAGACAACACCTTGTGGCAGAGGGTGTTGTAGGGGAAGATTCGGTAGGGTCCCTGTCAGGGGTGGGATCCTGACAGAGGCCTGGCAAACAGAGAGAAAGCTACGGGACCGCGCCTGCACTTCATAGCGGCGGTGCCCTAAGAAAGGACAACAAGCGAGATTTATTGTGCTGAGTGAGAAACGAGATCAACGCAACAGGGAGAATACCAGTAGGAGTCGTGCTGTTAGACCGAGGCAACATCCTACTGAGGAGTAACTAACCGGTGGCCGGAACGCCGAGGAAGTACAGAGCTCTAAGCATTACTTCAAACCAACGGCAGGACAGAGAGCTATAGGCTGGCTGTCTCACCTACATCACCTACGCAGACATAGGGGGCAACTTGTGGAGAGGGGCGACTCTAGGGTCCCGGAAGAGCTCCGAGCCTTCCCGTCATACGGGTGCGTCCTACCATAAGATTTGGGGGACGAGATTAAGAAGAACATCAGAATCGAGTTGTTGTGAGGGAACACGAGAAACAGACACAACAGTTGTGGGGACTATCCCGTAAGCACAGCAGGGTAGGACCACAACACATAAACGCTAGAAGGAAGGCACAGATTTCCACCTGCAAAGGGAACTCTGGAGGTGCCATCGGACCGGCCGGACTTGCGCAGCCTGGTTAACCGTACTCCGGACTGAGGACCCAGAAGCCTTCAGTAAAGAGACTGCAACCTGGTGTCCTCGTTATTTACTGCACCGCAACACCACCACCATCCACATCTATTACTGTACGCCCCTCAGCAGGGTCACGGACCGGGTCTAGCCACCGTGACAACCCCAGAGCAGAGACTCAGAGGCCCGGTACCGGGTACCCCTCGGCCCTGCGGCAGTGGGGGCGCTACATTTTTTGGCGTCACGAACAGGATCTACTTAAGCCTGAGGAATCGGGTCATGTGTGCCTTGGAACTGTGATTTATTATACTTGGACTGTGATTTATTGCAAAGACTGTGCTGTGCCACTTGCCGCCAAAATCCGCCGCCATTACAGCGCTGAGGAGAGCGCAGGAGAAGAAGAGAGGCATGGAGTGGGCGTAGACAAGCTGGAGAGCGCGAACGACCATGGCCGCCCAGTCTAAATATTTCTGTGTCCTGAGGACGTGTCCGTCAGCAGCCGAGGTCCGCCTCCTCATTCTCTTTGGAGGATGGAGACCATGGAGACGGGGCCGCCCACGAAAGAGACCGTGGGAAGAGGACACCAGAGAAGAAGCGAAAATGGCGACGCCGGAAGCACCGCGTGCGAATGACCCAACTCAGCACGAGGTTGCACAACCCGACACAGCCCCGGACGCGCCATCGTTGCGGGAACTGACCCTTGCGGAGCTACCGATAGGCCAACCCCCATGGCCGATGTCCGAGGAGTGTGTGGCTGCAGCCGAGGCCCGGCAGGTAGCCTACCGCCTGGAAGCCGATGCCCGTGTAATCGCTCGGCTGGGCCAACCCACGGAGGTCCGCCTGTCTCCGGTGTCCCCCGCTTCTTTTATCCCGGCCACGGCGGAATGTGAGCTGCAGGCACAGGGCCTGAGGATCCTGCCGGAGGCGGAGCACCTGCAGCGCCTGATGACAGCGTGGCGGAACAGGCCCCAACCGGCAGCCCAGGTCGATCTGAGGAGCGTTGAGGAGGTTCCACCGTCACACTGGGGTGTAGTAATATCCTTTAACTCCCGGAAAGGAAGGGGAGTTTTACAGGAGATCGGGGAGCCACTGCAGGTCCGTGTGGATCGGGAAGAAGTGGAGCCCTGCAGGGGAAGGTACGATCCCGATCTGGAGCCTGGCGATGCGGTAACCTACACCCGGTGGAGGAGGGAAGCTGGCTGGATAGCTCGAGGCATCCAGCGGTGCGTCGCCCTCCAGGCTGCTGCCGGAACACTGGAGGACGAGCCTTCTGCAGGGAAGGTGCCGAAGCCCGTCCCCGCGGAACCTCAGGAGGTCCGGGTCCACCGCGTGCCTCTGGGTCGCGCTCGCCCACAAGCAAGGAGGGCATCCCGGCGAGGGATCCTGTCGCTGCTGGAGCCAGGACCGGCCCTCGCTACACCAAGGCGACCCGTTGGCCGGGTGAGGCCTGGAAGAAGACCACCCTGTCATGATCTCTGCAAGCAGAGATCATAGCAAGCCTATAGAGGGACAAGCTCTCGGAAGATGGAACTATACTGACCATGAACTAAGCCTGCCGCGCAACTAGAAATAGCCAGGTAGCATTTCCTATTTATCGCTAGATGCCCAGCTCTGGCCTAAGACCTAAATAGCTAGCAGAGGGAAATATAAGACCTGGCTCACCTCTAGAGAAATATTCCAAAGAAGACAGTAGCCCCCCACATATAATGACGGTGAGTTCAGATGAAACAACAAACGCAGCAGGAAAATAGTCTTAGCAAATTTGAGGTCCGCTTACTAGATAGCAGAAGACAGATAGTATACTTTCATGGTCAGCAGAAAAATACTAACAAAACACCATCCAGAGATTACCTTAAACTCTGGCATTAACTCATAACGCCAGAGTAGCAATCCCTGATCGACGAGAGCTTTCCAGACACAGTAACAAAACTTCAGCTGCGAACTGGAACAAATAGGCAAAACAAAACATGGACAAAAGTCCAACTTATCAGTAGTTGTCTAGAAGCAGGAACAAGCACTGAGAGGCATCAGATAACATTGTTGACCGGCAAGAAACCACCAGAGAAATGAGCTTAAATAGCGACACCCACTACTGATGGAATCAGGTGAAACAGGAAAGAGGATGACAAGTCCAATTCCACAAGCGGCCACCGGGGGAGCCCAGAATCCAAATTCACAACAGTACCCCCCCCTCAAGGAGGGGGCACCGAACCCTCACCAGATCCACCAGGGCGACCAGGATGAGCCCTATGGAAGGCACGAACAAGATCAGAAGCATGAACATCAGATGCATTGACCCAAGAATTATCCTCCTGGCCGTAACCCTTCCAGTTGACCAGATACTGGAGTTTCCGTCTGGAAACACGAGAGTCCAAAATTTTCTCCACAACGTACTCCAACTCACCCTCAACCAACACCGGAGCAGGAGGCTCAACAGAAGGTACAACAGGTACCTCATACCTGCGCAATAACGACCGATGAAAAACGTTATGAATGGAAAAGGACGCAGGGAGGTCCAAACGGAAAGAAACAGGATTAAGAATCTCCAATATTCTATAAGGGCCGATGAACCGAGGTTTAAACTTAGGAGAAGAGACCCTCATAGGGACAAAACGAGAAGACAGCCACACTTAATCTCCAACGCAAAGCCGAGAACCAACACGACGATGACGGTTGGTAAAACGCTGAGTCTTCTCCTGTGACAACTTCAAATTGTCCATAACCTGCCCCCAGATGTGATGCAATCTCTCCACCACCGCATCCACTCCAGGACAATCCGAGGATTCCACCTGACCGGAGGAAAATCGAGGGTGAAACCCCGAATTACAGAAAAACGGGGACACCAAGGTGGAAGAACTGGCCCGATTATTGAGGGCGAACTCTGCCAATGGCAAAAAAGCAACCCAATCATCCTGGTCAGCAGAGACAAAACACCTCAGATATGTCTCAAGGGTCTGATTAGTCCGCTCGGTCTGGCCATTAGTCTGAGGGTGAAAAGCAGATGAAAAAGACAAATCTATGCCCATCCTAGCACAGAATGCCCGCCAAAATCTAGACACAAATTGGGTACCTCTGTCAGAAACAATATTCTCAGGAATACCGTGCAATCGGACAACATTCTGAAAAAACAGAGGAACCAACTCAGAAGAAGAAGGCAACTTGGGCAGAGGAACCAAATGGACCATTTTAGAGAAACGGTCACAGACCACCCAGATGACAGACATCTTCTGGGAAACAGGCAGATCTGAAATAAAATCCATCGAGATGTGTGTCCAAGGCCTCTTAGGAATAGGCAAGGGCAACAGCAGTCCGCTAGCCCGAGAACTACAAGACTTGGCCCGAGCACAAACGTCACATGACTGCACAAAGACTCGCACATCTCGTGACAGAGAAGGCCACCAGAAGGATCTTGCCACCAAATCCCTGGTACCAAAAATTCCGGGATGACCTGCCAATGCAGAAGAATGTACCTCAGAGATGACTCTGCTGGTCCAATCATCCGGAACAAACAGTCTATCAGGCGGACAACGATCCGGTCTATCCGCCTGAAACTCTTGCAAGGACCGCCGCAGATCAGGAGAAACGGCCGACAAAATTACTCCCTCCCTAAGGATACCTGTGGGTTCAGAATTACCAGGAGAGTCCGGGTCAAAACTCCTAGAAAGGGCATCTGCCTTAACATTCTTAGAACCCGGTAGGTATGACACCACAAAATTAAAGCGAGAAAAAAATAAAGACCAGCGCGCCTGTCTAGGATTCAGGCGTCTGGCAGTCTCAAGATAAATCAAATTTTTGTGGTCAGTCAATACCACCACCTGATGCCTAGCCCCCTCGAGCCAATGGCGCCACTCCTCAAACGCCCACTTCATGGCCAAAAGCTCCCGATTCCCAACATCATAATTCCGCTCTGCGGGCGAAAATTTGCGAGAAAAGAAGGCACAAGGCCTAATGACGGAGCAGTCGGAACCTTTCTGCGACAACACTGCCCCAGCTCCGATCTCCGAAGCGTCAACCTCAACCTGAAAAGGCAGATTCACATCAGGCTGACGCAGCACAGGGGCAGAGGCAAAACGGCGCTTAAGCTCCTGAAAGGCCTCTACAGCATGAGGGGACCAATTAGCAACATCAGCGCCTTGTCTGGTCAAATCAGTCAGTGGTTTAACGACATCCGAAAAACCAGCAATAAATCGGCGGTAAAAGTTGGCAAAGCCCAAAAATCTCTGAAGACCCTTAAGAGAGGAGGGCTGAGTCCAGTCACAAATAGCTTGCACCTTGACGGGATCCATCTCAATGGAAGAGGGAGAAAAAATATACCCCAAAAAGGAAATTTTCTGGACCCCAAAAACGCACTTAGACCCCTTCACACATAAAGAATTAGACCGCAGAACCTGAAAAACTCTCCTGACCTGCTGGACATGAGAGTCCCAGTCATCAGAAAAAATCAGAATATCATCCAGATATATTATCATAAATTTATCCAGAAAATCGCGGAAAATATCATGCATAAAAGACTGGAAAACTGAAGGGGCATTAGAAAGACCAAAAGGCATGACCAAATACTCAAAGTGGCCCTCGGGCGTATTAAATGCGGTCTTCCACTCATCCCCCTGCCTGATCCGCACCAAATTATACGCCCCACGAAGATCAATTTTAGAGAACCACTTAGCACCCTCTATACGAGCAAACAAATCAGTAAGCAATGGCAATGGGTATTGATACTTAACAGTGATCTTATTCAGAAGCCGATAATCAATACATGGTCTCAAAGAGCCGTCTTTTTTTGAGACAAAGAAAAACCCAGCTCCCAAGGGAGAAGAAGATGGACGAATATGTCCCTTTTCCAAAGACTCCTTTATATATTCCCGCATAGCAGCATGTTCCGGCACAGACAAGTTAAACAAACGACCCTTTGGATATTTACAACCCGGTATCAAATCTATGGCACAATCGCACTCACGGTGCGGAGGTAACGACCCAAGCTTGGGTTCGTCAAAGACGTCTTGATAATCAGAGAGGAACTCAGGGACTTCAGAGGGAATGGACGACGAAATAGAAACCAAAGGTACGTCCCCATGAATACCCTTACATCCCCAGCTCAACACAGACATAGCTCTCCAGTCCAAGACTGGGTTGTGAGACTGCAACCATGGCAATCCCAGTACCAAATCGTCATGTAAATTATACAGCACCAGGAAACGAATAATCTCCTGGTGATCCGGATTGATACGCATGGTTACTTGTGTCCAGTATTGTGGTTTATTATTAGCCAATGGGGTGGAGTCAATCCCCTTCAGAGGAATAAGAGTCTCCAAAGGCTCTAAATCAAAACCACAACGATTGGCAAAGGACCAATCCATAAGACTCAGAGCGGCGCCAGAGTCAACATAGGCGTCCGTGGCAATGGATGACAAAGAGCAAATCAGGGTTACAGACAAAATAAACTTAGACTGAATGGTGCCAATGGAAACAGACTTATCAAGCTTCTTTGTACGCCTAGAGCATGCCGATATAACATGAGTAGAATCCCCACAATAGAAACACAATCCATTCTTCCGTCTAAAATTCTGTCGCTCGCTCCTGGACAGAATTCTATCACACTGCATACTTTCTGGCGTCTTTTCCATAGACACCGCCAGATGGTGCATCGGTTTGCGCTCCCGCAGACGCCTATCAATCTGAATAGCCATTGTCATGGACTCATTCAGACCTGCAGGCAAAGGGAACCCCACCATAACATCCTTAACGGAATCAGAGAGACCTTCTCTGAAAGTTGCCGCCAAGGCGCACTCATTCCACTGAGTAAGCACAGACCATTTACGGAATTTTTGGCAGAAAACTTCAGCTTCGTCTTGCCCCTGAGATAGTGCCATCAAAGTTTTTTCTGCCTGAAGTTCCAAATGAGGTTCCTCATAAAGCAAGCCCAAGGCCAGAAAAAACGCATCCACATCGCGTAACGCAGGATCCCCTGCTGGCAATGAGAAGGCCCAATCTTGAGGGTCACCCCTGAGCAAGGAAATCACAATCCTAACCTGCTGAGCAGGGTCTCCAGCTGAACGAGACTTCAGGGACAAATAAAGCTTACAATTATTTCGGAAATTCTGGAAGCTAGCTCTATTCCCTGTGAAGAACTCCGGCAAAGGAATTCTCGGCTCAGATACCGGAGCATGTACTACAAAATCTTGTAAATTTTGTACTTTCGTGATGAGATTATTCAAACCCGCAGTTACATTCTGGAGATCCATTATTGTCAGGTGCACACAGAGCATACAGAGATTAGGAGGAGAGAGAGAAAAAAGACTGCAGCAAGGCAGACTGAAGGAAAAAAAAAAAAAAAAAATTCCAGCAGACTTCTTATAACTCTCCTTTCTAAACCTGGGTCTTTAACACTTTAGTGGCCGGTCAAACTATCATGATCTCTGCAAGCAGAGATCATAGCAAGCCTATAGAGGGACAAGCTCTCGGAAGATGGAACTATACTGACCATGAACTAAGCCTGCCGCGCAACTAGAAATAGCCAGGTAGCATTTCCTATTTATCGCTAGATGCCCAGCTCTGGCCTAAGACCTAAATAGCTAGCAGAGGGAAATATAAGACCTGGCTCACCTCTAGAGAAATATTCCAAAGAAGACAGTAGCCCCCCACATATAATGACGGTGAGTTCAGATGAAACAACAAACGCAGCAGGAAAATAGTCTTAGCAAATTTGAGGTCCGCTTACTAGATAGCAGAAGACAGATAGTATACTTTCATGGTCAGCAGAAAAATACTAACAAAACACCATCCAGAGATTACCTTAAACTCTGGCATTAACTCATAACGCCAGAGTAGCAATCCCTGATCGACGAGAGCTTTCCAGACACAGTAACAAAACTTCAGCTGCGAACTGGAACAAATAGGCAAAACAAAACATGGACAAAAGTCCAACTTATCAGTAGTTGTCTAGAAGCAGGAACAAGCACTGAGAGGCATCAGATAACATTGTTGACCGGCAAGAAACCACCAGAGAAATGAGCTTAAATAGCGACACCCACTACTGATGGAATCAGGTGAAACAGGAAAGAGGATGACAAGTCCAATTCCACAAGCGGCCACCGGGGGAGCCCAGAATCCAAATTCACAACACCACCCCCTACACTACAAGACTGAGTAAGCAAGAACGCTTCATTGATGTACATAGTTAATTGTTTTTCTCTGCTATTTTGCTGCTAAAACCCGTCGAGGGTTAACTCTTAAAGGGATCCCTTTGTTGACCCGGGACTGAGGACCCAGAAGCCTTCAGTAAAGAGGTAAAGAGACTGCAACCTGGTGTCCTCGTTATTTACTGCACCGCAACACCACCACCATCCACATCTATTACTGTACGCCCCTCAGCAGGGTCACGGACCGGGTCTAGCCACCGTGACAACCCCAGAGCAGAGACTCAGAGGCCCGGTACCGGGTACCCCTCGGCCCTGCGGCAGTGGGGGCGCTACATTAATAAATGGGTAAAAGAGGCTCAGAGAGTGTTTATTTCAATTAAAGGACTTTTCTGTGTGCCTTTATTAATTTTGACTATGGGGTTAGTCATGGGGGTGTCTGATAGATGCCTCTCCATTACTAACCCCTGGGCTTGATGTCAGCAGACATAAAACAACTGAAATCAACCCCAAAAATATTACCCCACTTTCCAACACACCAGGGCAAATGGGAGAGCCGAGGCTAAGCACCAGAATTGGCACATCTAATGGATGCGCCATTTCTGGGGTGGTGAGGGCTGATGTTCTTAGTCTGGGAGGGAGGGGGCCAATATCCATGATCCCTTCCCAGACTATTAATATCAGCTTGCAGCTGTCTGTTTATCCTTTGCTGGTTAGTAAAATTAGGAGGGACCCCACTACATTTTTTTTGGTCCACTCTTTTTACTAACCAGCAATGGCTAACAAACAGCTGTGAGCTGTTATTAATAGGCTGGGAACCTTTATGGGTAATGACCACATGCCGGTTTATTTATTTAATATGCGCTATACACAGACGGTCTCGCTAATCAGAGGGAGACCAGGCGATAATGATGAGAGTTTTATTCAGCCCCTGGCACCTGGGTACCCCACTAACTGTACTGCTTTTTCTCAGATGCCAGTACAAGTCACACTAATGCTGCACACGGACGTGACACACAGACATGGGTAGCACCGGTAATGGTTTGAAAGTGGCCTAAAAGTGACTTTGTTGGACTTTGTTTTGCCTGCTCTGAAACAAAGTTTAATTTCCTTTGCTTCTGGCATAGTTTATGAAGCACCAATAAACCAGCATGGACAATTAAATTGAAATGGTTCTTCCTGCGTAACCTCACCATGCACCCAAATGAGTAGCATTCCCACATATTTTATACGTCTCTGAGCCTGGCTAATAATATTTGAAATGGGACGACCCGGAGTAGGTCTGGACTGTGCAACCCCCCTGTGCACATACAGCAACTGAGGACTCTGAGACGGTGTTCATAAGAGATACTGTATTGATTTCTGCTACACATAGGAGGGCTGAAGCCCTGCTATGTGCAATACAGGCGATCGGATGATCGCAGCTTCAAGTCTCCTAAGGGGACTATTGAAGCAAGTTAAAAGTAAAAAAAAAAATGTTCAAATATTTAAAAAATTAATTTATATAGCACCATTTATTTTATTTATTATATAGCACCATTTATTTTATTATATTTATCGTTATTATTTATATAGCTCCATTTATTTTATTATATTTATTATTATTATTATTTATATAGCACCATTTATTTTATTATATTTATTTATTATTATTATTATTATTATTTATATAGCACCATTTATTTTATTTATTATATAGCACCATTTATTTTATTACATTTATCGTTATTATTTATATAGCTCCATTTATTTTATATTTATTATTATTTATATAGCACCATTTATTTTATTATATTTATTATTATTATTATTATTTATATAGTACCTTTTATTTTATTATATTTATTTATTATTTATTTATATAGCAACATTTCTTTTATTATTTGATTATATTTATTTATTAATTATTAATAGTATTTATATAGCACTATTTATTTTATTATATTTATTTATTATTTATTTATATAGCTACCCATAGTAGGGAAACAAAAAAAATGTGGTGATATTAGTTGCTGACTTTCAGGAGAAGTTGTAATCTCAGGACAGAGGTAAACCACAATCCACAGAGATGGCAGCCTCAGCGATTCCCCCTCTTATCTCGGCACCAGCTTCTTCAGGCTCCACCTTATCTGGATACATTTGATAACTAGTTTTTAGATAGTTGTGGAATATCAGGAGACGTTCTGATAAAGGTAATAAATCATCTGCAAATTTGTGCCTTGTAGATTTTTTTCTTCTCTCGCGCCATGTAAATCCCTGTTCATGTGCATTGTATTGTAATAAGTAAATCGTCCCTATGTCAACTGATACTGACCAGTCTGGAGTGGGCATAGAAAGCGCAGACAGTGCTGTCCATCACCTAGTGAGAGAGGCGGGGCATACAAAGCCAATGGAGCCTCTTGACCACACCCAGGGTGCACCAATCTCTTATTTAGCATATCTGATTAATCTTCAGTTTCTGCAGAACGGACGCAGTGATCAAATCATTAAAGATGCAATATTTATAGGGGATAAATCTCCTACAAGGCACTATGCTTAGTTTATACTGTCAGATTTGGCTAAGAATCTCACTTTAAATGGTGTCTACAAACTTTATATATTTCAGTATGACAAGAAAAAATAATTATATATATATGTAATATACTTTATGAGAGAAAACAGCTTCTTTCTCCATTAATGAGCCACTTCTCTTATCCTCACACACTGAACTTTCATTCATGTTAATCACTTTTAGAAACGACTGCAACCTGTTTTCTGAGGGATGAGACAGAGCGAGTAGATTACAGCTGCCTATTGAAGTCAATGGAAAGAGGAAGAGGAGCAGGACAAGGCAGACACAGACGGACGGTGCTGCAGCTTTCTAGTAGGTGTTTTATCTCAGCCCTGAAGAAGGATTCACAGCTGCTGTATAATATTCCCCCTGCTGCTTCTTCTCTCCACACAAGTACAAGCCTTTATAGCTTGTGCTTACATTTAATAAAAGAATTGTTGTTTATCAATGTGACCCCAGTGTGTAGTTATCTCTTGTGTACTGTAGGTGTTAGTAATCGGGATTCTCAACATGTTCTTCCTACAGACAGGAGAGCAGGAATCCATCTTTCCTGTGTGCGGGAGACATCATAGCAGCTGGTCTCCACTCACTAACTCATAGGCAAGTGAAAAAAATTGTGAAAAATATGATTAAAGTCTTACAGTGACCAGAAATAGTGGTAGCACTCATGTACAAACAAAACCCAAATGCTTCCTAGTAAGCATTTTTTTCCCTACTCTCAGGGCTGGATTCACAGCTACACTTCTCAGTCTATATGGTGACAGGATAGCAGGAATCCCTCATCGCTGTGTGTGCTGTGTATGGGAGACATCATAGCAACTGGTGTCCACTCACTGGAAATTAAAAACAGCGCCTGCACAGGAATGGTCATGTAATGGCCAGGAATAGTTTTATTTAGGGAATGAAAGGGCAATAGCTCAGCAGACAAGAGAACCAACCACAGAGCAAGAGGTAACCGGATCCTAATTCCCAAACCGAGCCCTGACAGTCGATCAGCCGGATCCCTGGACTTCGCCCTATGCATTGTTTATCTGGATTTTTGGTCACAAACAAACTACGAGGCAGCAGCTTCACACGATGCGGATTAGTTAACTGAGTTTAGATTCCTGCCTGAACTCCGATGTTTGCAGATATAATAGGTACAAAGAGAAGAACATTTAACTGCACAGAATCCTTATCACCATGTAACGATCAGTCCATAGAAAGAGTAAAAAGTATCCGGCAACAGGTTCCCTTTAAGTGCGTGTTCACACCCGTGGGTCAGGGATACAGCTATGGGTACAATAAGTAATGGAGTAGGAGGAACGCTCCTCTGCTGGCTCCAAAGATTTTTGACAAGTCTTCCTGTTACTCGTCCAGTATGGAGAAATATACAAATTACATACATTTATTTATTTAGCTCCAGTTTCCATTTAATCCTTCATGAGCTCGATGATGAATGTGAGCACTCGCAGGATTTTACATTCAGATTTTTGTGGGTTTGAACTTTTTATTGCATCGAGCAAAGTTCATCTACAAGAGTCTCCAATAGTGAAGGGTCCAAAGTACATGAGAGGGTGTCCTGGAGCGTCCCTAGCTGACCCCCACCTGACTGATAAGTGCAAAACTGCGACGTCTAGGCCACGGCTTCTTAGTCTTTTTCTTATGGGTCTCGTCTGGTAAACCAAGGTTATCCCGGGACCTCACCATTAGTAGTTAAAGACAAGTCCATGCCAATATGAAAAAATCATCCTCAATTTACCTTCTGTTTGTCTCCTGGACTCTGCACAGCAGCATGAAAAGGACAAAATGAGTCAATTATTTGGTGAAAGTCATATAAAGAACTGTGAGCACCTCTGTGGACTCAGAGACACCTAGGAGGCACCTCATAGATGGAGAAGCACGGGTCTAGAAGATCTTGGGTGTTCCAGAGGAACTCGTTATGGGGTCATGGATGACAAATGACCTCTGTCAGTAGGATAATGCAAAAATCATCCAGGAAAGTCTGAGAAATACAACAAAAAGATCTGAAAAATTCCAGCTCTCAATCAGATCTATCATCTGCAGGATCCTCCGACCTATGGAGGCCCCACTGAGAAGCGTCCAAAACACAGAGGACGTGCTGCTGCCAATGTTCACACTGAGGTTTTCTTTATTGGCCCCTCTCCAAGTCACGTTGACATTTCTGTACTTATGTTCATTTTATTGGCGATTTTTTTTTCCAGGTGGAATCTGCCAGAAATAGATGTGTGTGCACTTACCCTCATAACTGCTTAAAAAAACCCTCCTGGTAAAATCCTTCATTTCTGTGGGAAATCCACGTTGCTGTTTAAATTTTTTTTTTCTCAAGAGGTTTTAAAAACTCTTTAGGGGGAAAATAAAGTATCACATCTTTAAATTGGTTTCTGAAGTAAACCTCTCCAATTCAGACATTGTCCAATGAAAAGGCTGCAAAAATCTACTTAGGAAAAATATTCTTCCAAAACTCTTAAAAAAAAAGCTTCAGGAAAAGAAAAACTTCTCCAAAAACTCCTTACACTACGTTCCCACGGTCAGTAGCGCTTTGGACGTAGCACATGTCCATTGCGTCCATAGTGCTGCCGACTTTTGAACGTAGGTGATTCCTCTGTGATCACTGAACAGTGTGGAATCACCTCATCCCAATACATTGTACGGGTGACATTTATCTTATGGAGGCTCGCGTCTCCGCAACATAAATTGACATGCTGCGGTCTGGAAAGACGAGCCGCATGTCTGTCTCCACGGGTGAGCTGCGGGCGTCTGTGCACACACAGTGGACATGAGACATCTTGAAATCTCATCCACTATGCTGTACCATCTGGACGCTGCAGGTTGGATGCTGTGAATGTACGCAGCGTCCTACCCGCAGCGTTTACTGACCGTGTGAACATACCCGAACAAATACTAATGTAAAATACTGAATGTGGCCTTAGGCTTTGTGCACATGGAGTCTTTTTGCTGAGTTTTCAGCGCAGAAATTCAAAGTTTTTGAACAGTTTTGACTTTTGAAGGAGGATTTAGAGAGATTCTGCCCCAGAAACTCCTTTAATACTTTGTGTGCACAGACCTTAAAGGTAAAGGGCGTTGAATATTCCATTTTTATTGTTATTTATTTCACCTGATTTCTTAGATTGGGATATGGGATGTTAGGACAGACCAGACTTAGGTGTTAATGGTGACACTAACTAGCTCCCCAGTGACGGCTCCTGATCTCTGCTCCCGGCTGTACCTCATGGACCAGTAAGTCCAGAACTACAATAAAAGTTCTTGTAAACTCTTAATTCCAAACGTTCATTGTCTTGTCTGAACATAGTGACCCCGTTGTACACGGCAATGATATAAAGTCATCTCTGCTCTCCGTCCTGTCCAGCCTCTTGTATAGGAGCAGGAGAACTCCAGGCGGCTTTATATAAGAGAAGCGGCTCTACCGGTCAGACTGCATACTGATATGTGGATGAGACGTCGCATCTGCTGTCATCATCGCTGTTTGCTAACGCTATTTATGGATCTGTAAACCGTTTTCTGGCCAGCGCTTTGGATCACAAAGATGGGAACCAGTCCTTCCAGTTTATTCCGAAGCCTCCACCGATCCCTGGGTAAGACTTGTGTGACATGCCATCGCCACAACTCACCGGCATTTCTGCTAATTCCCAACAGGTCAGACAAGGATATAATAGCGGATAATTACAGCCCGAACACTGTAACCCCGCGCGTGGCCTCATTACTCCAGGAGCACATTTATGTAATCAACGGATGTGCACAAGCAAAAAAACTGCAGCATTTCAGACAATTTTTCGTCTGATTTTTCCGGTTTTAAAGCTGACTTTTTTTTTTCAAAGTTTCAAATAAACTTTTTATTTTAAGTTGGCCTATTTTGTGATGTATATTTTCTACTTGTTGCTTCCTGTTTTCTCTTTTCTCTGTTCGCCATTGTGGGCACGTTTTTGGTAATCCAGATATTTACAGCAGATTCATTCATTGTAATTTAAAAAAAATCAAGAAAGAAAAAAAAAACAAAACAGAAAATGTTTTCTTCAATTTTTGATTTTTTTTTCACAATTTTTCTACAAGAAAAAATAGAAAAAGCAACTTGTCAATTGTTGTGGCATTACTAACAGAAAAGAAAAAAAAAACACTTCACATTTACCTGTTGAATCAACTAAAGCAGAGAAAGCGCCTCGTTCACAAAAAACAGCATGAAAGAATGCGCCAAACAAAAAACAAAGAAAAAAAACTCCACTATGTCCGTGCTGATTTTAGGCAGGAAAACCTGATGAGAAATCCAACTCGGGAATCCAATAATTTTTTTATGAGATTTTCAGATCAGACGCCCAATGTATAAGAAAAATGCATAAAAAAAACCTCCAAGAAATGACGTGCGCTCTCCATTTTTCCACCAAGCATTTTTCAAAACCTGGAAAAATGAAGGGAGAGGACAATCCTTGTAGGATTACAAAATGATGTCGGCTTTCTTCTACAAGTCGTCTGTGCGCTGCGTCTGGTATTGTAGCTCTGCTCCGTTGAAGAGAAAATGAATGTGCTGCTGTGAGCAGGTTGCGGGATGCAACAAAGGGCAGGAGACAGAGCAATAATATGCAAAGTCAATGAAGAACAACAAAGGATATTGTGATAGTAGTCCTGGCTGAATCCACTTAGCCTGTCAGTTGCCCCGCAGGCTGCGGACGTTCCAGGGCAGGCAATGGCGTCATCAATGGCTGGCAAGGTTCTTGTCCGACGTGAGCTTAAGGGTAACGATGATCCGTCTTCTGGTGGCAGCGGTCGGTGTCCGGTACCTTCCGTTGAGCCTCTAGTCCATATACTGATGTGGCTGAGAGGGAGCAAACGGCAGCTTTGTCTGAGCCCAACGTGGTCCGGCAGATATACAGCAGGGAGTCGGGGCACAGATCACGGTCGCGCGCATTACTTGCAGACCTGGAGTGCTGGGCACCTGGGTTCGTGGTCGTCAACTGTCGCGCCGTACGTCTTTCCTCACGGACTCGGCTGTCGGCGGCCGGGAAGCTCGGGCCTGCGCTGCAACGATGCTCGGAGACCCGAGCACACACTTCTCCTCGCTGTGCGCTGTCTCTTTCCGCCAAGTCTGACCAATTCCGCCTGCACAACTCTAGCCACACCCTCTGCTCCCGAATACCAAGATCGGTCCGGTCCCTTAGACATCGCCCCGGACAACAGACGTGACAGCCCCGACAGTTCCGGACCTGGCAGAGAACAAGTACCCGCGGTCCGGTCCTTCTTCATACATTGCAGTATCAGACATATCCTGTGTAGAGGTGTGCTGCTGCTTTTTGAGAAAAGCAGTAATGTTTTTCTAATTATATAAAATCCGTCGATGAGGGGAGACGCTGCAGGTCAGGACAATCACTGATGAGGGGAGACACTGCAGGTCAGGACAATCACTGATGAGGGGAGACGCTGCAGATCAGGGCAACCGATGAGGGGAGACGCTGCAGGTCAGGGCAATCACTGATGAGGGGAGACGCTGCAGGTCGGGGCAATCATTGATGAGGGGAGACACTGCAGGTCAGGACAATCACTGATGAGGGGAGACGCTGCAGATCAGGGCAACCGATGAGGGGAGACGCTGCAGGTCAGGGCAATCACTGATGAGGGGAGACGCTGCAGGTCGGGGCAATCATTGATGAGGGGAGACGCTGCAGATCAGGGTAATCACTGATGAGGGGAGACGCTGCAGATCAGGGTAATCACTGATGAGGGGAGACACTGCAGGTCAGGACAATCACTGATGAGGGGAGACGCTGCAGATCAGGGCAACCGATGAGGGGAGACGCTGCAGGTCGGGGCAATCACTGATGAGGGGAGACGCTGTAGGTCGGGGTAATCACTGATGAGGGGAGACGCTGCAGATCAGGGTAATCACTGATGAGGGGAGACACTGCAGGTCAGGACAATCACTGATGAGGGGAGACACTGCAGATCAGGGCAACCAATGAGGGGAGACGCTGCAGGTCAGGGCAATCACTGATGAGGGGAGATGCTGTAGGTCGGGGTAATCATTGATGAGGGGAGACGCTGCAGGTCAGGGCAATCACTGATGAGGGGAGACGCTGCAGGTCGGGGCAATCACTGATGAGGGGAGACGCCGCAGGTTGGGGCAATCACTGATGAGGGGAGACGCTGTAGGTCGGGGTAATCACTGATGAGGGGAGACGCTGCAGGTCGGGGCAATCACTGAGGAGGGGAGACGCTGCAGGTCAGGGCAATCACTGATGAGGGGAGACGCTGTAGGTCGGGGTAATCACTGATGAGGGGAGACGCTGCAGGTCACGGCAATCACTGATGAGGGGAGACGCTGCAGGTCGGGGCAATCACTGATGAGGGGAGACGCTGCAGGTTGGGGCAATAACTGATGAGGAGAGACGCTGCAAGTCGGGGCAATCACTGATGAGGGGATACGCTGCAGGTCAGGGCAATCACTGATGAGGGGAGACGCTGCAGGTCGGGGCAATCACTGATGAGGGGAGACGCTGTAGGTCGTGGTAATAACTGATGAGGGGAGACGCTGCAGGTCAGGGCAATCACTGATGAGGGGAGACGCTGCAGGTCGGGGCAATCACTGATGAGGGGAGACGCTGCAGGTCGGGGCAATCACTGATGAGGGCAGACGCTGCAGATCAGGGTAATCACTGATGAGGGGAGACGCTGCAGATCAGGGTAATCACTGATGAGGGGAGACACTGCAGATCAGGGCAACCGATGAGGGGAGACGCTGCAGGTCAGGGCAATCACTGATGAGGGGAGACGCTGTAGGTCAGTGTAATCACTGATGAGGGGAGACGCTGCAGGTCAGGGCAATCACTGATGAGGGGAGACGCTGCAGGTCGGGGCAATCACTGATGAGGGGAGACGCTGCAGGTCGGTGTAATCACTGATGAGGGGAGAAGCTGCAGGTCAGGGCAATCACTGATGAGGGGAGACGCTGTAGGTCGGGGTAATCACTGATGAGGGGAGACGCTGCAGGTCGGTGTAATCACTGATGAGGGGAGAAGCTGCAGGTCGGGGCAATCACTGATGAGGGGAGACGCTGCAGGTCGGGGCAATCACTGAGGAGGGGAGACGCTGTAGGTCGGGGTAATCACTGATGAGGGGAGAAGCTGCAGGTCGGGGCAATCACTGATGAGGGGAGACGCTGCAGGTCGGGGCAATCACTGATGAGGGGAGACGCTGCAGGTTGGGGCAATCACTGATGAGGGGAGACGCTGCAAGTCGGGGCAATCACTGATGAGGGGAGACGCTGCAGGTCAGGGCAATCACTGATGAGGGGAGACGCTGCAGGTCGGGGCAATCACTGATGAGGGGAGACGCTGTAGGTCGGGGCAATCACTGATGAGGGGAGACGCAGGTCGGTGTAATCACTGATGAGGGGAGAAGCTGCAGGTCGGGGCAATCACTGATGAGGGGAGACGCTGCAGGTCAGGGCAATCACTGATGAGGGGAGACGCTGCAGGTCGGGGCAATCACTGATGAGGGGAGACGCTGCAGGTCGGGGTAATCACTGATGAGGGGAGACGCTGCAGGTCGGTGTACTCACTGATGAGGAGAGACGCTGCAGGTCGGGGCAATCACTGATGAGGGGAGACGCTGCAGGTCGGGGCAATCACTGATGAGGGGAGAAGCAGCAGGTCGGGGCAATCACTGATGAGGGGAGATGCTGCAGGTCGGGGCAATCACTGAGGAGGGGAGACGCTGCAGGTCGGGGCAATCACTGATGAGGGGAGACGCTGCAGGTCGGGGTAATCACTGATGAGGGGAGACGCTGCAGGTCGGGGCAATCACTGATGAGGAGAGACGCTGCAGGTCGGTGCAATCACTGATGAGGGGTGACGCTGCAGGTCGGGGCAATCACTGATGAGGGGTGACGCTGCAGGTCGGGGCAATCACTGATGAGAGACGCTGCAGGTCGGGGTAAACACTGATGAGGGGAGACGCTGCAGGTCGGGGCAATTACTGATGAGGTGAGATGCTGCAGGTCGGGGCAATCACTGATGAGGGGAGACGCTGCAGGTCGGCGTAATCACTGATGAGGGGAGACGCTGCAGGTCGGCGTAATCACTGATGAGGGGAGAAGCTGCAGGTCGGGGCAATCACTGATGAGGGGAGACGCTGCAGGTCGGGGCAATCACTGATGAGGGGAGACGCTGCAGGTCGGGGCAAACGCTGATGAGGGGAGACGCTGCAGGTCGGGGCAATCGCTGATGAGGGGAGACGCTGCAGGTCGGGGCAATCACTGATGAGGGGAGACGCTGCATGTCGGGGCAATCACTGATGAGGGGAGACGCTGCAGATCCGGGCAATCGCTGATGAGGGGAGACGCTGCAGGTCGGGGCAATCGCTGATGAGGGGAGACGCTGCAGGTCGGGGCGATCGCTGATGAGGGGAGACGCTGCAGGTCGGGGCAAACGCTGATGAGGGGAGACGCTGCAGGTCGGGGCAATCGCTGATGAGGGGAGACGCTGCAGGTCGGGGCAATCACTGATGAGGGGAGATGCTGCAGATCGGGGCAATCGCTGATGAGGGGAGATGCTGCAGATCGGGGCAATCGCTGATGAGGGGAGACGCTGCAGATCGGGGCAATCGCTGATGAGGGGAGACGCTGCAGGTCGGGGCAATCACTGATGAGGAGAGACGCTGCAGGTCGGGGCAATCGCTGATGAGGAGAGACGCTGCAGGTCGGGGCAATCACTGATGAGGGGAGATGCTGTAGGTTGGGGCAATCACTGATGAGGGGAGACGCTGCAGGTCGGGGCAATCACTGATGAGGGGAGACGCTGCAGGTCGGGGCAATCAGTGATGAGGGGAGACGCTGCAGGTCGGGGCAATCACTGATGAGGAGAGACGCTGCAGGTCGGGGCAATCACTGATGAGGAGAGACGCTGCAGGTCGGGGCAATCACTGATGAGGGGAGACGCTGCAGGTCGGGGCAATCACTGATGAGGGGAGACGCTGCAGGTCGGGGCAATCACTGATGAGGGGAGACGCTGCAGGTCGGGGCAATCACTGATGAGGGGGGACGCTGAAGGTCGGGACAATTACTGATGAGGAGAGAGGCTGCAGGTCGGGGCAATCACTGATGAGGAGAGACGCTGCAGGTCGGGGCAATCACTGATGAGGGGAGACGCTGCAGGTCGGGGCAATCACTGATGAGGGGAGACGCTGCAGGTCGGGGCAATCACTGATGAGGGGAGACGCTGCAGGTCGGGGCAATCACTGATGAGGGGAGACGATGTAGGTCGGGGTAATCACTGATGAGGGGAGACGCTGCAGGTCGGCGTAATCACTGATGAGGGGAGACGCTGCAGGTCGGCGTAATCACTGATGAGGGGAGAAGCTGCAGGTCGGGGCAATCACTGATGAGGGGAGATGCTGCAGGTCGGGGCAATCGCTGATGAGGGGAGACGCTGCAGGTCGGGGCAAACGCTGATGAGGGGAGACTCTGCAGGTCGGGGCAATCGCTGATGAGGGGAGACGCTGCAGGTCGGGGCAATCACTGATGAGGGGAGACGCTGCAGGTCGGGGCAATCACTGATGAGGGGAGACGCTGCAGATCCGGGCAATCGCTGATGAGGGGAGACGCTGCAGGTCGGGGCAATCGCTGATGAGGGGAGACGCTGCAGGTCGGGGCAATCGCTGATGAGGGGAGACGCTGCAGGTCGGGGCAAACGCTGATGAGGGGAGACGCTGCAGGTCAGGGCAATCGCTGATGAGGGGAGACGCTGCAGGTCGGGGCAATCACTGATGAGGGGAGACGCTGCAGATCGGGGCAATCGCTGATGAGGGGAGACGCTGCAGATCGGGGCAATCGCTGATGAGGGGAGACGCTGCAGGTCGGGGCAATCACTGATGAGGAGAGACGCTGCAGGTCGGGGCAATCGCTGAGGAGAGACGCTGCAGGTCGGGGCAATCACTGATGAGGGGAGACGCTGTAGGTTGGGGCAATCACTGATGAGGGGAGACGCTGTAGGTTGGGGCAATCACTGATGAGGGGTGTTGTGAATTTGCTTTTTGCTCCCTCTAGTGGTTACTAGTTTTTTGACTCTGGTTTTCCTGTCATTCCTTTTATCCGCACCTGGGTCGTTAGTTAGGGGTGTTGCTATATAAGCTCCCTGGACCTTCAGTTCAATGCCTGGCAACGTAGTTATCAGAGCTAGTCTGCTGTGCTCTTGTCTACTGATCCTGGTTCCAGTTATATCAGCTAAGTCTGCCTTTTGCTTTTTGCTATTTGTTTTGGTTTTGTATTTTTGTCCAGCTTGTTCCAAATCTATATCCTGACCTTTGCTGGAAGCTCTAGGGGGGCTGGTGTTCTCCCCCCGGACCGTTAGACGGTTCGGGGGTTCTTGAATTTCCAGTGTGGATTTTGATAGGGTTTTTGTTGACCATATAAGTTACCTTTCTTTATTCTGCTATCAGTAAGCGGGCCTCTCTGTGCTAAACCTGGTTCATTTCTGTGTTTGTCATTTCCTCTTACCTCACCGTCATTATTTGTGGGGGGCTTCTATCCAGCTTTGGGGTCCCCTTCTCTGGAGGCAAGAAAGGTCTTTGTTTTCCTCTACTAGGGGTAGCTAGATTCTCCGGCTGGCGCGTGTCATCTAGAATCAACGTAGGAATGATCCCCGGCTACTTCTAGTGTTGGCGTTAGGAGTAGATATATGGTCAACCCAGTTACCACTGCCCTATGAGCTGGATTTTTGTATTCTGCAGACTTCCACGTTCCTCTGAGACCCTCGCCATTGGGGTCATAACAGTTTGCCAGGCCAGTATTAAATGTTTAATGCATTGCAGAAGAGGGATTATAAGAAAGAAGATTCTGAGTTTTTTTTTTTTTTTTTTTCTTCTTCTTCCCCTTTACCTCAGAGTGGCTATGCTTGCTGCAGACATGAATGTCCAGACCTTGATTACAAGTGTGGACCAGCTGGCTACTCGTGTGCAGGGCATACAAGACTATGTTATCAGTAATCCTAGGTCAGAACCTAAAATACCGATTCCTGAACTGTTTTCCGGAGACAGGTTTAAGTTTAGGAATTTCGTGAATAATTGTAAATTGTTTTTGTCCCTGAGACCCTGTTCATCTGGAGATTCTGCTCAGCAAGTAAAGATTGTTATTTCGTTCTTACGGGGCGACCCTCAGGATTGGGCTTTTTCGCTGGCACCAGGAGATCCGGCATTGGCTGATCTTGATGCGTTTTTTCTGGCGCTCGGTTTACTTTATGAGGAACCCAATCTTGAGATTCAGGCAGAAAAGGCCTTGCTGGCTATGTCTCAGGGGCAGGACGAGGCTGAAGTGTATTGCCAAAAATTTCGGAAATGGTCCGTGCTGACACATTGGAACGAGTGTGCACTGGCCGCTAATTTTAGAAATGGCCTTTCTGAAGCCATTAAGAATGTTATGGTGGGTTTTCCCATTCCCACAGGTCTGAATGATACTATGGCACTGGCTATTCAAATTGACCGGCGG
Source organism: Ranitomeya variabilis (assembly GCF_051348905.1). Taxonomy (NCBI): domain Eukaryota; kingdom Metazoa; phylum Chordata; class Amphibia; order Anura; family Dendrobatidae; genus Ranitomeya; species Ranitomeya variabilis. Next base: position 24,674,582 of record NC_135232.1, read on the forward strand.
TTGCGGGAGCGCAAAACCGCAAATTCCCTCATAGTGTTGTCTGAACAGACACCTAATTCGGTGCAATGTGATAGAAAAACCGCAAATTCCCTCATGGTGTTGTCTGAACAGACACCTGATTTAATGCAATGTGATAGAATCCTGACTAGAAATGAGCGGAAAATTCATAGACGCCGGAATGGCTTGTGCTACTACTGTGGTGATTCTACACATGTTATCTCAGCATGCTCTAAACGTATAGCTAAGGTTGTTAGTCCTGTCACCGTTGGTAATTTGCAACCTAAATTTATTCTGTCTGTAACTTTGATTTGCTCACTGTCATCTTATCCTGTCATGGCGTTTGTAGATTCAGGTGCTGCCCTGAGTCTCATGGATCTCTCATTTGCTAAGCGCTGTGGTTTTACTCTTGAACCATTAGAAAATCCTATTCCTCTTAGGGGTATTGATGCTACACCATTGGCAGCAAATAAACCGCAGTATTGGACACAGGTTACCATGTGCATGACTCCTGAACACCGCGAGGTGATACGTTTCCTGGTTTTACATAAAATGCATGATTTGGTTGTTTTAGGGCTGCCATGGTTACAGACCCATAATCCAGTCCTGGACTGGAAGGCTATGTCAGTCTCAAGTTGGGGCTGTCGTGGTATTCATGGGGATTCCCTGCCTGTGTCTATTGCTTCTTCTACGCCTTCGGAAGTTCCGGAGTATTTGTCTGATTATCAGGATGTCTTCAGCGAGTCTGTCCAGTGCACTGCCTCCTCATAGGGAATGTGACTGTGCAATAGATTTGATCCCAGGCAGTAAATTTCCTAAGGGAAGACTGTTTAATCTGTCGGTACCTGAACATACCGCTATGCGTTCATATATCAAGGAGTCTCTGGAGAAAGGACATATTCGTCCGTCTTCTTCCCCTCTTGGTGCGGGATTCTTTTTTGTGGCAAAAAAGGATGGATCTTTGAGACCTTGTATTGATTATCGGCTTTTAAATAAGATCACTGTCAAATTTCAGTATCCTTTACCGCTGTTGTCTGACTTGTTTGCCCGGATTAAGGGTGCCAAGTGGTTCACCAAGATAGACCTTCGTGGTGCGTACAACCTTGTGCGCATTAAGCAAGGTGATGAATGGAAAACCGCATTCAATACGCCCGAAGGTCATTTTGAGTACTTGGTGATGCCTTTTGGGCTCTCCAATGCGCCTTCAGTTTTTCAGTCCTTTATGCATGACATTTTCCGGAAGTATCTGGATAAATTTTTGATTGTTTATCTGGATGATATTTTGGTTTTTTCTGATAATTGGGATTCGCATGTGGAGCAGGTCAGGTTGGTCTTTAAAATTTTGCGTGAAAATTCTTTGTTTGTCAAGGGCTCAAAGTGTCTCTTTGGTGTACAGAAGGTTCCCTTTTTGGGGTTCATTTTTTCCCCTTCTGCTGTGGAGATGGACCCAGTCAAGGTCCGAGCTATTCTTGATTGGACTCAGCCCTCGTCAGTTAAGAGTCTTCAGAAGTTCTTGGGCTTCGCTAACTTCTACCGTCGTTTTATCGCTAATTTTTCTAGCATTGTGAAACCTTTGACGGATATGACCAAGAAGGGCTCCGATGTAGCTAACTGGGCTCCTGCTGCCGTGGAGGCTTTCCAGGAGTTGAAACGCCGGTTTACTTCGGCGCCTGTTTTGTGCCAGCCTGACGTCTCACTTCCCTTTCAGGTTGAGGTGGATGCTTCAGAGATTGGGGCAGGGGCCGTTTTGTCGCAGAGAGGCCCTGGTTGCTCTGTTATGAAACCTTGTGCCTTTTTCTCTAGGAAGTTTTCGCCTGCCGAGCGAAATTATGATGTGGGCAATCGGGAGTTGTTGGCCATGAAATGGGCATTTGAGGAGTGGCGTCATTGGCTCGAGGGTGCTAAGCATCGTGTGGTGGTCTTGACTGATCACAAAAATCTGATGTATCTCGAGTCTGCTAAACGCCTTAATCCGAGACAGGCCCGCTGGTCATTGTTTTTCTCCCGCTTTGATTTTGTTGTCTCGTATTTACCAGGTTCAAAGAATGTGAAGGCCGATGCTCTTTCTAGGAGCTTTGTGCCTGATGCTCCTGGAGTCGCTGATCCTGTTGGTATTCTTAAAGATGGAGTTATCTTGTCAGCTATTTCTCCGGATCTGCGACGTGTGTTGCAGAGATTTCAGGCTGATAGGCCTGAGTCTTGTCCACCTGACAGACTGTTTGTCCCGGATAAGTGGACCAGCAGAGTCATTTCCGAGGTTCATTCCTCGGTGTTGGCAGGTCACCCGGGCATTTTTGGCACCAGAGATCTGGTGGCCAGGTCCTTCTGGTGGCCTTCCTTGTCAAGGGATGTGCAGTCATTTGTGCAGTCCTGTGGGACTTGTGCTCGAGCTAAGCCTTGCTGTTCTCGTGCCAGCGGTTTGCTCTTGCCCTTGCCTGTCCCGAAGAGACCTTGGACACATATCTCCATGGATTTCATTTCTGATCTTCCGCTATCTCAGGGCATGTCCGTTATCTGGGTGATATGTGATCGCTTCTCCAAGATGGTCCATTTGGTTCCTTTGCCTAAGCTGCCTTCCTCTTCCGATCTGGTTCCTGTGTTTTTCCAGAACGTGGTTCGTTTGCACGGCATCCCTGAGAATATTGTGTCAGACAGAGGATCCCAGTTCGTTTCCAGGTTCTGGCGATCCTTTTGTAGTAGGATGGGCATTGATTTGTCGTTTTCGTCTGCTTTCCATCCTCAGACTAATGGACAGACGGAGCGAACCAATCAGACTTTGGAGGCTTATTTGAGGTGTTTTGTCTCTGCTGATCAGGACGATTGGGTGACATTCTTGCCGTTGGCTGAGTTTGCCCTTAATAATCGGGCTAGTTCCGCCACCTTGGTTTCGCCTTTTTTCTGCAACTCTGGTTTCCATCCTCGCTTTTCTTCGGGTCATGTGGAGCCTTCTGACTGTCCTGGGGTGGATTCTGTGGTGGATAGGTTGCAGCAGATCTGGAATCATGTGGTGGACAACTTGAAGTTGTCACAGGAGAAGGCTCAGCGCTTTGCCAACCGCCGCCGCGGTGTGGGTCCCCGACTACGCGTTGGGGATTTGGTATGGCTTTCTTCCCGCTTTGTTCCTATGAAGGTCTCCTCTCCCAAATTTAAACCTCGTTTTATTGGGCCTTACAAGATATTGGAAATCCTTAATCCTGTATCTTTTCGTCTGGATCTTCCTGTGTCGTTTGCTATTCACAATGTATTTCATAGGTCCTTGTTGCGGCGGTACATTGTGCCTGTAGTTCCTTCTGCTGAGCCTCCTGCTCCGGTGTTGGTTGAGGGCAAGTTGGAGTACGTGGTGGAGAAGATCTTGGATTCTCGCCTCTCCAGGCGGAGGCTTCAGTACCTGGTCAAGTGGAAGGGCTATGGTCAGGAGGATAATTCCTGGGTGGTCGCCTCTGATGTTCATGCGGCCGATTTAGTTCGTGCCTTTCATGCCGCTCATCCTGATCGCCCTGGTGGTCGTGGTGAGGGTTCGGTGACCCCTCACTAAGGGGGGGGTACTGTTGTGAATTTGCTTTTTGCTCCCTCTAGTGGTTACTAGTTTTTTGACTCTGGTTTTTCTGTCATTCCTTTTATCCGCACCTGGGTCGTTAGTTAGGGGTGTTGCTATATAAGCTCCCTGGACCTTCAGTTCAATGCCTGGCAACGTAGTTATCAGAGCTAGTCTGCTGTGCTCTTGTCTACTGATCCTGGTTCCAGTTATATCAGCTAAGTCTGCCTTTTGCTTTTTGCTATTTGTTTTGGTTTTGTATTTTTGTCCAGCTTGTTCCAAATCTACATCCTGACCTTTGCTGAAAGCTCTAGGGGGCTGGTGTTCTCCCCCCGGACCGTTAGACGGTTCGGGGGTTCTTGAATTTCCAGTGTGGATTTTGATAGGGTTTTTGTTGACCATATAAGTTACCTTTCTTTATTCTGCTATCAGTAAGCGGGCCTCTCTGTGCTAAACCTGGTTCATTTCTGTGTTTGTCATTTCCTCTTACCTCACCGTCATTATTTGTGGGGGGCTTCTATCCAGCTTTGGGGTCCCCTTCTCTGGAGGCAAGAAAGGTCTTTGTTTTCCTCTACTAGGGGTAGCTAGATTCTCCGGCTGGCGCGTGTCATCTAGAATCAACGTAGGAATGATCCCCGGCTACTTCTAGTGTTGGCGTTAGGAGTAGATATATGGTCAACCCAGTTACCACTGCCCTATGAGCTGGATTTTTGTATTCTGCAGACTTCCACGTTCCTCTGAGACCCTCGCCATTGGGGTCATAACAGAGGGGAGACGCTGCAGGTCGGGGCAATCAGTGATGAGAGGAGACGCTGCAGGTCAGGGCAATCACTGATGAGGAGAGACGCTGCAGGTCGGGGCAATCACTGATGAGGAGAGACGCTGCAGGTCGGGGCAATCACTGATGAGGGGAGACGCTGCAGGTCGGGGCAATCACTGAGGAGGGGAGACGCTGCAGGTCGGGGCAATCACTGATGAGGGGAGACGCTGCAGGTCGGGGCAATCACTGATGAGGGGGGACGCTGCAGGTCGGGACAATTACTGGTGATGAGGAGAGAGGCTGCAGGTCGGGGCAATCACTGATGAGGGGAGACGCTGCAGGTCGGGGCAATCACTGATGAGGGGAGACGCTGCAGGTCGGGGCAATCACTGATGAGGGGGGACGCTGCAGGTCGGGGCAATCACTGATGAGGGGAGACGCTGCAGGTCGGGGCAATCACTGATGAGGGGAGACGCTGCAGGTCGGGGCAATCACTGATGAGGGGAGACGCTGCAGGTCGGGGCAATCACTGATGAGGGAGACGATGTAGGTCGGGGTAATCACTGATGAGGGGAGACGCTGCAGGTCGGCGTTATCACTGATGAGGGGAGACGCTGCAGGTCGGCGTAATCACTGATGAGGGGAGAAGCTGCAGGTCGGGGCAATCACTGATGAGGGGAGACGCTGCAGGTCGGGGCAATCACTGATGAGGGGAGACGCTGTAGGTCGGGGCAATCACTGATGAGGGGAGACTCTGCAGGTCGGGGCAATCACTGATGAGGAGAGAGGCTGCAGGTCGGGGCAATCACTGATGAGGGGAGAAGCTGCAGGTCGGGGCAATCACTGATGAGGGGAGACGCTGCAGGTCGGGGCAATCACTGATGAGGGGAGACGCTGCAGATCAGGGTAATCACTGATGAGGGGAGACGCTGCAGATCAGGGTAATCACTGATGAGGGGAGACTCTGCAGGTCGGGGCAATCACCGATGAGGGGAGACGCTGCAGGTCGGGGCAATCACCGATGAGGGGAGACGCTGCAGATCAGGGTAATCACCGATGAGGGGAGACGCTGCAGATCAGGGTAATCACTGATGAGGGGAGACGCTGCAGGTCGGGGCAATCACTGATGAGGCGAGACGCTGCAGGTCGGGGCAATCACTGATGAGGGGAGACGCTGCAGGTCAGGGCAATCACTGATGAGGCGAGACGCTGCAGGTCGGGGCAATCACTGATGAGGGGAGACGCTGCAGATCAGGGTAATCACTGATGAGGGGAGACGCTGCAGATCAGGGTAATCACTGATGAGGGGAGACGCTGCAGGTCGGGGCAATCACTGATGAGGCGAGACGCTGCAAGTCGGGGCAATCACTGATGAGGGGATACGCTGCAGGTCAGGGCAATCACTGATGAGGGGAGACGCTGCAGGTCGGGGCAATCACTGATGAGGGGAGACGCTGCAGGTCGGGGCAATCACTGATGAGGGGAGACGCTGCAGGTCAGGGCAATCACTGAGGAGGGGAGACGCTGCAGGTCGGGGTAATCACTGATGAGGGGAGACGCTGCAGGTCGGGGCAATCACTGATGAGGGGAGACGCTGCAGGTCGGGGCAATCACTGATGAGGAGAGACGCTGCAGGTCGGGGCAATCACTGATGAGGGGAGACGCTGCAGGTCAGGGTAATCACTGATGAGGAGAGACGCTGCAGGTCGGGGCAATCACTGATGAGGGGAGACGCTGCAGGTCGGGGCAATCACTGATGAGGGGAGACGCTGCAGGTCGGGGCAATCTAAACCTCATTACAACGCTCTTTTACTGAAGAGCCACAGACGCATTTTACCATAATGTCCTTAAAGTGAAAGTGCAGTTGAAAAATGACCCATTATATCAGGTGATTGTGTTAGATAAGATTTGCCTTCTTCATCTGATGATCTTTATTAAAAATAATTATTAATGTTAGAATTTTCACCCTGAATTTTTTATCATTGTACTTCAGTAACCATAGAAACATAGGCCGACAACCCCCGGTCCCCGCACTCTCCCTGCGCTGCCGTCCGCCTCAGCCCTCACACTCACTACGACCTCCCGGCTGCAGCTCTCAGCTGGTCTAGGCAGCTCACGTGACCTGATACGTCATTTGCGTCATGACGTGACGTAGCGTTTGATGAATCAGATGACGTCACCCGCCGGGAAGTCCCGGGAGCCCCCGCTGACGGCCTCCGTCCGTACGCATTTTAACCTGTTCGCCCCCAGATGGCGCCTCCTGATGGCTCCAAGCTGGAAGGTTCCTCTCGCAGCTCGTGATCCGGTGGCCGCAGAAGCAGGTGACTAGAGCGGAGGAGAAGCCGGCGTGCTGCGGCCGCCCGTAACCAAACTCTGAGGGCCGCCTGCCTAGTGTAAGAGTCAGGCATTGGAAGGGCAGCTCATTCCGGGGGCCTCGGTAGGCGGAACTGGGTGTAATCTAGTGCAGCACTTTAGTGGGAAAGCCCCAAACGTAGGTGTCCTGTGGGAACGCCTGGCTGTCGGCTTATTTTTCATGTGGTTTTCTTTGGTGGCTGAAACGTTCGCGGTGTCCCCGGTGACGATTGTCCGCCCCCTGCGTGGGACTGAAGCCTCGCTGCCGTCAGTGCAGTGTGGAGGCTGGAGCAATGTGTGAGTACAGGCGGGCGCTCACTGACACACTGCACCGACACTGCTGCGCTCTGCGGACCGCTTCCAAAAGTTTCTATAAGTTTCTAGCACTGACCATTAATAACTGTATAATGTCCAGAGCACCACGACCCCCTGATACCGCTGTACAGTGTACTGTGATCTGCCTGTTGCCCCTCCAGGAGCAGCTTGGTTTTCCTCTGAACACGAGAATATTTTTTTTCTTTTATTTTAGAGCCTTCGGTTTCATAGAGGCAGAAGTTTTTTGTTTTTTTTCGTCTTTTAAGTCGTATCATATGATTGATCTCTTTCCCATACATATACGCATGATTGATTTATTTCTTTTTTGACAAGTTGAAATTTTTTGTTTTTTAAAGTTTTATTTTTTGTGTGGATGTGGCGTAGGTTTTCATATGTTTTGTAGATAATTGACTAATCATGGGAGAGACGCGACATTCTGCCGGTTTTTAATATATATATGTATATATTTACCATTTTATAAGATCCTTGCAAGATGGGGAATGTGCAAAGTGTTTGACGCCGTCTGCTATTCACTTATTAGTTTGGTGTGTATATATATATATACAGTACAGAGCAAAAGTTTGGACACCCTTTCTCATTTAAAGATTTTTCTGTATTTTATGACTATGAATATTGTACATTCACACTGAAGGCATCAAAACTATGAATTAACACATGTGGAATTATATACTTAATTTCAGTTGTTTCACACTTTTTTGTTATGTCTTATATTCTAGGTTCTTCACAGTAGCCACCTTTTGCTTTGATGACTGCTTTGCACACTCTTGGCATTCTCTTGATGAGCTTCAAGAGGTAGTCACCGGGAATGGTCTTCCAACAATCTTGAAGGAGTTCCCAGAGATGCTTAGCACTTGTTGGCCCTTTTGCCTTCACTCTGCGGTCCAGCTCACCCCAAACCATCTCGATTGGGTTCAGGTCTGGTGACGGTGGAGGCCAGGTCATCTGGCGTAGCACCCCATCACTCTCCTTCTTGGTCAAATAGCCCTTACACAGCCTGGAGGTGTGTTTGGGTTATTGTCCTGTTGAAAAATAAATGATGGTCCAACTAAACGCAAACCGGATGGAATAGCATGCCGCTGCAAGATGCTGTGGTAGCCATGCTGGTTCTGTATGCCTTCAATTTTGAATAAATCCCCAACAGTGTCACCAGCAAAGCACCTCCTCCTCCATGCTTCACGGTGGGAACCAGGCATGTAGAGTCCATCCGTTCACCTTTTCTGCGTCACACAAAGACACGGTGGTTGGAACCAAAGATCTCTCTAATTCCCTTAACCTTCTGGCTATTACAGAAACCTGGATCCAGGACTCAGACACCACCGCCGCTCTCTCGTTTGGTGGACTGAAATTTTCACATACCACCAGACCTGAGAACAGACAGGGTGGAGGTGTTGGTTTGCTCCTTTCATCACAATGTGCTTTCCAGGTCATCCCCCCGGTTCCCTCACTCACATTTCCTTCCTTTGAAGTCCACGCCGTCAGACTCTTTAAGCCCTTCTCCTTGCGAGTGGTGGTTGTTTATCGCCCTCCAGGCTCCTGCTGCCAGTTTCTAGACCACTTTGCTACCTGGCTTACTCACTTTCTATCCTGTGACATCCCCGCCCTCATCATGGGAGACTTTAACATCCCCATCAATGATCCCCTCTCCCAATCCGCCGCTCATCTTCTTTCTCTAACTTCTTCATTCTGCCTCTCACAGTTTGCTAATTCTCCTATGCATGAGGACGGGAATACTCTGGACCTGGTCTTCTCCCGTCCCGGCTTGCTGCATGACTTTACGAACTCCCCTCTCCCGCTCTCGGACCACAACCTTCTTTCCTTCTCTGTCAAGAATTGTCTCCTCACCTGGGACACCCCCACTTACCACACTTATCGGAATACACGTACCATTAATACCCAGCAGCTTATGGACAATCTCCACACATCTTTAGCCCCCATCTCCTCCCTCTCCTGTCCAGACTTTGCATTCTCACACTTCAATAATACACTGAAGAATGCCCTAGATGAAGCAGCACCTTCTACACGCAGAAAGACCCGATACAGATAACGGCAGCCCTGGCACACTATGCAAACACGCTTTCTGCAGCGTTGTTCAAGGTGTGCAGAGCGGCAGTGGAGAAAGTCTCTCTTAGCAGAAGACTTCATCCACTATAAGTTCATGCTCAAAACCTATAACTCTGCCTTTCATCTGGCCAAAAAATCCTCCTTCACCGCCCTCATCACCTCACTGTCCAACAACCCAAAACGACTTTTTGAAACCTTAAACTCCCTCCTGAAACCTAAAGTACAGGCCCCCATCACCAACCTCAGCAGTGAGGATCGGGCCACTTATTTCCTAGAAAAAATCAACCACATCCATCAGGATATCTCAGCCCAATCTCCTCAGTGCCTGGATCCCCTTCCCTGCCGCACCTCAAGCTCACTAGACATCTTTGAGCCTGTTTCAGAAGAAGTTTCCAAGCTCCTCACTTCTGCTCGGGATACAACTTGCAACAGTGACCCCATTCCCTCACCTCTCCTGCAGTCTCTCTCACCAGTGGTCACCACTCACCTGACTAAAATATTTAACCCTCTTTCTTCAGGTATCTTTTCCTCCTCATTTAAACATGCCATCATAACCCCTTTACTTAAAAAGCCATCCCTGGACCAGAACTGCACTGCTAACTACAGACCTGTCTCTAACCCTTCCTTCATTTCTAAACTCCTGGAACGCTTGGTCCACTCCCGTCTAATCTGCTATCTCTCGGATAACTCTTTTCTCGACCCCTTACAATCTGGTTTCCGCTCTTTACACTCCACTGAAACTGCCCTCACTAAAGTCTCTAATGATCTAATAACAGCTAAATCCAAAGGTCATTGCTCTCTGCTGATTCTCCTGGATCTCTCTGCCGCATTTGACACTGTGGATCACCAGCTCCTCCTCACTATGCTCCGCTCCATAGGCCTCAAGGACACAGCCCTCTCCTGGTTCTCCTCCTACCTCTCTGACCGCTCCTTCACTGTATCTTTTGCCGGCTCCTCTTCCTCTCCTCGTCCCCTTACTATCGGGGTTCCGCAGGACTCAGTCCTAGGCCCCCTCCTCTTCTCTCTATACACGGCCCCTATTGGACAAACAATCAGAAGATTTGGGTTCCAGTATCATCTCTATGCTGATGACACCCAGTTATACACTTCTTCCCCCGACATCACCCCTACCCTAATTCAAAATACCAAGGATTGTCTGTCTGCGGTCTCTAACATCATGTCCTCCCTCTATCTGAAACTAAATCTCTCCAAAACGGAACTTCTTGTGTTTCTCCATTCTACTAACCTCACTCTACCCAACATCGAAATTACCCTGGAGGGTTCAACCATAACTCCCCTGCAGCATGCCCACTGTCTTGGGGTCACATTCGACACCGAACTTTCCTTTACTCCCTATATCCGATCACTCTCTCGATCTTGTCACCTGCATCTTAAAAACATCTCCAGAATCCGACATTTTCTCACCTTTGAAACTGCTAAGACTCTTACTGTCGCTCTTATTCATTCCCGTCTGGACTACTGCAACTCTCTTCTGATCGGTCTCCCTCTTACCAAACTTTCTCCTCTCCAATCCATCTTGAATGCGGCAGCCAGGGTCATATTTCTGTCCAACCGCTTCACCGATGCCTCCATCTTGTGCCAGTCATTACACTGGCTACCCATTCGCTACAGGGTCCAGTATAAACTCCTCTCTCTCACCCACAAACCTCTCCACAGTTCTGCACTGCCTTATATCTCCTCTCTCATCTCTGTCTATTGCCCTACACGTGCCGTCCGTTCTACAAACTACCTAAGACTAACATCCCCCGTAATCCGAACCTCACACCTCCGTCTCCAAGACTTCTCTCGTGCTGCGCCAGCTCTCTGGAATGCACTTCCCCAGACGATCAGACTGATACCTAGCCCCGACCTATTCAAGCGCGCTCTAAAAACCCATCTCTTCAAACAAGCCTACCACATCAACTACTCAGTAAACTAACTTTGTCCTGTTCCCTCCTTCCAAATATTATCTGCATGTGAATCTGCACCCTACTATTCATCTGTACCCACACCCTCCACGCACATGATAACTGCACTTGATACTTGACTATTGCACTTAAACACACGGGCTGATGACTGGATCATGCAGCTTTGTATGAAAATCCCTATTTATTATAATTGCCAGACCTGAAATAACAAGCACTTTTCACCCCCCCCCCCCCCCCATTTCCTTGTAGATTGTAAGCTTGTGAGCAGGGACCTCACTCCTAATGTCCCTGTTTAAATTCAGTACCAGTTAAGACAATTTATTGTTTGTACATGTCCCCGCTTAATTGTAAAGTGCTGCGGAATATGTTGGCGCTATATAAATAAAAATTATTATTATTATTATTATTATCTCACATTTGGACTCATCAGACCAAAGCACAGATTTCCACTGGTCTTAGTCCATTCCTTGTGTTCTTTAGCTCAAACAAGTCTCTTCTGCTTGTTGCCTGTCCTTAGCCGTGGTTTCCTAGCAGCTGTTTTACCATGAAGGCCTGCTGCACAAAGTCTCCTCTTAACAGTTGTTGTAGAGATGTGTCTGCTGCTAGAACTCTGTGTGGCATTGACCTGGTCTCTAATCTGAGCTGCTGTTAACCTGCGATTTCTGAGGCTGGTGACTCAGATAAACTTATCCTCAGAAGCAGAGGTGACTCTTGGTCTTCCTTTCCTGGGGCGGTCCTCATGTGAGCCAGTTTCTTTGCAGCGCTTGATGGTTTTTGCCACTGCACTTGGGGACACTTTCAAAGTTTTCTCAATTTTTCGGACTGACTGACCTTCATTTCTTAAAGTAATGATGACCACTCATTTTTCTTTACTTAGCTGCTTTTTTCTTGCCATAATACAAATTCTAACAGTCTATTCAGTAGGACTATCAGCTGTGTATCCACCAGACTTCTGCACAACACAACTGATGGTCCCAACCCCATTTATAAGGCAAGAAATCCCACTTATTAAACCTGACAGGGCACACCTGTGAAGTGAAGACCATTCCCGGTGACTACCTCTTGAAGCTCATCAAGAGAATGCCAAGAGTGTGCAAAGCAGTCATCAAAGCAAAAGGTGGCTACTTTGAAGAACCTAGAATATAAGACATAATTTCAGTTGTTCCACACTTTTTTGTTAAGTATATAATTCCACATGTGTTAATTCATAGTTTTGATGCCTTCAGTGTGAATGTACAATTTTCATAGTCATGAAAATACAGAAAAAACTTTAAAGGAGAAGGTGTGTCCAAACTTTTGGTCTGTACTGTGTGTATGTATGTATGTATGTGTATACGTGTGTGTGTGTATATATGTGTGTGTGTATATATATACACACACACACACACACACACACACACACACACACACACACACACACACACACACACACACACACACACACACACACCTGCCTCTGAAATCTCGCCAAACTGCGTGGATTTGCCTCTGCTGATTTTTCTGTTGGTTATGCAAAAAAATAAAAAATCCAGAAAAATACATTTGGTGCAGATTGAGACTTTCCCGTTGAAGTCCGTGGTAAAATCTGCAAATATTGAGCATTCTGAGATTCTCTAAATCCTCTCCACAAGGCCGATCGCTCCTCAGATCCACCACACCTGAGCCTCCTGTCAAATAGGGGGAAACAGATCCCTGTGTCCCTCTGAGTGCTGGTTTTCAAGAAGTGTCTGTATTGTGGCATTTTTTTGGGGGAAGTTCTCCTAATTAAAAGCCTTAAGTTTGGATTCAGATGGGTGTATCTCACGGTCCATAAACTACCTGAAAGGACGAACCGACCGCAGAATGCCCACCCTGAGCTTTCAGTCTTCCCGGCATATACGAGGATGTAAGTTTTGGGGTGGGAGACCTGCAGCTCGTCTGAGCCTTGTGGTCCGTATAGAGACCATGAGATCCGCTCGTCCGAGCTTTGTGGTCCATATAGAGACCATGAGATCCGCTCGTCTGAGCCTTGTGGTCCGTATAGAGACCATGAGATCCGCTCGTCTGAGCCTTGTGGTCCGTATAGAGACCATGAGATCCGCTCGTCTGAGCCTTGTGGTCCCTATAGAGACCATGAGATCCGCTCGTCTGAGCCTTGTGGTCCGTATAGAGACCATGAGATCCGCTCGTCTGAGCCTTGTGGTCCGTATAGAGACCATGAGATCCGCTCGTCTGAGCCTTGTGGTCCCTATAGAGACCATGAGATCCGCTCGTCTGAGCCTTGTGGTCCGTATAGAGACCATGAGATCTGCTCGTCTGAGCCTTGTGGTCCGTATAGAGACCATGAGATCCGCTTGTCTGAGCCTTGTGGTCCGTATAGAGACCATGAGATCCGCTCGTCTGAGCCTTGTGGTCCGTATAGAGACCATGAGATCCGCTCGTCTGAGCCTTGTGGTCCGTATAGAGACCATGAGATCCGCTTGTCTGAGCCTTGTGGTCCGTATATAGAGACCATGAGATCCGCTCATCTGAGCGTGGCCCAAGAGTGAACTTACTGATCCGTAGCAGAAACATCATGGATTTTCCCTCTCATCTGAACAGCCCCATAAGCTGCTGAAAATTATCTTTTCATTTGTGGAATTTCTTAAAGAAATCTTGTGTGACTCCATCTGTTCATAAATTTTAAGCAGATCTGTCACCTGATTTCACGATACAAACTTCGTCTGTAAAAATAGATCTCAGACCTGATGAAGCTGCTGTACTGTCAAATCCTCTTACTGAATGAAGCACTTCAGGGGTCCCGTCGACAGTAATGGGGGTGGCCGGTAACCTTTTTAAAATATATGCATCAATTTTTACATTGATTTTCACTGTAAGTACATCAACGTCATCAGGACGAGCAGTTTATATTAGGAAATATGGTGACTGGTTGGTCCACTTTAAACAGAGGTGGGGTCCTTTTTTTTTTTTTTTTTTGACCCACCAATCACCGGATGAGGTGGGTCACCAGTGATTGGCCGAGGAGGCATTTCTCGACCCTTTTCCTTTTTTTTCCTTATAGCAAGAATATATAAAAAAATAAATAACTTTTTTTTTTGTCTTGCTCTCCCCCTGCACAGGAGCGGACGGTGGAGCGGTTTCCCCTCAGGGGCCGATATTCGCCTTATTCCTAGTGACTTTCTCAGCGTTTTCTCTCGAGAACTTGCAATGAGGAGTTAAACCTCGTCTTGCGTCATCCGAGTGACTTGACCTAAATGGCGCAGCATGACTTTGCTCCAGCCTGGCTTAGTTTTCCTACACCGGCCTCCTCCACAAAGGTAAGTGTGTGCCCGGAGTCCTTCGTGTGGGGGTCCTCAATACTTTGCTTTCCATTGTTCTGCGTTGCTTTGTGACGCTCTCGGCGCTCTGCTCCACATGTAGCTGCTCCGCTGGCTCTGGGGTCGGCGTGGGACCACTTTAATTTTTAGATCCTTTTATCGGCACATGGGCCGCTGCATCGGGTGGGATTCGTTTTCTCTGCATTTCCCACTTGGATCTCTGTACTCGATAAACTGCGGAGGTCCATGGTTATGAATGGCCGTGCTGTAAAACGCTCCATGCTGCTGCGGAGCAGTGTAACATATGGACGTAGAGCTGCAGCGCCCGTATCTCTGAACATGTGGTGGGGAACAGAAGATGGGGAGGAGGGGGTTTGCGGAGATGGTGGGGGGCACAGACGATGGGAAGGAGAGGGTTTGCTGAGATGAAGGGGGGTGGGGGGCACAGACGATGGGTAGGAGGGGGTTTGCGGAGGTGAAGGGGTGTGGGGGGCACAAACGATGAGGAGGGGGGTTGCGGAGATGGTGGGGGGGCACAGGCAATGGGGTGGAGGGGGTTTGCGGAGATGAAGGGGTGTGGGGGGCACAAACGATGGGGAGGAGGGGGGTTTGCGGAGATGGTGGGGGGCACAGGCGATGGGGAGGAGGGGGTTTGCGGAGATGGTGGGGGGCACAGGCGATGGGGAGGAGGGGGTTTGCTGAGATGATGGGGGGTGGGGGGCACAGACGATGGGGAGGAGAGGGTTTGCTGAGATGATGGGGGTGTGGTGCAGAGATGATGGAGGCCCTATAAATTCTAGATTCACTTTTGCAGGCCTCTCTGAACTCCGAGAAGCATCCGGAAGGTTTTTTGCGCCTGGACAGCCGATGCAACGTGATCCGGAGACGCCACAATTCCTCAGAGGCGTTTGACGCCGCTCACGGTCGCTCCGGCGGTGGTAGGTTTCTTCTAAACACTGGGTATGAGGAGGATTTCTGGATAATGGGGACACTTGATCCTGTTACATGGTGCAGTCAGGATGTTGGCTCCATGCTGACGGGTTCCATTCAGAGTCTGGTAGATCCATTGCGCCCCACAAGTGAAAATGACTGTAGGAAGCGGGCAGCACTTTGCATAGTCTCACTGTGTCCACCATCGTTTTACTCTCATTATTCGGACTTGACGGCTGCCCACCGGCATGGACTCCTGGAATCAGATAAAACTCTGATCTTGTATGTTCAACCCCTAACGCACGCTGATCATTGATGATCACTGCTCCTTCAGACTGGATACTTAGTCATGGCATCCGTATTAACCCTTTCTTATGTTTTTCCATAAAAAAAAATTTACGGAAATTAAGAGCAGCCATAAAACCTCTCTCACCAACATTTATCATCAGGAAAACTACAGGACACTAAATCCTGTCTAATTTAGGGATAATATCCCCGGCCCTTTAAGAAAGATAGACTGGAGTTGGGGCTCTCTGCGGTCTCACTACTGTGACAGCTGCGTGAGGCTTCCTGCAGCCTGTGGAAGTGTGCAGCATGGACACAAGGGAGATATGTGCGACTTAAAAAAATAAATAAATGAAAAAAATCTCTTAGGAAAAGTCTGCTGATTAAAGTTTGTTTTTCCAGAAGAGAAGAAAAAAGTGCATATTGCTTCAAATCTCTCCAAACTAAGCACTTTCCAATGCAAAGGCTGCAAAGAAAACACCAGGAAATACATTTTTTTAAAACTGCTTCAGGAAAAGAAAACCTCCCTTAAAAAAGTGTTTTCAGCTTGAAAAACTTGTTGTTGAATGCCTCAGTGTGCACATAGCCTTAGATGGGCTCCTGTGTATTGCGGAGCAGCAGGAGGAGGTGAATGCTGGCACCCCCTGCTTATGATATGTTGTGGAAACTCTTGATTAACCCTTTTCCGGGCAGTTGAAACCTCTTGCAGATTTACCCTTTTGAAGCTGCTGTGTCCTCCTCCTTTATCCAGCCTGCATATTACACAGGGGCATAGTATATAACCATATTCTGCATAAAGTCAAAATTTAGGCTCCTGGTTGAGGGTGGAGAAGTAAAGATTCACGTCATCGCTGCTCATTGGGGTTGAATGGTGAATAATAGACAAATAATTGTCTATAAAGATTGGTGAATTTATTAGAAAAATGGTCAAATCCGATTGTCCCATTATATTCTGGGCTGGAGGAGTCATTTAAAACCAAGTTTTTCTTGGCTTATCTTCTAATCCAAAAAGGGAAAAAAATCTAAATGGGTGTTTTGTTTTT
The DNA here is from genome assembly GCF_051348905.1 of Ranitomeya variabilis. Lineage (NCBI taxonomy): Eukaryota > Metazoa > Chordata > Amphibia > Anura > Dendrobatidae > Ranitomeya > Ranitomeya variabilis. The sequence continues at coordinate 24,691,105 of NC_135232.1, forward strand.
AAGGCTCCCGGGCTGAGGGGCAGGAGACCCCTGACGTGATCTTCTCCTTTTATCTTCTTGGTTTATGGATCTAGGTAATTTTGGAAGAAAAGAAAACAATGGCTGGCGCTCGCAAGGCCGTACTGTGTCCGAGAACATCAATCACAGCGGTACACTGAACGGCACGGGCTACCGCTCCCGTAGCGGCACGGGCCACGCTGCAAAAAGCCACAGCCCTCGTGACGGGAGCGTCTCTGAGAGCGACGCAACTTGGCGAGATGATGGAGAAAGCAGCAAGAAACTCGGGGCTGAAGACTTCGTACGTGCACAGGATTCCCTTTCTGTACATCACGTTTCTGGCTTTAGTGCATTTGTTCAGGTTTTCAGGGAGAATTCTGCAATCTGTAGAATATAGATTGTCCTATCCACAGCGAGACGAGTCTGTTGCTGATTTCTGCTCAGTTAGCTGGGAGGAATCGGCACACAAATCCACAAAAAAATATCTATATGAAAGACCAGCAGATGAGGCTGGTGTACTTACTGTGATCCATGTAGGGATGACTGAATACCGTAATCCTAACATTAGGATTTTATGAGTTGAATATATTTAGTCTCTGCCTACAAAAACAGACTGACATCTGCAGCTTGTATTGCGCAGTGTGGCATTTTGGCAGCAGGGAGGAAGGACACTGAGGAGCAATCATTCAGGCTAAATTGGCAGAGGTTGAGTATAAATCTTCATGAAGGAGCAGACATTCTGACCTGGATTTTCACAGTAAGTACACCAGACTTGTCAGATCTGCTTAATAATGTATTCAGTTTATATTGTAGAAACTGGTAACTTTGATCCACAAGAGTTGCCTTACTTAGTGTCTGGCTTCCGCACGCTGCTAAAACCTGCGTTCCAGTACGGTAATGTCAGGGGCAGATGTGCGCTGCTGGATGGCGTGTCATTGCCTGTGTCCGTTCACACGTATGGGGTGAGCACTGCCGTGAAGCCGCGCTCTGTCGCTACATGTCCGGAGATGGCGGCCGGTAGCCTGGTGATATTCACTTCTCTGGGGTATTTTATTCTGTCCTCTCGGCTGTCCGATCGGGTCTGGTTGTGATACTTCGCTCAATATTCGCACTCTGGTTTTGAGATATTTTATATCTGGTTTTGAGATATTTTATATTATTTTGCAGCCTTCTCTGAACCCAGAGCATGAAAATGAGTTTAACCAAAACAAGTCTGCAGCCTCAGGAGTTTGGGGTGAGTCTGGTGACTGATGGGTTTTTAATGACTTTGCGTGGCGAGTCCGGGTCCTCTCGTCCCTCCCGTGATGCTGCGGGCTCCTTTTTTTTTCCTCCAGCGCCTCTCTCCCCTCCCGTGACGCTGCGGGCCCCGTTCTCCTCTCAGCGCCTCTCTCCCCTCCCGTGATGCTGCGGGCCCCGTTCTCCTCCTCTCAGCGCCTCTCTCCCCTCCGGTGACGCTGTGGGCCCGTTCTCCTCTCGGCGTCTCTCTCCCCTCCAGTGAAGCTGCGGGCCCCGTTCTCTCGGCGCCTCTCCCCCCTCCGGTGACGCTATGGGCCGCTTTAGCCTCTCTCCCCTCTGGTGATGGTGCGGGCCCCGTTCTCCTCTTGGCCGCTCTCTCCCCTCCGTTGACGCTGCGGGCCCCGTTCTTCTCCTCGGCGCCCCACTCCCCTCCAGTGACGCTGTGGGCCCCGTTCTTCTCCTCGGTGCCCCACTCCCCTCCAGTGACGCTGCGGGCCGCGTTCTCCTCCTCTCGGCCACTCTCTCCCCTCCGGTGACGCTGCGGGCCGCGTTCTCCTCCTCTCTCTCCTTCGGGGTCGCTGCGGGCCCCGTTCTCCTCCTTTCTGCCTCTCTCTCCCCTCCGGGGTCGCTGCGGGCCCAGTTCTCCTCCTCCTCTGCCCCTCTCTCCCCTTCGGGGACGCTCTGGGCCCCGTTCTCCTCCTCTCGGCTGCTCTCTTCCCCACTGCGGGCCCTGTTCTCCTCCTCCTCCTCCTCTGCCCCTCTCTCCCCTTCGGGGATGCTCTGGGCCCCGTTCTCCTCCTCTCGGCCGCTCTTTTCCCTCCGGTGACGCTGCGGGCCCCGTTCTCCTCCTCTCTGCCTCTCTCTCCCCTCCGGTGACGCTACAGGCCCCGTTCTCCTCCTCTCAGCCACTCTCCCCTCCGGTGACGCTGCAGGCCCCATTCTCTTCCCTCCGGTGACGCTGCCGGCCCCTTCTCCTCGGCGCCTCTCTCCCCTCCGGTGACGCTGCCGGCCCCTTCTCCTCGGCGCCTCTCTCCCCTCCGGTGACGCTGCGGGCCCCGTTCTCCTCCTCTCGGCCACTCTCTCCCCTCCGGTGATGCTGCGGGCCGCGTTCTCCTCCTCTCTGCCTCTCTCTCTCCTTCGGGGTCACTGCGGGCCCCGTTCTCCTCCTCTCTGCCTCTCTCTCCCCTTTGGGGTCGCTGCGGGCCCCGTTCTCCTCCTCCTCTGCCCCTCTCTCCCCTTCGGGGACACTCTGGGCCCCGTTCTCCTCCTCTCGGCCGCTCTCTTCTCTCCGGTGACGCTGCGGGCCCCGTTCTCCTCCTCTCGGCCGCTCTCTTCCCTCTGGTGACGCTGCGGGCTCCGGTGACGCTACGGGCCCCGTTCTCCTCCTCTCTGCCCCTCTCTCCCCTTCGGGGACGCTCTGGGCCCTGTTCACCTCTCAGCGCCTCTCTTCCCCCTCCGGTGATGCTGTGAAGTGGTGGCAGTGTGCTGCGGCTTCACTTCCAGGTCATTCACTCTAAGATGTGCTGTATGATACTTGCAGCTGAACAATAATGGGTTGGTCCAGGTATCTGCATTAGGGACTGATTACCCACTGACCGTTACCTCTGGGGCTCCCACTGCCCGGCTCATCGTCGGGGGACTAATACTTCTATCCTTCTTGGACAGAATATCCTTTGAATAGTAAATCCAGACCTTCACGAATGCTGGTCATAAGGAAAGGGATGAAGGACGACTTCTCACTGTCTGGATTTCAAACTGCTGCAAGTTCTCGCTCTCTTGCTGGTAAGAGTGGAACCGATGCCCCCCAGAGCCTAGAATCCAAAGAATCCAGCCCCCCTCAGGTAAGTGTGGCGATTGCTCTCTGCCACGTGCACAAACGGCTTATCCCCATCAGGGTGGAGATATTTTAGTTCCTTCGTTCTTTTCCACCACTGTAATCTGAGCGTTATAACTTTCTGTTCTGGTGGCAGAGGACAGCCATTGTCCTGTAAACCACAGACACTAAATGACCATTGTATATAAGGGAGTGAACAGCAGGAACCGAACTTATCTCTGATCCCGGCCTTCATAGCTGAATATTGCAGCCGGCATCTGCTGCTGTTAGCACAAGGTCATGTCAGAGGATCCTACGTCTCTGAGCTCGGACCTTCCCTGCACATTTTCAGAATCCACAAGGGACTTCTCCGCTGTGTGGAGCTTTGCATTTCTCGCTGGGATCCCGTTTGTGTAGCCGCTGTGGGTTCTGCTCTGGAGCGGCGAGGCCGGATGTGGCTTCTAATGATTGTTCTGTCTTGTAGGAACAGCATTGTCTGCAGATGGAAGAAGACAATCTGGACTCTTCTAACGAAAGCTTTGGATCCAATCCGTGTGCACATCCGGACTCCCTGGACACCTCTCCGACCTCAGTGGACGAGGTAATGGCCGTGCGCTGGGCTGGTGTTTTCTCTCGACCTTTCGGCCATCACACACGTGCACCAAATAATAGCGCCAGGATTCTGTACGCAGGTTGCAAACTTTATTCTTGATGCCCGTCTCTCAGTTCTGACACGACTTCTCTACCTGCAGGACGACTCCGCTCTGCGGAACAGAACCTCTCATCACCGGGACATAAACCTGAACTTTGATCCAGGTGAAGCCCCCCAAGGGAACGGCAATTCCTTCACCCCCAGACCAGTCACGCGATCTTCTACCTTTCCTCAGGAGGATGTTCTGTCGAGTTCACTGGAAGCAGAGCACAGGTATTCACGCTGACAGGGAGCGGAGGTAGTGCCCATGAGTGTCCAGGAGCAGCTCTCTGGCCTACACTGTGCATTGTGTGCTGATCCTGATTTACAAGCCGCCATAATAATAATTCTTGCGCTGTATCCTCAAGTAATTGTGTTTAAGAGCCACAAATACAAGGCGTGTAGCAGAATTCATTGTGGATTTTGATGCATATTTACTTCTGGTAAATTGACTTGTTGTGTGATCTCACCCTATTAATTAGACTTGGTGACCCTTGCTGAAGTTGGAGGTCTTCTGTGCCGTCCGGCATTCTTGGGGTTTGATGTGATGGTGATTTAGGGTTACCCTGTGTATGGCGTATCTAAGCTCTGTCCATATTCAGACCCCAAAAATAAGGAAATCCTCTGACTTGTAGGTTGTTGAAGGCCATGGGCTGGCAGGAGGACAGCGAGAACGAGACCTATGCACCGCTCACCGAGGACGAGATGAGGGAGGTCCAGGCCATTAGTGAGCAGGTAATCGTGGAGCTGTGGGAATCGCTGGAGGCCATATAAAGTGCTAAAGAAGCAAGATTTCCATAATGGGTGTCCCAGCTCGGGATCAGGCTGCTTGGTTACCAGCATGTCTGATCCTTTACCGTCACAGAAAAAAAGACTGGGGGGAAAAAAAGAGAGGTCTGGGGTGTCAGTTTTAGAGTAGACAAGGAAGCCTAAAAGTGACCCAGGGGTCCAGCGTGGACTCGTTCTGTTCTCCCTAATGTGAACACTGTATGCGAAGTATGAAGTGGTAGCCGTTCAGCCAGTTATTTTTGTAATGTCAAATTGTTTCTCATGATTTTTAAGACCAAGATCTGAGTGGATCCTATAGTGAGAAGTTTGAAGTAATCCATTATGTGTGCGCCTTTTGGTGGCTGATAAAGGGTGTAAAAAAAACAAACACATTGTGTGTTCCTGGACGTATATGTACGTCATCGTTTTTCTTTGATCTGATCAGCTGTCATGTGCCTCTAACAGCCGTGGGTGGAATCGCAATCTGTTAACATGTTAAATGCTGCTGTCAATCACTGACGGCGGCATTTAACTTAAGCATGCCTGGAGAGTGTAAGAGTCTCTGGTTTTTGGATCTCTTGTTACAGAGGCATATCCCCTTTATATAGTTCACAACTGTTGTCCTTCACGCCATCATCCAGAGGAAGGCGTTATGACATTAACTCGCATTGTTTGAGCAATTAATCAATTTGCATAGTTCTTACTCCTCTGTTTTGCAAGTTAACATTCCACAGGGTCCCACACAATGGTCAAACACCGACTGTCCAATGACCCTGCATCCCTGTCTTGCAGACAATAAGCTGTAGGATTGGACATAAGAGGCAAACATCAGCCATTCAGAAATCAATGTTTAATAGACTTCTGAATAATTAAGATAAAATGCTGTCATCACAGGTGTCTGGCAGCACTTGTCTGGGTATAGGACCCTCACTTATCAGCGGGCGACACTTCAGCACTTGTTACAAGCTCTGATAACCGCACAGTCACGAGCCATGCTCCCATGTGTCCAACACATACAGTTAGGTCCATATATATTTGGACAGAGACAACATTTTTCTAATTTTGGTTATAGACATTACCACAATGAATTTTAAACAAAACAATTCAGATGCAGTTGAAGTTCAGACTTTCAGCTTTCATTTGAGGGGATCCACATTAAAATTGGATGAAGGGTTTAGGAGTTTCAGCTCCTTAACATGTGCCACCCTGTTTTTTAAAGGGACCAAAAGTAATTGGACAGATTCAATAATTTTAAATAAAATGTTCATTTCTAGTACTTGGTTGAAAACCCTTTGTTGGCAATGACTGCCTGAAGTCTTGAACTCATGGACATCACCAGACGCTGTGTTTCCTCCTTTTTGATGCTCGGCCAGGCCTTCACTGCGGTGGTTTTCAGTTGCTGTTTGTTTGTGGCCTTTCTGTCTGACGTTTAGTCTTTAACAAGTGAAATGCTGCTCAATTGGGTTGAGATCCGATGACTGACTTGGCCATTCAAGAATATTCCACTTCTTTGCTTTAATAAACTCCTGGGTTGCTTTGGCTTTATGTTTTGGGTCATTGTCCATCTGTAGTATGAAACGACGACCAATCAGTTTGGCTGCATTTGGCTGGATCTGAGCACACAGTATGGCGGCTCTGAAGACCTCAGAATTCATTCGGCTGCTTCTGTCCTGTGTCACATCATCAATAAACACTAGTGACCCAGTGCCACTGGCAGCCATGCATGCCCAAGCCATCACATTGCCTCCGCCGTGTTTTACAGATGTTGTGGTATGCCTTGGATCATGAGCTGTACCGCGCCTTCGCCATACTTTTCTCTTTCCATCATTCTGGTAGAGGTTGATCTTGGTTTCATCTGTCCAAAGAATGTTCTTCCAGAACTGTGCCGGCTTTTTTAGATGTTTTTAGCCTTTTTCTTCTTGATGCTTATGAGTGGCTGCACCGTGCAGTGAACCCTCTGTAGTTACTGTCATGCAGTCTTCTCTTTATGGTAGATTTGGATATTGATACGCCGACCTCCTGGAGAGTGTTGGTCACTTGGTTGGCTGTTGTGAAGGGGTTTCTCTTCACCATGGAGATTATTCTGCGATCATCCACCACTGTTGTCTTCCGTGGGCGCCCAGGTCTTTTTGCATTGATGAGTTCACCAGTGTTTTCTTTCTTTCTCAGGATGTACCAAACTATAGATTTTGCCACTCCTAATATTGTAGCAATTTCCCGGATGTTTTTTTCTGTTTTCGCAGCTTAAGGATGGCTTGTTTCACTTGCATGGAGAGCTTCTTTGACTGCATGTTTACTTCACAGCAAAACCTTCCAAATGCAAGCACCACACCTCAAATCAACTCCAGGCCTTTTATCTGCTTGAGAATGACATAATGAAGGGATTGCCCACACCTGTCCATGAAATAGCCTTGGAGTCAATTGTCCAATTACTTTTGGTCCCTTTAAAAACAGGGTGGCACATGTTAAAGAGCTGAAACTCCTAAACCCTTCATCCAGTTTTTGTGGATACCCTCAAATGAAAGCTGAAAGTCTGAACTTCAACTGCATCTGAATTGTTTTGTTTAAAATTCATTGTGGTAATGTCTGTAACCAAAATTAGAAAAATGTTGTCTCTGTCCAAATATATATGGACTTATCTGTAGGTGCCATGAACCTAGAAGGCTATCGCAGCAAGCAGAGATCTTGGGAACGAAGCCTAAAGATGTGGCTTTTGCTTCCTTTTAGGCCGGATTCACATATTGTGTGCTCCTGTATCTATAGAGGTCAGGATAGGAGCCGTGCAGCCGGTCTCTACACCGTGGATGTGTAACTTTGGTTCTTTACTCCTATGACCCCTTCATCTCTTGTAGCTACAGAAGAATGGACGGAAGAACGAGCTCCTGAAAAATGGCCTTTCCTTAGAGTTCAGGTTCGATCCTTGGAGATGCAGCACCTTCAGAACTACATACGAGGACGATGATACGGATACCAGCAGCAGCGACACGTCAGATGACGACTACTTGTGAGCTGGACGCTGCCGCTTCTGTTCGGTGTTATGTAGAGATGCCGTCCTCAGCGGCCATCGCTGCCGATTCCTCCTCTTCTTTGTACATGGACACTGTAGACTTGGATTTGTTATACGTTCTTGGCTCCTTGTGGCCACATCCAGGTTTGTTCTGATAGCAAAACACTTGTTCATTACTACAGAATCATTTTGCCAAGGTTTCTGTTCAGTTTCCGAAAACAAAAGCAAAAAAAAAGCACTTTAGTTCTTCTTCCTCCACCGCAGGTTCCCCCCTGATGTAGCATGTCTCATGTTTCGTTTCCTCGAGGCCTTGAAACAGGATGACTTTATTTTATTTTTTTCTTTGTAATGTGCACAGATTAAAGCCTCGTTGCTGTTGTTGTTTTTCAGTGTTTCACTATCCGTTTTATTGGTTTTCTGGATCGGGCGTTTGTGAAGTGACACGGACCTAACTGTGTAGAATAAACCTATTTTGATATAAAATCCTGGATGTGTCTGTGTCCAAGTAATGCTAAATATCGAGTTCGGGTGCGTCAGTCGCACTGATTGCAGCAGGCATTGATAGCAGCACGCATTGATAGCAGCACGGGTCGTAGCGCTGAGACTGGTAGCAGCGCGGGTCATAGCAGCGCGGGTCGTAGCGCTGAGACTGGTAGCAGCGCGGGTCGTAGCGCCGAGACTGGTAGCAGCGCGGGTCATAGCAGCGCGGGTCGTAGCGCTGAGACTGGTAGCAGCGCGGGTCGTAGCGCTGAGACTGGTAGCAGCGCGGGTCATAGCAGCGCGGGTCGTAGCGCCGAGACTGGTAGCAGGGCGGGTCGTAGCGCCGAGACTGGTAGCAGCGCGAGTCGTAGCACTGAGACTGGTAGCAGCACAGGGGGCCGAGCACTAGGACTGCAAAGGTACTGATTTCTGCCCCAGTTAATAATATACAAGTGGTAATAGAAGTATCTAACATCTCCACAAACTTCAAGAGGAGATTCCAAGTCCAGGGCATGTAAAACCTCACGTATCTAGCGTCATGGTTTAGAGCTTCATGAAATGGGTGTCCATGGTGGAGCGACAGCACAATACCAGACAGCTGCTGGAATCGTGTAAAGCATCACGTCATTGCTGGTCTATAGAGCTGCTGCACACAAGGATAAGATCAGAGCCAAGTGTCGGCTGGAGGGGTGTAAGGCTGGAGTCACACTTAACGTCTAAAAAAAGTGGTCCGATTTTTTGACGGCCGAGAATCGCACCAATGTTCTCCGTATGGTGATCCGTTTGCAATGCGATTTCCTTGCATCTATGTATCTGTGTGACATCCATATGCAATGCGATTTTTAACATGAGCTTTTACATACAGCAGATCTGTCATTGACATCGTTTTACAACGAAATATTCTTAAACGCACGCACGCACGCACGCACGCACGCACGCACACACACACACACACACACACACACACACACCTCTGAAATGTAAGAAGATGGATAATCATAAGTAGTGATGAGCGGGTATACTCGTTGCTCGGGTGGTCTCTGAGTATTTGTTAGTGTTCGGAGATTTAGTTTTCATCGCCGCAGCTGAATGATTTACAGCTATTAGCCAGGCTGAGTACATGTGGGGGTTGCCTGGTTGCTAGGGAATCCACATGTAATCAAGCTGGCTAGCAGCTGTAAATCAATCAGCTGAGTTGATAAACTAAATTTCCGAGCAGTCATAAATACTCGGAGGTCACCCGAGCAACGAGTATACTCGCTCATCACTAGTCACAAGCCATGAAACCAAGAACTGCTTACATTTTTGCACCAGAAGCAGTGTGAAAGACTGGTGGAAAGCATGCCAAGACGGATGAAAGCTGGGATTAAAAATCATGGTTATTCCACAAAATATTGATTTCTGAACTCTTCCTGAGTTAGAACAGTAGTATTGTTGTTTCTAAATGATTATGAATTGTTTTCTTTGCATTATTTGAGGTCTGAAAGCAATGCATTTTTTTTTTGTAATTTTGACCATTTCTCCTTGTCAGAAAAAAAATACAAAATTTATTGCTTGGAAATTTGGAGACATGTTGTCAGTAGTTTGTAGAATAAAAGAACAATTCACATTTTACTCAAAAATATACCTAATGAAGAGAAAAATCAGACAAACTGAACATTTTGCCAGAGCTGTATATGTATGTATGTATGTATGTACAGTTAGGTCCATATATATTTGGACAGAGACAACATTTTTCTAATTTTGGTTATAGACATTACCACAATAAATTTTAAACAAAACAATTCAGATCCAGTTGAAGTTCAGACTTTCAGCTTTCATTTGAGGGTATCCACATTAAAATTGGATGAAGGGTTTAGGAGTTTCAGCTCCTTAACATGTGCCTCCCTGTTTTTAAAGGGACCAAAAGTAATTGGACAGATTCAATAATTTTAAATAAAATGTTCATTTTTAGAACTTGGTTGAAAACCCTTTGTTGGCAATGACTGCCTGAAGCCTTGAACTCATGAACATCACCAGACGCTGTGCTTCATCCTTTTTGATGCTCGGCCAGGCCTTCACTGCGGTGGTTTTCAGTTGCTGTTTGTTTGTGGCCTTTCTGTCTGAAGTTTAGTCTTTGACAAGTGAAATGCTGCTCAGTTGGGTTGAGATCCGGTGACTGACTTGGCCATTCAAGAATATTCCACTTCTTTGCTTTAATAAACTTCTGGGTTGCTTTGGCTTTATGTTTTGGGTCATTGTCCATCTAGTATGAAACGACGACCAGTTTGCTGCATTTGGCTGGATCTGAGCACACAGTATGGCGGCTCTGAAGACCTCAGAATTCATTCCTGTGTCACATCATCCATAAACACTAGTGACCCAGTGCCACTGGCAGCCATGCATGCCCAAGCCATCACACTGCCTCCGCCGTGTTGTACAGATGAGGTGGTATGCTTTGGATCATGAGCTGTTCCACGCCTTCACCATACTTTTCTCTTTCCATCATTCTGGTAGAGGTTGATCTTGGTTTCATCTGTCCACAGAATGTTCTTCCAGAACTGTGCCGGCTTTTTTAGATGTTTTTTAGCCTTTTTATCCTTGATGCTTATGAGGGGCTGCACCGTGCAGTGAACCCTCTGTAGTTACTTTCATGCAGTCTTCTCTTTATGGTAGATTTGGATATTGATGTGCCGACCTCCGGGAGAGTGTTGGTCACTTGGTTGGCTGTTGTGAAGGGGTTTCTCTTCACCATGGAGATTATTCTGCGATCACCCACCACTGTTGTCTTCTGGGGGTCTTTTTGCATTGATGAGTTCACCAGTGCTTTCTTTCTTTCTCAGGATGCACCAAACTGTAGATTTTGCCACTCCTAATATTGTAGCAATTTCTCGGATGGGTTTTTTCTGTTTTTGCAGCTTGAGGATGGCTTGTTTCACCTGCATGGAGAGCGCTTTTGACCGCATATTTACTTCACAGCAAAACCTTCCAAATGCAAGCACCACACCTCAAATCAACTCCAGACCTTTTATCTGCTTAATTGAGTATGACATAACGAAGGGATTGCCCACACCTGTCCATGAAATAGCCTGGGAGTCAATTGTCCAATTACTTTTGGTCCCTTTAAAAACAGGGTGGCACATGTTAAGGAGCTGAAACTCCTAAACCCTTCATCCAATTGTAATGTGGATCCCCTCAAATGAAAGCTGAAAGTCTGAACTTCAACTGCATCTGAATTGTTTTGTTTAAAATTCATTGTAGTAATGTCTATAACCAAAATTAGAAAAATGTTGTCTCTGTCCAAATATATATGGACCTAACTGTATGTATATATGTGTGTAGATAGATTAATTAAAAGCCCGGCAAATGATCTGCCGTGTAGAGTATAATCAAAGTGACAGGTTAGAATAGAGATATACACACATAGAATATATATATACATACATATATATATATATATATATATATATATTTATCAGTAACATAATAATAATACAAAAATATATATATATATATATATATAATATCACAGACATATAGAAGAAAAGCCGGTAATTCATCTGCCGGCTTCTGTAAAATCACTGCAGGAGCCAATAGGATAGAAGAGATGGATTACATACAGTAAATACATATAGAATGGGTAGATATATAGATGACAGTGACAGATACAATTAGTACAGTGTGTGTGCAAATTATGGGACATGTATTTAATAAACAATTTTATTTTTTGGAAAAAAATGGCATGGGCTTCTGCGCAGTTTTCTGAACCAGCAGAGGGAAAGCCAGTGACTGGGGGCAGATGTTTTTGTAGCCTGGGAAGGGGGTAATACTCATGAAGCTTCCCAGGCTATTAATATCAGCTCACAGCTGTATACTTAGCCTTTACTGGCTATTAAAATGAGGGACCCCCCCCCAAAAAAAATCATGTGGGGTTCCCCCATAATTAATAACCAGCAAAGGCTATGCAGACAGTTGCCAGCTGGTATTAATAGACTAGGAAGGGGCCATGGATATTGCCCCCCCCCCCCCCCCCGAGCTATAAACATCAGCACTCAGCCACCCCAGAAAAGGCGCATCTGCAAGATGCGCCAATTACGGCACTTAGCCTCTCTCTTCCCACTTGCCCTGTAGTGGTGGCAAGTGGGGTAATAGTTGTGGGGTTAATGTCACCCCTCTATTGTAAGGTGACATCAAGCCCGGTATAGTAATGGAGAGGTGTCAATAAGACACCTGTCCATTACTAATCCTATAGTTGCTATACTGTAGTTTAAATCTTAGAGATACGCCTTTTTTGGGGCGGCTGATGTCTTTACCGGGGGGAATATCCATGAATTACCGGCTTTTCAAAGGACACCGGTGCATAAAAAACAGACAGCACTCGCATGGTGCGAGTGCTGTGCGATATTTTTATTTTTTCTCGCACCCGCAGACTTGTATTGGCAAGACTCGGCAGATATATGCGTACAATCGCAGCATGCACCGATTTCACTCGCACATATAATACGGATGAGAAAAAAAACAGATGATGGGAGCTGCCCCATAGATTAACAGCGGTCTGAGTGCTATGTGATGTTTTCTCGCATGGCACTCGTCCGTATACCTCTCTAGTGTGACTCCAGCCTAAAGCAGAAGTTGTGTTTAAGGGTTGGGCCATTCATTCATGTGAAGCGTTAAGACATTATATACATTTATTGCTTCCATTGTTATGGTGACTATTTGGGGAAAGTTTTTTTTTTATCTGGTCTGACTGCTCCCTGAGCTCCACAAGAACGTGGGGTAAGAACTCGAATGGCTGCACTGTACCTGGAAATCAACCACATCCAACCTCTCTGGGAAGAACTGGAACGGCAACTGTGAGTCAGACAAATGTGCTACAGACTGCTATGAAGAAGGAAAGGGCTCATCTCCATATTAAAGGGACCTGGACAAACATTTAACTGCACTTTCCCACCGATTCTTTTCTCTCTATCGCAGTTAGTGATGAGCGAGTGTACTCGTTGGTCGGGTTTTCCAGAGCACGCACGGGTGGTCTCCGAGTATTTGTGACTGCTCAGAGACGCAGCTGCATGATTTATGGCTGCTACCCAGCCTGAGTACATGTGGGGGTTGCCTGGTTGCTAGGGAATCCCCACATGTAATCAAGCTGTCTAGCAGCCGTAAATCATGCAGCTGCGTCAACAAAAACTAAATGCCACTCATTTCAGATGAAAATAATATTGCAGCATTCTTCCAGCCATAATACATCTGCAATTCCAGCATCCAGATTTTGGGAATAATTGCCATAAATACTGATATTTCTGTACGTGATGCTGCTATTTTGCTATTGGCTGGGATCCCTCTCCATAACGCAGAAATGCACATAATACTCCTTGACATTGTGGACGTGTTGTACCGGCCTAGTATTAGTGGCTCCCAGTGGTTTCCTGCTTTGGGAATATACAGGTCGCAGGCAGCGTTTACAGGTGAATACGGACTTTGCAGCCTTCCAGGGTTTTCGTGCATAGTAATGCCATCACACATGGATGCTCGGTCCAATCCAATAAAGTTTTTACCAACTCATATCACTGTACAAAAGGTGCAAAGGGCGACATTCACACCGACACCTGGAGCATAAAGTGACGCACTGCGGATCTGTAGCCCACAACGCATCAGTTTACGCTGTGGAGGTTTTTCGCGGCGGCTGAACGAGTCTTGTGCACGATGCTGGTGCTGTAAAATCCACTACGTTTTCAAGTGAGAACGTATCCTAAGGGCTCATTTGCACAACTGTACTACTGCCTCCATGACTGTTGCATTGCCTGCTCTCTTGAACAGCCTCATTGGCACATAAGAGGCCATTAGTTTAGGACCGTGCATTGTGACTGTAATAGGGACCATAGTTATGTTATGTTCGGCCTTCGTTTTCGAAGATGACCATGACTTCAGGGTTAGAAGAGAATTAGTAGTTATGGGTCCGGAGGTGGCTGATGAGTCCAATACGGGCCCTGAAGGTTCGCCCACATACTTGACATAAGGAAGCAGATGTGGTCAGTACACCAGATTCTACTTGTGCCTTGCGTACAGCGCGCTTTCTTTTTGCTGCAAAGATTTTCCTATCTTCAGCTGCATGTGCTCCTGAGGTGATCCTGCCCCGCCAACCTGGACGATCCAGGGCAAGCTCTTCCCATTCATTGGTGTTGACTTCCAGGTTTTTGAGAGACACCTTAAGGCAGTCTTTAGAGCGCTTCTTCTGCCCCCCAGCTGCTCGCTTTCCTTGGCACAGTTCTCCATACAGCAGTTGTTTCGGTAGTCGGCTGTCAGGCATTCTAACCACATGTCCAGCCCACCTGGCTTGGACTTTCAGCAGGAGAGTGTAAACGCTGCAGAGCCCAGTTTGTTCCAGAATTGCCGTGTCCGGGACATTGTCTTACCACCTGATGTGGAGGAGTCTGCGGAGGCAACTCATGTGGAAATGATTAAGCTGTTTAGCATGCCGGCTGTACACTGTCCAGGTCTCGCTTGCATAGAGAAGTGTGGTGAGGACCACCGCGCAGTAGACCTTCAGCTTGGTTGTAAGGCTGAGTCCCCTTCGTTCCCAGATGTTCTTACGCAGTCTCCCGAAGGCGGCACTGGCTTTGGCGATTCTGTTATTAACCTCGGCGTCTATGGTTACTTCATGGAAAAGTGTGCTGCCTAAGTAGGTGAAGTTATCGACTGCTTTGAGGTTTTGCTCCTTCACCGTGACACGTGGCTCCTTGTACAGTTTTCCTGGAACCGGTTGATACATGACTTCGGTTTTTCTAATCTTGATCTCGAGACCAAAACTGTCGCAAGCTTGCGAAAAACAGTCCATTTCATGCTGCATCTGCTGTTCCGTGCTAGCGTTAAGTGCACAGTCATCAGCAAATAATAATTCACGGATAATAGTCTCATGCACTTTCGTAACCGCCTTCAGGCGTTTTGGGTTGAATAACTTGCCATCAGTCTTGTACCTAACCTGGATTCCATCTTCGCAGTTGTTAAAGGCATCACTTAACATTGCAGAGAACAGCATACTGAACAGGGTTGGAGCAAGCACACAGCCTTGTTTTACGCCGTTTGTTACTGGGAAAGCCTCAGATACGTCTCCATCGTTCAGAACCTTCACCATCATGCCATCATGGAACTGCCGGATGACTGAGATGAACTTCGTCGGGCAGCCGAATTTTGCCATGATCTTCCACAGGCCGTCTCTACTGTCTGTGTCGAAAGCCTTGGTCAGATCAACAAAAGTTACATAAAGGTCACAGTGTTGCTCCTGGCACTTTTCCTGAAGTTGACGTGCTGAAAAGACCATATCTACTGTTCCACGTTCAGCACGGAAACCACACTGTCTTTCGGGTAATAGACCTTGCTCAAGGTGATGTAAAAGATGGTTGAGCAAGAGAGGAGCCAATATCTTGCCTGCAGTGGACAGAAGGGAGATGCGATATGTGAATTATGCTGGCATCTTTCATCTGTTGTAGAACCTGTTCCTTTGTCCACATGTATTGGAATAGTTTGGTCACCGTTTGCATCAGAACAGGACCGCCAGCTTTATATACCTGAGCAGGTATAGCATCATTTCCGGGTGCTTTTCCACAAGAAAGTTGTTTTACTGCTTTCCTGACTTCATCTCCACTTGGAAGAACATCAAGCTCCTTGTTGATTCCTACCTGGGGCAGGCGAGCAATAGCCTCATCATTGATAATGGCAGGGCGATTAAGAATATTATTAAAGTGCTCAGCCCACCGTTCCAGAATTTGTTTCTTTTCTGTCAGCAGCTTAGTTCCATCTGCGTTAAGCAGAGATGAAGAGCTTGATGACTGGGGTCCATATACAGCTTTGAGCGCATCGTAGATGCGTTTCTGGTCATGGGTATCTGTATAGCCCTGAATTTCGTCGGCCTTCTTGCTAAACCAGATATCCTGCATCTTGCGTAGCTTGATTTGTACGTTTCTTTTTATGTTGGTAAAGGCACCTTTCTTAGCTAACGACGTGGGGTCATTTTGATACACCTTATACTGCTGATGTTTCTCTTCTAGGAGTGTCTTTATTTCCTCGGCGTTTTCATCGAACCAGTCTTGATTATTTCTGGCTGCTGATCCGAGATGCTCCAGAGCAGTATTATAAACAGCATCTCTCAGAATTGTCCACTGTTCCTCAACGCTGATCTCCTCTGCCTGCAGTATATTTAACAGTCTGCCATCAAGGTCATTGGCAAATTCCCTTGCAGTTCTTTTATTTTGCAGCTTATAGATATTCAGCCTCTTTGTCGTTTTCTGCCCTTGGGGTCTCCTCGCAGGCAGGATGCGGAACGTGCACTTAGACACAATGAGGCGATGGTCAGTCCAGCAGTCTGCACCGCACATGGCCATCGTCACTCTAAAGTCCATCTCATCCCTTTTCCTGGCAATGATGTAATCAATGAGATGCAAATGCCTCGAGCGTGGGTGCATCCATGATGTCTTCTTGCGTGTGGATAAGCGGAATAAAGTGTTGGTGATGACAAGGTCATGTGTGGCACACATCTTGAGGAGCAGCAGGCCATTACTGTTACACTTGCCAGTGCCGTGTTTCCCAATGACCCCTTCCCAGTTTTGATGGTCTGTTCCCACCCTGGCATTAAAGTCTCCAAGTATAATGAGCTTGTCTGCCTGTGGGATTGCTGAAATAAGTGTGTCAAGTTGATCGTAGAACTTATCTTTAATGTCATCTGGATTAGTCATCGTGGGAGCATAGGCACTGATCAGGGTCGCGTGTTTCTTGTTTGTAAGTGGGAGCTGAAATGTCATCAGACGGTCGTTGATGCCCACCGGAAGCCTGGTAAGTTTACGAGCAAGATGAGTTTTGATAGCAAATCCCACGCCTGCTTCTCGTCTTTCAGTGCTGCCTCGACCACTCCAGAAGAATGTATATCCACCACTATGCTCTGTCAATTGACCCTTGTCTGCCAGGCGTGTTTCGCTGATGGCTGCTATATCAACCTTGTAAGGAGCTAGCTCCCTAGCAACCAATGCCGTTCTTCTCTCTTGTCTGTCTGCCTTGGTATTATCCAGCAGAGTTCTCACATTCCATGTGCCAAGGTTGAGTACC
Source organism: Ranitomeya variabilis (assembly GCF_051348905.1). NCBI lineage: Eukaryota > Metazoa > Chordata > Amphibia > Anura > Dendrobatidae > Ranitomeya > Ranitomeya variabilis. The sequence continues at coordinate 24,708,169 of NC_135232.1, forward strand.
ATCATTTTCTTTTTCTTTATTGTGTGTCGACCGCTGTATGGGAAACCCGCCAGCTGTGGTAGGCTGGCCAGGTGAAATGAAGCAGACTATGTTTGAGGCACCTTTTCTAGCCCCGTCCTCGATTGAGGTGAGCAGAGTGGTCCTGAACAGGACTGCTCAGACACCCAGGAGGCTGCCGAACTCCACTGCTGCTTCGGTCCAGTGGAGAGCGACCATATGGCCTGGGCCGCCTGCGTGCAGGTTCGTGACTACAGCTTCCAGTGACTCCACACCTGCTGCTTTGCCACTCTCCCATAGCCACAGGACTTTTGATACGCAGTGGTTGAAGTCATGACTTGCGCTTGACTTGGATTAAAGTGAGGAAGAGTTGCGCAGTCGTCAACCTCACTCTCTCGCCCGTACCTATCGCGCCCCAGTGGTAAGAACTAGGCGAGACAACTGGAGATAGGTCAGGGTGCAGTGGATGGCCAGCAGTGTCCTACATGTGCCTCGCTGCGCCCTCTCAGCGCTCCACAACGCTGTGCTGGAAATCGCTTGTCTGTCCGTTGAATCTTGGTTTCTTCTGCACAGTCTGCCATATCCAGTCTTCACATGCAAGGGTAGGCAAACCCTTGAAAATCACTGTAGGTCTCAAAGAAACCCAACAGCTACCCTCACCTGGTTTGGCCCACCTGCCGAGGCGGTGTTCTGGGGTGTACCCGCTGCCGCATGCTAGCAGCTACTTGGAGGTACAGGTGAGAGTTGAGCATCAGATGAGGACCAAAGATGGAAGAGCTGTCCAAAAAGGACACGGCAAGCACTCCACCAGAGGTGCTACCTCTATCTAGATACCCCATATACCCATAGAATACGGTAGTGATTGTACCACAAACAGCAATTTTATTTTACTTTTGAGACCAATCGCAGAAAAGTGACTCCAGAAGAGGGAGAAGCACAATAAGTTTTCTGTATTTATTCAGGTTTTAATTAAAAAACCGAGCAGTGTGGTTATCATCCATTACAGTCAGTGGTGAGCAGCTGTACAGGACAGTGTCGGATACATGACGGTGGGTACAATGTGTTTCCAGCGCTGATGGTGTGCAGGGTTAGGTCCATTTATAAGTCCAACTTGAGATACTGCAGGATCTTCCTGGCGTTATCTGTGCTCCATCCTTGTCCCCGCAGGGGCCCCTCACAAACACCCACATAAGTGTCCAGAACCTTCTCCCCGATGTCTCTGAATGGAAGATCTTGACTTGGAGGCTCAGGATCGGCTCTGCGCTGT